>NW_022280039.1:9025699-9048431 GCF_004355925.1 Anarrhichthys ocellatus
TGTGTGTGTGTGTGTGTGTGTGTGTGTGTGTGTGTGTGTGTGTGTGTACACTCCATATTTGTGTTTGTGCATGTACACACACACACACACACACACACACACACACACACACACACCGTGCGGCTTCAATGCCAGATTCATTAATTGTGCATTACTCAGCCCGATTAGAAAATGCACCCTTCCTCCTGTGGAGAAATGAAGATGAGCAGAGTACTGCAAAATACCAATGAGACAGAAAGAAGTGAGGATGGAGAGATAGAGAGATGGGGACAACAGTGACCCGGAGGTTAGACAAGCAGGCTTGTGACCAGAAGCCTGAGGATTTGACTTCCACACCTTATCTTTTTAAGTCTACAAGTTTTGTCATTTTGCTTCATATTATACTCAGCTTTGAGTCATCCACCTGATGAAGTGAGACATCCTCTGGGAAATATACGTACTGCATGTTGCTTTGCACGCGCTGACTAGACAGCAGTTCATTCTAAGCTGTTTGAAAACAGTTTGGGACACTGGACTGAGCAGCCCAGTGTCCCTACAAATTCCATCCACAGTGGACAAAATCATTCTACAAGGTGTTGTGTCCAGAACCAACGTTCAGTGCCAAGGCAGGAAGTAAACACACGGAGAGTGTGGAGGTCAGGTTGGTAGAAGGACATGTGAGTTTCCACTCGTGTGGAGCTTCCTTTTTGTTGCATTTAGAGGAAACACGGTTTAAATTGTAAAAAAAAGAACACCTGTGCTAATAGCAACATCAACACTGCTTGTGCTAAACCTGCGTAACCTAAAACACATTTTTTCAGCTTCAGGTCCATTTTCTTCCGTTTTACGTATCTACAGTGATTGTTTTTGTACTCTGACGAAACACGGATGACCTACAATTTGATACTGTCCCTGAATGCAGCCTGTGTACACCACACCTTCACAATGATTCATATGGTTCTCTAACGTTAACCATATAGTACAGACATTGAAGAAAACCTTTTTAATTTTAAAAACATTGTCATTAAATGTAATTGTGGGTTTTGCTGAATCGTCCAATTTTGACGTTCTTGTCGAATGTTTGTGTTGTTGCAGGTCATGTTACTGAGAGCAGGGATGCTTTTAAAGATTCTCCTGGTTGGTATGTTTACATTTGTGCAAAGTTGTGAGCAGTAGTGTATACAACAACAACAACAACAACAACAGTATGATTATTTAGCTTCAGTGCAACTCTATCTTCCAACTACTCCTGTAATTACTTAGAGCGTCTGTGTATACATCGTTGTTTGAAAAGCCTAATTAATTCTGATTTTGTTTCGTCTGCTCAAATAAGACTGTCCTCATTGTCAAATAGACTGTTTTTTTTAAACAAGAGTAAGGAGCTAAAATATATCAAATGAAGGAACCCCACTGTCCCATGGATCCACTTTTTACTTAATTATTTTATGAGGAATGTTATGAGAAATTACGCTTTTTTAAAAATGTTTGACAAAATAGGAATAGGTGCTGATCCAGGTCACTTGGTGGGAGAAGTAAAAGAGCAACAAAGCAGAAAAGACGAGAATCAGGGCAAAGAAAGGAAAAAGTAAAGCAGATAAGGAAGGAAGTACAGGGAAGGAATCTAAAAAGGAACATATGTGACAGTAGAGATAAAAAGAGAACGCCAGCAAATCAAAGAATAATACCCGGGAAAATGACAGAAAATCAAAGTGAGAAATATGGAGAAGATGGGTGAGGAGAAGTAGAGAGAAGGAGAGAGAGGGGGGGGGGGGGGGGGGGGGGACAGGAGGCTCCAGATGGAGGGTTTGCGTTGCCGGGGCGGGTTGCCGAGGAAGTCATTAAGCAGCCATTTCATCTGCGTCTGCTTGGCTAGCGAGAAATCTAATTGCATCTGAGGAGAGGAGAGGAGAAATGCCAAAGTACATTTAGATCAAAGATAGAAGACACCAGAGATCCCCCCCCATCTCATCCTCTCACACTTTGGCTCACTTTCTTCCTCCCTTTCTTGCTTTTCCTCCCCTTCTATCTCTCTTTTTCTCCCTTTCTATCTCTCTTTCCCGCCCTATTTTTGGGAGGAATTTTCCTTCACATTCTTCATGCTATCAATTTTCTACTTTAATTTAGCTTCTTCTCTGATTCTCCCCCCCCTCTTGATTCCAACGCCCTCCTTGGCTCTCGCAGTAGTGGAGAGTGTGTGGGTGGTGCATTGTGGGAATTTTTTTCTGGCTCATATTCCCCCTAATGGCTCTAAATACTGTCACACATCACAGTCATTAGTAATGCAAGTGATTCTTTATCTTACACACTCCAAAGAGCTAAGATGCCGTAACACGACCTCGCCCTTCCTCTCCTCTCATCCATCTCTCTCTCTCTCTCTTTTATTTCTGTCTCTCCTGGCCTCATGTTAGCTGTCTTTATTCGGGCGCTGCTGATTATGTGCCACAGAAGAAAAAAGGCTCTGACTGTATTTTGTGCTCGTGTGGTGGCAATGTCTGTTGTTTCGATTATGTGTGTGTGTGTGTGTGTGTGTGTGTGTGTGTGTGTGTGTGTGTCAGAGTTTGTGGGTTGAGGTGAAATATGGGATGTTTTTTCTCTACTTAGGATTTAGTTACATGGTGTCTCTCTCACAATGTTGATTAGTTGAGCAGTTTCTGAGCAGGAAAGGCAATTAGAGGCAGCATGTTAATTTAAGAAGGCTTAAAAGCAGCGAGTTTCAGTTACTCTGTTACTTTTTGCCTCGCTTGTATGTTCGCGTGTGTGTGTGTGTGTGTGTGTGTGTGTGTGTGTGTGTGTGTATGAGAACTTGCAGTAATTGCTTTGTGCAGGATTGGCCTTCCACTTTCACCCTAAAAAGAGAAATTGCTTCTTGCTTTTAACCACTAGAGAGGGGAGGTGGTGGATGGGGATGTTAGAAGAGGGCTTGGGAAAGGAAGGGGGGGAGGGGGTATTGTGTCCAAAATGGTTTCAGCCTCTCCTTAGGAACCATTAGAACCATTTATTCATTGGAGTGGCTGTGGCAGAGTGCAGTCATATTTTAGCAAAAAAAAAAAAGTGGAACTTCTGCAGCGGCACCTGGCTCAGCACAGACAGAGCGGTGTATAGTTTAGATGTTAGAAATGTTAATAATGAGAGATGGCTGCAAAAGACCAGATAGTGTGGAGAAATAAAAATGGCAGAACAGGAGTGGAGGAGACAAACACATGTGATAACCAGACTCTTCCACCAATAAAAAATAAAAAAAGATATGCTGGCTTATCATTTTCCTTCTCCTTCTCCCCTCATATTGGTCTCTTTTGTTCCATTGTTCCGACGGAGTGTTGCCGGGAGGCAGAGGAGCGCTGCTTTTAATGTGGCACCTATCAGTTAGCGCTGTGATGTCTTTGTCCTTTTTACCTTCTTGTCTATCTCCCTGTCCCACTTTGTCACAACGAATATTACCTTCTGAAAAAAGTTCATCCGAGAAAGTTAAGGGGAGAAACAAGAATGGAAACTCCAATCTGGTATGAAAAAGTGTTTTTTGCGGTTGATTCTTTAGATGGAGGTGATGTTCTTAATCCTGAGGAAATAAAGGTTCATATTAGTGTTGTGGGGGAACAAATTATATAATGGCTCTGTGACTATTAAATATTTAATACGATGCCATTGAGTTCACTATGTACGTATGTATGTGCCTTGTACTTCCTGTGAGGACTTAATGTTGAGCTTTCACTTGTGATTCAGTGATTTCAGGACAATGTTGCTAATTTAGCAGCTAGGCTATACTCAATTCCTGTCGCCTTATTCCTATAGAAATGTTTATTTTCACAATAGGACCTCATCTTTTTCTGATTTGTAATCACTATCCTTTTCAAGATTACTTCCATTGTGTTTAGCTCACTGCGTAGTTGTGCATAGTGAAGGCAGGACACTCGTTGCAATTCAATAGAAAGTTACTTTAAAATGTTTGTGTCGGTTACAGCTAACTTAAATGTTTTGCTATATGACGAACACAGTTTGTAATTCCATACGTATTTAGATGAATGTAACAGAACTGCGGCCTGCAGCTTCATTCTTAATATCTTTTCAGACCAAATGCAAATAATTTGTGCGAATAACTCACGCATCAATTTTGAAATTCTAGCACATTTTAAGGGTAATTTACGTAATTTTACGCCACGTCGTTACTGTGAAATAGACGCAGTTAGGGTTTAAGCAACAAAACCATTTAGATTTGGAAAAACAGCATGGTTGAGGTTAAAATGAGTGTGTAAAACTAAGTAAAATGTAAACAATGTAACATTACAAACATCAAAATAACTCGCAACACTTTGGGACAGGAACACGGGTCTCCTGGTTGAAAGTCATCTGTGGGTTTGACCCATCCACCACCTTTATACCCACTTATCCATACTGACGTTTATACTGACTGCACATCCATGCAGTCAGTATAAACTACATGCCACAACATGACACGTAGTCATAGCGTTGCTCTTGCACTCTGCATGACTTACAATGTGTCGTGTTATTCATCCGCCGTTTGCTGAGACCAGGCTGGTAAAAGGTTTGAACACAAATCTTTTATTTTGAGTTTCTTTCCCTTTTGTCCCTGATTTGAAAAGGCCTTTACGCTTTCAATGGTCTTATTGCTTTGTTAAGCCCCGAAGTGCTGAACATAAATGTGTAGTAACATATCATGCAGAATGTCAGCAAAGTGAGATATTTGGCAACAGTCGGATGGTTAGTGATTACAGCCATAAGGAAGGAACGGGGAACACGACTGCCATGGAAAATGGCTACCTTGGAATATGGCAAGGACAAAAAAAACATCTGTTAACAAAACTGTCCTGGAGAACGAAGGACCAATAGAATCACATTGACATCTCTTTGGGAAATATTACATGCTCGCTCCACGGTTAAAGCACAGAGCAAAACCAGCTGCCATCTTCTCCCCATAGATCCCTGCTTCTTCCATAGGATTACAGTCAAATGTATAATTGTGAAAAATGCGGCATGCTTTCATTGTATTTAAGTCAGTTAAGAGGTATTTGTTATGTGACATATGTTGCATGACCTGTATAAATATTATACTGTTTCAAACACGGTTTGAAAAAAGTAATGTTTATGTTATCTTGCATTATGTGTCGGGAAAAGTAATCGCAAGTTATCGTCGCTTCTCAACCTTTGAAAGATCCGATGAATAGTCAGCAAATAAACTGAATCAGTCTTTTAAACTAATTTCAATTGTGTAATTTCAACAAGATAAGAATAGATGCTGGACGTTTAATACATACACTTCTACTTCTACCACCTCTGTGTAAAACTGCTGTTAAGGATAGGCTTCGTGGCCCCAGCAGTACTTGCCAGTGTAACGCTTCTTTTATTACAGAAGACAGCCTCTTCTTTTAGAGAGTACAACTTCCTCGCTGTAGCGGTTCCTTTTCTCCCCTCTCTGTGACAGCACCGCCATCGTTTCGGTGACACACACTATAGATTTAAATACTAATCCCCCGTATACCATCAAAGAGAGAAGGTGGTGTGATTGTTGCAGTAATCCCCTGGGATCCTTAATGGGCGAAAGTGAATGAGAGCGTAGGATTAGGGGGCTGTGGCGGCCAATATATTCTGTAATTAGCCAGTTAACAGCCTCAGCGATGGCAGGATTAGGTGGGTTTTAGCTGGAAACTTGACAGAGGCTACACATGACTGACAGATTGCACAGTGCTGGTGGAGAGGGAGCCGTAAAAAATGCAAGGAGGAAAAGAAAAAAAGAAGTTAAGGGCAATGGAGTGAGAAAATGGAGAAAGAATGAACATTTTTCTGTTGTTAAACTTGCCATTTAGCCAGGACATGTGAGAATTCACCTCTCAATTCTGACTGAGTGAGAGGCTCCAGCAACATGTGATGTTTTTATGAAAGTCAAATCATATATTTCCTTTTTGTTCTGGTGCTGTCTGCTTTGAAATAATGCAACGTTTTAAGGAAAGATGGCCATTAGTCAGTACAATTACTTGTAGGCATACAATCAACCTCTCTGATGGACGGAAATGTTCTCCAGAAAGGTTTGAATGGCTGTAATGAGCTTTTTATCGGTTTTGTGTTTTGTAGACATGTAGTACTCAGTGATATAACATGCACACTCAACTGGGTGGTTAGATTTCCATCTAAGAAAAAACGACCACAGTTAATGTTCACATGAAAAGGACTTGTGAATAAGTTTTATGAATTATTACGTGTCTGTCAGGTAGAAAGGACCAAAGTAGTGAAGTTGTCATACTGCTACAATGTAGAGCCGCAAAAACTTTTATGCCAAGTTCAGATCGCGAGATATCAGCGTGCTAATGGCCCGACACAGCAGACGTGGGGGCGTCGGGAACAAAACTCGAAAAGATTTGAATTGCAGTTAACTTAATGCTCATTTTGCTCATAGTTTGAATGTGCTGTACGTGCAAGGTTTTGTCATCCCGAGGCCGTTTTTGTATTTGAAGACAAGTCAGGTCACCCAAAATGGCAGGTCTGTTGTAGAGTTTACAGTCAGTACAACACATCCTCCGTTTGAAAGGACTGATGTTTATTTGAGTAGCATACATATTTTACAGCGGAACATATTGTCACTGCCGCACCGTTGGCTCAGCTTCACTTGACCATCCTGCTGTTTACAGGCATGCCAATTCAAACTACAGACAAAAGCACGACGGCAGAAACAAAAATCTTTCATCATATACGCAGAACAATCAGCTTTTGAGTGCAAAAGAAAAAAAAAACTGGTTTAACTTTTGGAAAAATAAAAGTTCTCCCTCTTAGCTGTTGTCAAAGCTGACACGAACAGATACAGATAATCTGTCTCTGTATCTTTTTCCTTTTAGCAAATTTAGTCTCGTTCTTGAGATGATTCATCTGTTTAAAGTGAAATCAGTTCCATGTCGCTGCTTTAATTAATACACGATTGGTAGAAAATGTAGATGTATGTAAACAGTAATACTTTTTCAGTCTTCCTCTTTCTTGAAACTGATATTGCTGCCATGTAAGGTGCCACCTGCCCATCAGGACTATCTAATCATTCATACCTAATCACACACCGCAGGAACCGCCTGTAGGAGCGATTTTGGGGTTAAGCGTCGACATCGACTAGCGGAGCCGGGGATCGACCCGCCGATCCTCTGATTGAAGGACGACCCCACTCCGCCACTGAGCCACAGTGATCTAATGTTGGTGTGTCCAGTTTTCTCTGGACATAGCACAAGCTAACAGCAGCACACTGTCTATTTATTTATTTGTATAGCATTTTATATACAACAAAAAAAAAACAATAAATCAAAGTTTATAATTTCTTAGGTTATGGCTAACATTGTGTTTTGTGAGGTCACAGTGACTTTGGCCTTTGACCACCAACATTGTACCAGTTCATCCTTGAGTCCGGGAGAAACATACTGCCTCTGGCCACAGCTGTCACCGTGGGGGGTGTATAAACATAATAGAAATCAGAGACAACGATAACGATAGGTTAGATTAGGTATAGTTATAGGCCGTGTTTTTGTTGCAACCTTGCAACAAAAACAGCTGTTGATCAGAGAATTCTAGGTCTCTGGAAGTGTGGTGTGGGGAGGAATAGGTTAGACTTTGTCATATTTCTCTTTTATGGCGCTGGGCACCCCATTTGTATGGCCCGGCACTAGTGACAACCGTGGCAGGAGGCATGATGTTTTCCATTTTTTACGTACGTCCATTCTCGAGAACGCGATATCTCAAGAAAGTCTACATGGGGTTTCGAAACGTTCCAGGGATGTTATGAGTAAAATGAGCGACAGTTATACAATTAATATGTGTAGACAAGACCATCCTTATTGGGTCTTATCTCTCAAAAAAAAAAGTCCAGATGTCAAACTGTGAGATCAATTCTTAGGTGTAAAAACTCACTTAATGAGTCAATATCAAGTGAAGGACAGAGTGTGATTACTGCAAACTTTACCAAAGCTGCCTGCTCTCACTATGATGAAGGAAAATATGACAGAATAAAATTATATTTCCTGGGGACCCTCTTGACACCTCTCGGGGCCCTCCGGGAGGCCCCGACCTCCGTTTCAGAGCCAGTACCCTGGCATCCCCAACACCTGCTGTTTTCTAATCAGCGCTACACCAAAGAGCGCTTCCTTGAACAGGCCCTAATCCTCTAAGGACCAATTAGAAGTCTCCCCTGTCTGTTGTTTCCTGGTTCCTCTAAAGCTCTGACCAATGACAGATGGCCAAATGTAGAAACAGCAGCAGACAACGAGAGCACGCTGGATGAAATACAGAGAAGAAAAGTACATGTGTGTGAGGATTCACAGAGAGCAGGACATGAACAGAGTCAACTAGGAAAGAGATAGGAAGTAATTAGAAAAATAGATATTAATATAAAATGATTCTAAAATATGGTTTATAACTATATTTATGCATCATGCCGAGTAGGGCTGATGACACATGCTGTCTATATCATAAAGACACATTTTAACAGTGTTTTTTCATGCTGAGTAAAGCTATAATCATCATCCAGAGACTGACGGCTGAAAATCAAAACCTGCAAGAATTATCTCCTGTTCAAAAACAACATCTCTGACTCCAAGCAGTCCAATTTCCAGAAGCAAAAACAACACAGTGGAATGTTGTTGTCCAAATTCTACAACGTTGTTCAAATGCATTACTCATTCTTTAGAGCCAAACACTTGTTGAAGCCATTAAAGGACAAGAAAACATGTTTAAATTAGTGTAAAACACTAAAGTCTCACCGTCTCTCTTATTCCCCTCAGATATTTTTTTTCAAACTTTCTCTGAGTGAGGTCATGTTATTTAGGTTATCTCTCCTATGTTCAATGATCTTTATTTAAAAAAGGAAACGCACAGATTGCTTCTTTAATATTTACTCTGAGTGTCCTCTCATGTTTTTGACTCTTCAAACAGTAGCTGCCGCGGTGCCTCAGAGGAGCTGCAACCATGTAATCTGTTGCTTGACAAATATTTCAGCCAGGTGTGCGGCTGCCTCTTTCTCTCTGTATGCATCAGAGGGGTCGCTCTGCAGAAGTCACCTTGGATAAGAGCAGCAACCAGACGAGCACAATTCAGATGGAGGGAGAGAATGAAACATGGAGAGATGGGAGCCAGTGTGTAGTGCTGTTCAAGTACCGGAGTGCATTTATGACGCATGTGCAGGGGTGCACGTGCACAGTTATGACGCATGTGCACGTGCACAGTTAAGTAACGGCTCGTTTCAAAGCTTATGTAACCGCTGGTCCTGCAAGTTTACATTAGCTTTGACTCGTGAAGCAAACTGTTGCTACTATAGTGCACCCCAAACTAATTTCAGGGGCATTTTGTTCTGGAAAATTGAGGAAAAATGATTCTATTCACTGATCTGCTCAAAGGCTGTAGCAACTTTTGAGGTGGAATGTTTTCTTGCAAGCCACTCGATGCTTGTGTTGACATTGTGAAACAGTTAACACACCTCAATCAACACATATCAATATGACAACTTGGAACATTCTCTTTGTTTTTATTGGCTCTCTTACATAGAATATACGTAAGTTATAGTTGGATCTTTAAGCGCTTAAAAAGTCTATATGAATTTCAACCTGATTAACAAACTGCTAATATTCTAGTGGATAGCGTTATAGTGCGCTCTCTGGCAGCACTGCACCTATGGATGGGAGGTGGGAGGCAAGAGAAGGGAATACAGAAAGGACACAAAAAGAGTGGGGAGGAATGAAGAGGAAGGAGAGATGCAGATGGGAAGAGCATTGAGAGGGAAAGAGAGAGAACAGGGGGCCAAAAGGACATTATGGGCAAGATTAGATTAGAAATATGCCGGGCCTCTTGCAACTGCAATCAATGTCACTCATGACAACGCTCTCATGTCACACATTTTAAACAGCTGACTGAGAAAGAGAATATCAATCTCCGATGTCAAGATTCACATTTCTGTCAAACACGTACTACGAAGGAAATGGAGCAAACAGCCTTTCGTTGACCAAATGCATTATTGTGGTCACTAAATACATAGAGTCAACAATAATTCAAGGAGGTGACCAAACACTTTAAACTAACAAAACAAAGAGCTCCTTATCTATATGTAGAGTCCCCCCCACACACACACACACACTCAGTGAGCCTCTTGGCAGAAATAAGTTGGCCATGAATAAGCCTGAGGAGCTCGTGCTTGCCCAGCGGAAGCTACCACCTACGGTGAAAAACAAATGGAAAATTTGTCCAAAATGTCAATGAAATGGCAAAAAAAAATGCAACACATCCTTTTTAAGGTAGCCAAAGTTTGGCAGAAGGCAGTGGCTTATCACGCACTCTACTGGAGTCAGTCCTCACTATTTTCTCCTCTTTCTTTCTCCTTCCTCGTGGTCCTCCATCGCTCTCCCTCTCCTTCCCGTCCCTTCATAAATAATCACCAAAGTGGCAGCTCTGCCAGCTTTCTGCTCTTCACATCACCACTATAAGTCAGATAAGCTGAAGGAAGGCACTCGAGAGTACACGATCACACACACACACACACACACGACGGAGAAATAAACAAATATGCACAGGACCAGATGGCGGGAACACACACACACACAGTATATGCATGTGTGTTATGCATACAGTACTCTACAGTACTATGCCTATGCATATATACTGTGATATTCTTTTAAAAATCCAATTTCAGTGTCATATCTGCTGATCTAGATGGAAGACAGATGAGCGATAGATTGGGAATGTAGGTGAGAGACGAGGTGTGGGAAGTTAACACGGAGGATATAATTCAACCTATTAAAATTAAATGATGTTCCTTTTACAGTGGTAGACAATACAGAAGTCCCTATTAGTGCATTTTTCCTGCTTCTTTTCTTCACTCACTGAAACTACATTCATAAACGTCACTCAGCAGATGCAAATTGGTCCGGTGAAAGGCCAGGTGTACTGTAATCAGCTCAGTAGCTACCTGTTCCTTGGAAAGCCTGACAGCTAAATGGAGAGAAAATCTAGAATTCTTTTCATCCAGCAGGAAAAGAAAGCATACAGCAAAAAGGAATCACATTATATAAAGTAAGTAATTATACATATTGCATTAGTAACTGCTATACAGTACATCCAATTCATGATCCATTCAATTCTCTTCATCTTCAGGTCATCTTTTTTGCGCAACACTGGGTGGAAGTCAAGGAGACAAATTACCGCTTAGCTTGGAAAAAAAATGGATGAACTGAATATACCATGACTACAGATCTTTTAAACTGGACTGAATGGAATGATTTGTGATAAAAAGTGATCAGAATGTCAAAATGTACTGCAACAGATGATCATTGGGGGTCTGGAAAGACTAGGAACCATGATGGCGCCCCCCTCACATTAAGAAGAAGAGCTCCTTTGTTTGTTGTATTTGGCTGAAAAACATGACACGCTGACCCTGGCGGACATTTGCAGCCATGCGAAACTTGGAAGCCATGAATTGGCCTTAAAGCTCTACTGATGCCAGAGCAGGTTACAAAGTTATAAATTAGATCACGCAGCTTTTATGCTTCAAGTGAAATGGCACATTATCACAGGGGGCAGCGTTGAGCTAAGCAGTCCCTTAGGAAGCATATAGATGGCTGGAGGAGCTGCAGCTGTCTCTTCTGCTCGTGTGTGTGTGTGTGTGTGTGTGTGCGTGCGTGTGTGTGTGTGCCATACAGTCTATTTGTTGCCGTGCTACAACTGCCTCAGCAGATTCCCATTCCATTAAACACTACATCCTGTCAAATACAATGATCAATAATACTGTGTAAGACAGGAGTGAATAAATGTGTATCTTTATGCACAGCATGTGTGTGTGTGTGTGGTTTATTATCGGTGTGTCTGTGTGTATGTTTATCCTTGGGGGACTGCATAACTGTGTCCTAATGAGGTTATGTCTGTGGTTAAATTTAAACGTGTACGTGTGTGTGTAGTTCCTCTGAACAGGTTGTGGTTTGTTTTGCTCTGGTTGATGAATACTGACCTGTAGTCTGTATAACAGTAGGATGTAGTCTACGTGACGTCAGCCACGGGCTTCTGAAGAGCCGCTGAGAAGCAACAGAAACTAACTCCCTGCCAATTTAACAATGAATAATAATGAAGAAACTCCCAACAAGATGATTGTCAATTGCAGCCATAGAAATAAAGGTATAGTATGTGGAAATACTGTAGAAGGTAGTAGCAGTTAATACTGGAGCTGTTACTGCCTACAGCGTGCTGTATGTGTGAATAGTAGTTTTGATGCAGGGTGAAACAGAGAGTAAATTATAACAGCAAGGCGTCATTACTGCTCCAGCGACTGTAGCTCCTTTTGCCTAACGTGCAACTTTTGTCATAAAATCTATCCCGCGGCGTGGATGAGTCGACACCGAAAAAAAGCACTTACCTTAAACTCACTGTCCCAGTTCTCGTGTTATTGACCATCTGTAAGGCTTTTGTGAAAATGTATAGCCGGTTTCTACCCAAAGCCTTTGGATTCTGGTCTGTAATGATGACATAGCTCTTCCATAATGGAGCTTCAGCCTTGACTTACTGTATGGTGCCTGATTTACTAATCAATGCATTGATCAGCGGGTTGATTGATGCCTATACAGCCCTCCGGCTTTCTGAAAGCTGTACTATGCTCACTCATGCTCTGTTCATCTTTCCCTCATTCGCTCTCTTCCCCTTTTTTTCCCATTCGCCCTGCTTCTTCTCCCCCTACACCCCTCTGCTGTCCGGCTTTTTTATTTTTTCCTTGAAGGTAATGGAGCAGCCTATCTCGTTGCAGCCCTGACACAATAAAATATTACACTACAGGGATGGAAAGGTCTCGCTCCTCCAAGCACCAACACGTAAATCTCTCGCTGGCAGCGACCTAAACATACACGGCCACCGCTCTGTGTGTAAAATGCTATTCCCTTTCTCAAGCGGGAGGATTCACTCAAACTAAATGGAACTGAACCTTGAACCCAACCTTGGGTGGGAGGGAGATTGTCCGAGAGAGAGACTTGTAAATCTGGCCGTTGATGGCTAATCTCAAACCCCCGAGCGCATCCCACCATCCACGTCTCCCGCCTCGCCATGAATAGGGGTGTAAATCCCCGTGGCTTTTGTGAAACAGGAATAGAGTCAGAAGGTACCTTAACAGATATGGCTGTAAAAAATAAATAAAAATGATAAAAGTACATCGATGGATAAGGGAGCTAGGCTTGACAGCCAGGGAGAAGGAGGGAGTTTGGAGGAGAGGGAAGAGACGGAATAGGCCCGAGATGAGGTATAAAAAGGAGCGATAAGAGGAGCTGAGAAAGAAGTGAAAGGAGAGGAGAGAAAGGAGAAATGGGAGTCAGAAAGATAAGATGTCGGAAGGAGAAACTGAGATCACAGAGGGTGAATTAGTCAGCAGAAGATGAATTAGGTAGAAGTAAAAAACTGTACATTTGCATTTGTAAACCATAAATCCTTAAATGACTTCTCAAGATTCGACAACATGCAAAGTTAAGATGACTGACAGCTTAATGATTGGCTCTTAGAGGGGAAAGGGGAGGTGAGAAGGGGGAGGGGGGAGGCACAGACGGACGGATTGATGGGGAAGAAGAGAAGTTAACGAGAGAGAGGGAACAGAATAGAGATGCTTAACGACGGTGACGCTTCAGGATGGCTGATGAATTGTCCCGTGGACACATGGGTGCACATATGGATCCGCGGATGTATGAATGGAGTGAATGAGTCAATAGAGAAAAGGAGTCAAAGTTCATATATTTTCAAACCACTAAGTTACTCAAATATCTCGGTATGAGTACCCTTAGTGAGAGCATGACACAGATGACTGACAGCTATGATTATGATCCATCTCTTTCCTTTCCCTTTCTTTTGGATGTGGCGACCCTCTCTTTGCACCTTGTATACTCTTTCATGTCTTTAATTTTAATTTCTACATCTTTATTCATGCTTTTAAAACCCATGTTTCAAAGACTTAGCTCATTCTGTGAATGATGGATGAGGAGCTGGAAAGCATTGCAACAATCTCCATTGTTGTCCAAGAGCATCTGAATGTGGGTTTTCTAACATGACACCAAATGAAATGGTCTCATTTGTTCATGTGATTTATACCAAAACCAGTATTTTATTAAAAGCCATGCTTATAAAAAGTATAACACCATTTTATTTGTCATAAAACATGAAGTAAGCCCAGTGAAACAGCCCCGAGATGCTCATGTGTGGTGACTGGCAGCCTGTGCGGTGGAAGGCGGTACGGTGCTTCTACGACCGGGGAACCAGGTGAAGTTCTCTTGATTAGTAGCTTCACGCCAGTGAGAAACTGTGAGTGGAAGTACTCCCTGTTGCTTTTTCACACCAGTGAAGTCCGAGACAGATGGCAACATCATTCAAATGAAATAAGCAGGAGCGTAAACAAG
The DNA here is from genome assembly GCF_004355925.1 of Anarrhichthys ocellatus. Taxonomy (NCBI): domain Eukaryota; kingdom Metazoa; phylum Chordata; class Actinopteri; order Perciformes; family Anarhichadidae; genus Anarrhichthys; species Anarrhichthys ocellatus. The sequence continues at coordinate 9,040,063 of NW_022280039.1, forward strand.
TTTTTGAATGATGCTAATGATGCCGGCTCATATGTGTTTTTTTGAAAGCCGCCAGCAGCAGATGAGAGTGGATTTTGGAAAGTTTGTTTAAAATGATCGACTGAACCTGAGCCTGGATCTAAAGATAATATCAGAAACTTGGACACTGAACCCAAACATAATCAGAATTAGAATCAGAATCAGAACCGTTTATTGCCAAGGAAGTTTGCACCTACAAGGAATTTGTCGTGGCGGGTGGTGCGTAACATTTAACAATAAACAATAACATTAAACTATCAACAACAATCAACACAGTGCACAAAATAGAAACATATTCAAATTTACAATAAAATATCAAATAAAGTGCACAACAAAACAGAAAACAGGACTGTAAAACAAGTGAAGTGTAAGTGAAATGTTAAAAGTGACGAGTGTGTTTAAATAAAGAAACAGGGATGTGCAGGGGAGAGACCGGAAGGAAATGTCCTGGGGATGACAGAGTCAGTGGGGGACCCGGGCTTTGTTAATGAGCCCGACTGCGGACGGGAAGAAGCTGTTTGTGTGGCGTGAGGTCTTGGTTCTGATGGACCTCAGCCTCCTACCAGATGGAAGGGGCACAAACAGATCATGTCCAGGGTGAGAGGGGTCGGCTACAATCTTTCTTGCTCGCTTCAGGGACCTTGAAGCGAACAGGTCCTGCAGGGACGGCAGATTTCAGCCAATCACCAGCTGTGATTGGCTGCTGTTGCAGCTGTTGGTGTACAGGTAGAAGAGCAGAGGGGAAAGAACGCAGCCTTGGGGGGGAACCGGTGCTGATGGTCCTGGAGGCTGAGACGTGCTTTCCCAGCTTCACGTGCTGCTTCCTGTCAGACAGGAAGTCTGTGATCCACTTGCAGGTGGAGTCGGGCACCTGCAGCTGGGAGAGCTTGCTATGCAGCAGAGACGGGATGATGGTGTTGAAAGCAGAGCTGAAGTCCACAAACAGGATCCTGCCGTAGGTTCCTGGGGAGTCCAGATGCTGGAGGATGAAGTGAAGGGCCAAGTTGACTGCGTCGTCTACACACCTGTTGGCTCTGTAGGCGAACTGCAGGGGGTCCAGGAGTGGGTCAGTGATGGTTTTTAGGTGGGACAGGACAAGGCGTTCAAAAGACTTCATGACCACAGAGGTCAGGGCGACGGGCCTGTAGTCATTAAGTCCTGTGATCCTAGGTTTTTTGGGGACAGGGATGATGGTGGAGGCCTTGAAGCAGGCTGGTACGTGGCATGTCTCCAGGGAGGTGTTGAAGATGTCTGTAAACACCGGAGACAGCTGATCAGTACAATGCTCCAGGGTGGAGGGGGAGACAGAGTCTGGGCTGGCTGCTTTGCGGGGGTTCTGTTTTTTAAATGGAGTCACCTGTGGGAGTGCATTATATACAGTAGTAGAACACTTGACTGGTGGTTGAAGATGACTTTGCTTCCGGTGGGTAAAATGTTCTCAGGATGTGGTGTGAGGCCACCGCATTATGAGGCTGATATTCAATAGATGCATTTTGACCACACATTCTTGGGAAGTGTTTCTTTGTACAGTAACAGCCATGACTGCAAAGTGAGCAAACTTTAAATTGAAAAGTTTCTTATTTTTTTTCGGAAATAAACAATCCAAAAGAGTGACCCCTCCATCCATTTGATGACTGTGCAATGAATGACAAAAGCATCATTTCCTGTAACAACCAATTCTCAGAAAGTGAAAGAAATTGCTCACTAGAAAAAGGGGTGTAGAGAAAAAGGTAGACTGATAGTTTTTAGACGAGGATAAAGGACGACACAAGACGAGAAAATATACCCGAATGACACTAAACGAAATACAGGAAACACAAAAAGACACAGTGACCACATCAGCTGCATATTGGCAGATGTAGATAATATATACATGAGAAAAGAATCAAAACTATGATACACATAAACAACAGATATAATTAATAATATAGACAATATATTGTAACAGACAGTTATTTATCTCTAGAGTCCTGCCCCTCTTCAGGAGTTTGCTTCCAGAAGAGCTGAGCCCATCTATATCTGGTCTGTACTGCTCCACCTTCGGCTCCGACTCCGGTTCCTTCCCCTCCAGAGAGGTGACGTTCCCCGTCCCAGAGAGCCCGGATTACAATGCACCCCGACCTCAGTGCCCGTCTCCGCGAGTGCTGGGCCCACAACATGGCTGCTCCATGTGCTTAGACCCTCCCACCAGACGCTAGCTGACGAGCTAACAGATTGTAAACTTCCTCTGTGATGTATTGTTCTGTCAGAGCCAGCAATGCTGTGTGATTTGAAATCAAATAATGTAGTATTCAGGGCAGGTGGTGTATGTCGCTGAAGTGTGGAGAAGTGTGTGAGCGTTACAGTACGTCTAATAGCTTCAATACATACATTCCCTTTCTTTTGCTTCTCTGGCTCGGTGACACACATCATCCTCCCTTTGGCCAACACACGCCATTACAAACATATTGCTCTTTCTCTCTGCAGAAAATCATATTTAATATTTGCACCCCCCCAAACAGGTCACCTGTGATCGCACAAACTATGTCTCCCTTTAACCCTCTCTCTCAGACAAAACACATCTCCTGGATACAGATGCATGCTAACGACTACAAAATCCCTGTCTTTCTCTGCCACACACACACACACACACACACACACACACACACACGCATGCACACACACACATATACACACACACACACACGTATGCACACACCATGCATGGGCACTCACAAAACTCCTTCTCTATCAACACAGGTGCATTAATACACACACACACACAAACAGGTTGGCTGGAATAAAGAAGCTTGATATCTCCGTGCGACCACCAGGGAGAACTCAACTAAATCAATTCATATAATGAATGGTCCAACAGACTGTTGCTCCACTCTCTCTCTCTCTCTCCTTTGTGTGTGTGTTTGTGTTTATGTGTGTGTGTGTGGCCTGAGACCAGCTCACTTTCATAAATATTGAACAGTTATCTTAATGCTTTCATTATAGCCCTGACTCACAATGGCCGAGCTTTGTCCTTTTGACTCTTTGTTAGAGGAAGCTGGCCCTCTCTCAAACTCATCTGCTTATATTATAGCTTGGTAGCCAGCTATACCTTCTGCCCTGAATTAATGATGGGGACAGATAGGAGTGTGTGTGTGTGTGTGTGTGTGCGTGTGTGTGTGTGTTGGTGTGTGTGTGTGTGTGTGGAGGGAAGGGCGAGAGAGCAGGGAATGGGAAAAGTGAGGAAGGGACAGAGACGGGGAGGGCTGTTGTGGTTGACTGGATGAGACATGCACACCACAAACTATCTATGAATATATGTAAATATGACGGATGTGTTCGGGTCTAATTTCTCCAGAGCCTCGGCTAACCCCCATGTGAGGCGTATCGTGATGAAAACTTTAAAAACCTCAATGTGATATCCGTCTTCCATCACAGGGCCGGTCCCCACTGCAACCACTTTTAAGATGGAGCCATGAAAGTTCCACTTTGTTTGTTTTTTAAACTGCACGCTGGCTGAACTGCAGCTCCAGCTCTAGAAGGAATAACTGGGTGCCAAACAAATCAGCTTCTTTCTCTCTGTGCCCAGATGCAGGACGATGCATGGCATGCTTTAGTAGCTCCTTGAGTTTAACGATTAATCGACAACATTTTAGGATTAAAAATGTGAGCACTGAATCGATGCTCTTCATCGTGGTTTTGAATTCCTCTTTAAGTAAGTGTGCGTTCTCTCGTTACAAAACATGACTTGGCCAATGGCATGTGGTGTTTTGCTCAAACTGTAGAAGTCTAAAGGTCAGTGTAGTGTTGTACGAGGGAGCTTTTCTGGTTCTGCACTGGATCCTCTCTCTTCCTTCCTCCTTCACCATTTCTCATCACTCCGTCAAGTCGACGAGCTTCCTGTTCAACTCCCACTTCTGCATCACCGGGCTATACTTGCTTACAAATGCTGCCATTTTTATTATTTTCACTGCTACACTTTTCTCAGTCCCGATGTCGGTCGGGACGCTGTCGGCGCCCAAGGCGAGCTCATGTGAACACGCGCTGCGAAAAAATATATATTTTGTGCGTATCGAAATCAATTTCAGAAGATGTGAGTCAAGCATGATAACATATTTGCTTCTGTCTGCATCCTGTGTCACTCCTAGCCAGTTGTCCTCGAGGCAAATGCCTATATTACTTTTTTGCCAATCATCCTGTTTGTGTATGTCAGGCTGGATAAGAGTGTCAACTAAGTGCCAAAATGTGTCGTGTGTGTGTGTGTGTGGCACAGAGTGTACACTGAGAAAGAGGACGGAGTAGTTGTGCTGTAGATGAGAGTCGAGCCTCAAAGGCAGCATTTAGTTTCTCAGTCTGTCACCCACACACACACACACACACACACAGACAGACTCATACACACACACACACACACACACACACACACACTGCAATCAGTCAAACAGTGTCAACTGTAACATTTCTCTCCACTTTGTGAGTTCAGCTGCGTTTGTCTAATATTCTCCCAATAAACTGAGCACACTACCACAGCGTGACAGAGAGGGAGAAAATAGCTGCAGATACAAGAGCAGGAAAAACAAACACAAACAGCTACTTTCTGTTTTTTGTGCAGTTCTGTTATAGTAGCAATCAGCCTGCATTGATTTCCCAGCATCCCCTTGTGGTTTAGTGCAAGCCAAATTAATGGCAGATTACACCCGTTAGTTAGTTTTTGCAACTTTCTTCTTGCTTTTCTTCTTTATTTTATTTTTCCTTTCTCTTGTTGTCTTTGTCCTCTAAACCACTTTCTTTTCTCATCTCGGGTGCCTTTCCACTACGACACGTTACCTTTCCTCCTCCTTCCCTTTTCAGAGTTTTACAACATAAACCTCGGTGCCAACCTTGGAAAAAAAAAAAGTAAAAATGAGGTTTGCCATAATAAACACTAACATCAAACTATCTTCTGTAATGTATATGTGATTGAATTTGTGTCTTTGTCTTTTCTTTCCCCCAGCAGTGATAGCTGGTGGGATGTACAATGTCTGCCCTTGTTTACTCATAAACATCTTTTTGAGCACGTAAACATTTTTCTGAGTATTTTGTAGCAGAGCAGAGAGTGATTTTTCACTGAAACCTTTCTACAAAGTTCTTGTGTGGGATTGGGTTATGAATCCACATGACAGGCCTGAGACAGAGCAAGGCCACTGCGCACGCACACACACAAACACACATTTACGCAAGTTCTCTTTCTTTCCTTCCCTGCCCCTGTGTCTTATACACACTGCATGTAGAAAGCAGTAGCATTTTCCGCTGACAGAGCAATCTCAAACAAGAACAACAATAACAATAGCTCTGGCTTTTCTGCGGCAGTAGTGGAGCACTGAGCTTTGTACCCTTTTGTGTGTGTGTGTGTGCGTGTGCGTGTGCGTGTGTGTGTGTGTGTGTGTGTGTGTGCATCTTCTAGGGGACAGAAGAAAAATGGGCAAACAGACAATGGCAGGGAAATACAATTTACATTGTGCTATCCTGCATGGGTCCCCAGAGGGGTGCAACTGTAGGAACCGAGACGTCTCCTGTGTGCATAAATGGCAGGATGGCGATTGGACGGTTATGTGTGTGTGTGTGTTGGGTAATGTGTGCGCATGCATTTGCACAAAATTGTGCATATTTCATGTTTACGTCATGGGGATGTGAGCATGACATTGCCATTAGTAGTAACTTATCTTATTGGTGTGTGTGCGTGTGTGTGTGTGTGTGTGTGTGTGTGTGTGTTAGTTATTGGCCGACAGCTTGTGTCACATTGTAAAAATGATTGCACCGGCTGCATTTTTTTGCAGACTCAAGACTTCCTCCACAGAGTGTCTGCATCATCCAGATCTCACCATCCTAGAGGTCCTTTGATTCTAAATGCAGGTCTGCAATGCAATTGTTGATGCACTTTGGCTCGAAGAGTCATCTAAAGAAAAATATATACAGTACAGATATATTTATTTACGTTAAGAGGGGAACATCCTGGTTTAGGTTCAATTTAATACTTCAAGGTTTGGGCAGCGTTCATGGTTACAAATAGTGGTGTTAGTAGTATTTTATTGACCCATCAAACCATCCTGTGCTGCTGTGTTACACAGTCACCTGACTTCATCCTTCGCTCCTCTCATAACTTCTTCTGAAACGAATGCAGACTTTACCTTGAAGTCGTAGCTCTCCCTTTGGACGGAAGATCTGTGAGCCTTGAAGGCAAAATAGCTCAAGACCCATTTGTTTAAATTGCCTTTTAATTCTGATTTATGTTTTTTTTTTTACTTTTCATTGGTCTGTATTTTATCTCTGTTGCTGTAGTTTTTATTGGGAGGCACTTTGAGATGTGTGCACTTGAATGAATATGCTATAAAAATAAAACATACCCAGAGACTTGACTTTTATAATGAACTGTTTTATAATGAGCTGTGAGATCATGCATGTGTTGGTGGTCCTGTTGTTGGCTCCACTTCTGTGATCCGTCATTAATGAAACTTCTGCGGTTGCTGCTATGCAGACATAAAAGTGCTGATTGGCCAGTTGTCAGTGCTGTCATCTCTAGCATTTCAACTCTGCCCGTTTCAAACTGATGGGCTGCAACGCATCTTCCATATTAATACTCACTGGCTGGCTGAGTACCTGCTCATTCAATCACGGTCACTCTGGAATGCAATAATGTCCTCAGAACAGTTTTTGAATTGCAAGTCCGACTCATTCGTCATTTTGGAGAACTGTCATCACGTCTCCTTTGATAGGCTTTCAAGTGCAAGTCTGACTACTGTGTGTGTGTGTGTGTGTGTGTGTGTGTGTGTGTGTGTGTGTGTGTGTGTTGCTCATGAGTAAAACAGCTGCAAATAAATTGGCAGCTGGAGTTTATCTGTATGTAAAACGCACACATGCATTCTCACCAAAGCAGACAGACAGAATATGATTGTATTGTATGTGTGCTTGTATCGACAAACACTCCATCTGTGCTCTTTGTGTGGGCTCGTGTGTGTGTGTGTGTGTGTGTGTGTGTGTTTGTAGAAGCCTAATGAAGGGGGAGAAAAGTCTCAGAAGGATTTATAAATCCACTTGGAAGCCTTAAAGATGGCTTGTTAGCTAAGTAACAATGCTTCAACACACACACACACACACACACACACACACACGTGGGCAAGCTTTTTGTAAACTGAGACTCGATCCTTTTATTTCTCTCTATCTCGCCTTCACACACACACACACACACACACACAGTTGAAAATCCATCCTATCTTAGCAAGATTTGCTCTTCCACTTCTGTGAATTAGGCTCTTATTATCCTTTTGTCCCACACACACACACAGTACACGTATACACACCCATTATGTCATTGTTTCAAACTCATAAACACCTCCTCACTCTCCCATTTACACACACGCAAATTCTTTAAAATAGATGTTGAATATCTCTACACTCTCATTTACTTAATTCAAGCAAACAAAAGCATCATTCGAGAAAGTAGAGTGAAATGACGAAGCAATTGATTTTGAGCAAATCAATCTTGAGTTTACAAATGCTAAATAGGGGATCGGGATTTTTTCTATTGCCTCTCAACATGGTGGCTGCTGGGCAGCGGCAGCTGGGCTAACAGTGCAAACAATGGCAGAAACAGAGCTAACAGTGTTTACCTGAGGGGGAGCCAGAGGCTCCACCGGCAACGGCGTCATGTCATCAGCTTCTACCGCTATATGAGAGCAGTGCACAGCGGCGGCCATTGGAGACACACGCACAGACGGAGGGAGAGCAACTTCAGTCTCTGCTCAGGTAGACATTACTTCACGATATCTTTACGTGGCACATTGTTGGTAGCAAATCGAGCGAGGCCTTCTTGTGCATATTAGTGTTGCAGCAAAAGCCGGGACACCCACCGGTGGCGCCCCTGCTGCACCAACACAGTGATCTCACTGAAATTAAACAAGCAATGGTTGCCACTTATATCAATATAAGGACGAGGTATCGGTACGTCCTATAATTTATCCATGTAGATTTTCTTGTTTATGCATCAGAAATCTTCATTTCCACCTCTATCTGACATTCAAACTCACAAACAGCAAATTACAAATAATGTTGTTGTCGTCTTGCCTGCAAAACTTCCTTCTCAAATGAACTTGTCGCCTCTTGATGGATCGTAAAGAGTCAAATCTTCACATCTGTTCAGACGTCATGAAAGCGAAACAGAAATGCACTGAAGACACTTCTACGTCGTATTAGTCCCCGACTCTTACGTCCTGTCACTAATAGTTGTGTGAAAGTGACCTGTATGTAAATTAGGGGAATAAATTAAAGGAGGGACTTCAAAAGCAGGAGAAGGAGAGAGAGAGAGAGAGAGAGAGAGAGAGAGAGAGAGAGAGAGAGAG
>NW_022280039.1:9048441-9051569 GCF_004355925.1 Anarrhichthys ocellatus
TAAAATGAAAGGAGCAGATGGGCAAACATGCTGAGAGGAGGATGTGGGGACAAACAAGGAAATGAGGTGTTTAGCTGCGAAATCATTGATATCTCTGATTAGCATCATAATAAACCTCACAAATAGGTATTTTTTTTATAAATGCAAAATTAATGAGTTTAAGGTTAAGTGTGGGCAAATTAGCACCTGGTCATTGTTTAGTGATTATTGTTGATGAATGACGCTGATTCTGAATACATTAAACATGCTAAAATACCCTTGAAGTGTTGGAATTGTGCCTAATGACAATTGAAGATTACATTTCTGATTAGTTATTAGGGAAACCATTCATATGTTTGACTTGTGATTACCAGAGAAGTAAACTGACTGATGCAAGGAGTGTGAATATTTTTTTCTTAATTAAAATATTTGAATTTGAGAAGAAAAAAAGATGTTTGAATATGAGAGTTAATGTTCGATTATCAAACAAAAGCAAAACTAAACCGTCCGTCTGCCTCACGCGTACTGAATGCAATACATGACAGGCATTACACAGCGGCACTATTAATAATTGGAAATGAAAGGCAACGTACGGTCAAGCTGAACGAGCAACAACAAGAGAGAGAGGTGCACCTAACAGCAAGCGATACCCGACCCCATGTAAACAATAGGCCTGGGAGATGTGACAAGATTACTGTGACACATGCGTTATTGGTTGGCCACGATAACGATTTTCAATTATGCAATGCCTGCTATGAATTTTACATTTTATTCAGTCTCCATGCTTCACGGCATTTTGTAGTCCATTAAAAAAAAGTAACAACATGATAGCATACGTCTTGTTTTTGTTGATTGTGGTTATACGAATATAATACATAGTGCTGTTAGATTGGCGCTAGACCTCCCCAATATTACAGGAAACTATTTCAGCACATCCATCTTTTTTTAATAGATTTTGACTTTTTGGACGAAGGACTAATACAAGCAGGGAGACAAAGACACGGCACTGCATCCCTCAAGAAAGAGGGGAAGCCTGTAACGGGTGTGGAAGGACCCAGGAGCAGTACGGCTGACACAAGGGATAGCTTGAATCAAAGCTTTATTTTCCTCTGGACACACACCAGGTTACAGTCTTTGGTAAGCACAGGTGGAATAATCACAGGGAAACAGCGGCAGGATCTCGTGGTCGGGGACAGAAGGCTGAGTGAGTTACCGTTATCGGTAACGGGGAATCAGTCCAAGGGTATTCGCTGGAAGGTCTTGCATGGAAGCAGAGAACGATCTGGCAGTGCGAGTGTGTGTGTGTGTGTGAGTGACTGGGGTCTAAATAGTGGATGCAGCAGAGTGAGCAGGTGAGAGTAATGAGCTGATGAGCTGGGTGTGACTGGCAGGTGCACTGAATAAACTGATTAGGTGAGTGAGAGCTGGAAAAAACTGGATCGTAGTGGTAGAGATGTGACAAAGCCGGTGGACGATTGCATGCAATGTTCCTCTAAGTTATTAATAATAGTAATGTCAACATTATGAATGAAGCATAAAAGTTTCAAACTGTTATTACCCATGTAGCCCTAACTCCAGCAAGAAAGATGTCCGCTCTCCTTGATAAAAAACAATGCAAATGCACCTATTTGGCAATTTGGATTTTAAATGAAAGGAGACGCAGAGAACGTAATCAAAGTGATGTGTAAGCTGTGCGATAAACAAGTCGGGACTAAAGATGGAAAATTACTTTTCATGACATATGGATCAGTCACTCCTGGCTGATCTGCTTGAGAAGGTAAGAATCGGGGCCAACACCAATCCAATGCGTTCCCCGACACCTAACATGTAGTTGTTCATCAAGTGTGAAATTAAAATGTGTGACTTCAACCACACACATCTACTTGTATGTGCCCTGCTTGACTCTTAGCATCCACTGGCTGGGGGTGTAACACAGAAACCGTTGATATTACCATGTTTCCCAACTCCCTGGAGCTAAGAAGTGCAGTAATCCTGCTGGGCGTTGCGCCTGCTTGCTTATTAAGTGACAGCGGAATACTGACCATAGCAACAAAGTCACATCAATGGTAGGTTTTCTACTCCAAACCCAATTCTCTTTTGTGCAATCATGCAAGACTCCTCATCAAAATAATTGCAGCTTTTACTTCCTTCGTCTCTGGATATCATTGACGTCACTCTTCTGATTCTAGCCTCTATTCTTCTATCGCTTTCCGTCTCTTGTTCTTTCTCTCTCTTTTAACTTGCATTTCACTTTCTGGTTCCTTGGTTTCTCGTACATTTACATCCCCCGTCTCTCTTTTTTTTATTGATTCTCTTATTTTTCCTCTCTTCCTGTTATTTCTCATCTCTTCAGCCCTCTGAGCACTTTTTTTTTTCCTCCCCGGAAAGCTACAACAATAAAAGAAACAGAAAAATCACACCTGGGCTGTGAGTTGGTTTCTTTTTTTCTTCTCTTTCCCTCATAGTCGTCTGTCTTCCCAAACAATATTACAAAAGCAATTCCACACCAGTCAATAGCCTCCAGGATTGGCTCTCATCCGCCTCATCCCATAGGGGCTGCCATATCATCAATACAGATTTACACTGTAGCATGGTAGCTAATATACACAAATGCCAATACACCGGCTCTCTCCAGCCGGTAAAAATACATGGAGCAATCTGGGCCAATTTTTATGAACAGTACTAAAAGATTGGCATTGGAAAGAAAACCAAGCAAGAGAGACCATAGCGGGGTAAGAGAGAGAGAGAGGGGGATAAATTAACCCAGTGGGGGACACATGTTGGAGAAGTCTCAACAAACTTCAAGTAACAATAGCACCTTCATACTTTTGTGTGTTTGGGTTATGGTTCCCCTTCTGTTTCATCGCTTAAGCCAAAATCTTTTTTTTTTTTCTTGACTTGTATACACGTCTTACTGTCTTCATGTCTTCATGGTCTGTCTACCTTCAAAATACCATTTTCCTCTCGGGTAACAGAGGAGCAATTTATCTTTTGATGATTGCAGCGGTAAACTGGACTGTTTTCCTGCATCTGTCCATAACCTGGAAGGAAAAAGAGAACCACTGTGATGATGATGGCCTCGAATTGTGATTGAACACACACACACACACACACACACACACACACGTGTAACAGGAAATTATCGATGT
>NW_022280039.1:9051969-9063416 GCF_004355925.1 Anarrhichthys ocellatus
GATAGCATCTCCCTTCTTATGACTGTGTGTGTGTATGTGAGTGTTTACAACTTGTATACAGCTGCCGTTGTGCAGTGATGAGATACATCCCATAGCCTCTCCATATGTGAGCTCATTCCTGCTGACTGCCTCATAGTGTGAGACGATGTGTGTAATGTGTCATTGTAAAAAGTTGGCGTAGCAGCCGAAGTGTCCTCAAGAAACACACCTTTAAGGATCTTGAGAAAAACACTTCTTTTGCATTTGGAGTCAGCACTAAGAAACACAGAGTCCTACTTTCACCCAAGTCTCTTGACCATTTCAAAATGTTTGATCATACTCACACATAACATTGAATACAGCATATCATCATCTACAAATGAGGTAGTTTTCTCACAGAAAGGAGGGTTTGATTCGGCTTGATTCAACACCAGTTGACATAACCCAGAATAGCACTTTTTGGAATCATGTTGAAGGTAAATGCCCTTTTCTTATGATGTGAGGAATACTTCTTTTGCAGCCTATGAACATTTTATAATAGATGAAACAACTCCAGAAGTGAAAATCTCCCTTTCTTCTATGGCTCATGAATCAGACATCTTTATAACATTTTGCTGCACGAGATTTAAAATACGATTCAAATCAAAACAGGAGAAAAAGATTTAAGTTTAAGGTTTGTATTGTTTTTAGGGCAGCATTAATAGATAGCGGTACAAACTGTAAACACATTGACATACCATCATCCTACGGTTCCCAGTTATACGTCCGCATTCATCTGGATGTGTGTCTCTGGCCACCTGAATAAAGTCAATCATGCAGCATGAAAGAAAAGCTTACAAATGGACTCAGAGGAGGCAGCAGTGACAATCACCGTCCTTTTGCCTCTGGTTTGGTCTCCACCAACTGAGTGAAATATGAAATGCTCCATTATCTTCAGCTGGTTATTATTTTTTTGTCTTTCTGTTGCTTGGTAGCATACAGGAGGTTCTATTTGTGGTACGAGACAGATGAGAGCAGTGAGACTGAACCAAAACAGTACAGATGTGCCCATAAAACAAATTAGTCCGTAAAGACACTAAAGTGCTTTGTGGAACTAGCAACTGCACAGTGAGCGACTCTTCTCATGTTGCATATTGCCATGTGACGTTAGTGTTAAATATCACCTTTACACTGGGTTAGATCCCCCTGTGGGTCTGTAGTCAGTCAGAAACCCATTGTGATGGCATCCGATATTGGTTGATATAGAAACAAATCAAGCCTTCATGTTTTCCATGATGGATAACCTAAAACTTTCTAAGCAGAAACCTCAATGTAAAACTAATGGCCCAAATTTTGATTTCAAAATATGTTGTCTGTATGCAGACGTCAGCCGACAGCAGCCTGGTTGTATCCGTCTTGGTACCTAAAGGTCCTTTGCTCTCCTCTCTCTCCTTTCATTCGTCTCGCCTTCTGTCTCTCCCTCTGTGTCTCCCGCCTCTCCCCATCTCACGCTTGCCATCACATTCATCTGTGTTTCGAAAACAGGGCGTAGATGAGCCTTCATGGCAATCCAGCTCATGTGTGTGTGTGTGTGTGTGTGCATGCCTATGATGATGTGAACACGCGATAATTGCATGTTTCCAGTGCGTGATGCATGTGTGCGTCTGTGAATGAGAGTCAGAGAGAGGGGATAAGTGTATTTCAGATTGTGTGTGTCCGATCGTCTGGCAAAGCCACAGTACAGTGTGTGTGTGTGTGTGTGCGTACGTGTGTGCGTGCATTTGTCAGATCCAGGCTGGGTGGTCTTTAGGGTCCTAGCAATGCCAGTACCAACCCCGCTTCACACACTTTCTCATAATTCCCGACTCTCTGTCTCTCCAAATTCACTGCTGCCTTTATCATCAGCTAAAACAAATAGCCTCGCGCTCCCCAGACAGACTAAACACACACACACACACACACACTGCAAATCAGGCTTGTGAGGACCAACCAGTGACTGACATTATATTCACTTACCCTTCAACCCAATGTACTTTAATTACTTTACCTCAGCTTTACTCTAACCCTAATTCTAACCCATAGACCTCATATTACTCAGGTGTGTTTGAGCGAAGACCAATCAAATCTCACTTTAGAAAACGTACATGCCTCCAAAATGTTGGCCTCACAAGGATAGAACTACAATAGCGCACAGACACACACACAGACTGGTGGGAATCATTTCTGTGTGGAATTTTTCCTCATTCGCCGCCGGTGGAGCGGGCTGTTTGATTGGTTGCTGCAGTGATAGATGCCTGGCCAGTTTTCTGATTACTACAATCTTCGATCTCCGGGGCCCAACATAATCAGAATAAATGTCCCCGGCTGTAGCGGGAATAAAGGTGTGTGAAAGGGAGAAGGAGGGATAGAAGAAGAAACAGCTAGAAGTGTGTGTACTGTCAGGCTGCTGTGAGTGTTTGAACAAGAGTGAGTGACAGATGGTGTGTTATCAGGACAAATTGATTTTTACCCCCCCCCCCCCTTCACTTTTGTTTTGCTGTTTTACACAGTCAGGTATTGTTGTTGTTGTCGATTGTTGAAGCGCCGTGTTGCTTTTAATCTTTTTGCCACTTTGAAGTCACAGCAGGTGGCTGTGTTCATGCTTGAGCCGAGCATGTGAAATATCAGATTGAGTGATCGAATGTTAAGTGAATCATTTATCATTGCTACATATAATCGTTCATCTTAGAAATGTGACTTTTACTATAGTGAAGGAGGGCAGCCTGTCCTTAGAACAACCGGGGAGGCAGAATAAGTGTGATATATTATTAAAAGTGTGACCATACATTCGAGGTTGGATGTACAGGACGTCACACGGCAATCTTTACCCCTCCACTAACTGTGGGAGAGTCATTCTCTGCATTTACATCTGTGAGAGAACGTAGAGTCATTAGAAAGAAGTAAACACACACATACTGTCATGGTGTAAGCTGTGTTCTTCTATGCATGTGTTATGTAATGCCCTTAGATTCCCGTTGACAGTGATCTCTCACTTTTTAAGCAACGATGCAACGGTGTCAAACACACACACAAACACCTCTCACCCTCCTTTTTAGATTTCAATCAAGCCCTTAGCATGACAAAGATCAATATTTATAAAATCAATCTTTATAAGCCTTGAATTGACAGTGGTGTCAACCGAAGCATGTTGCATGGGTCAAGATATTGGAGTGTCACCCTTAACACGTCAGTATTTATGATGTAAGTGTGAATAATGGGTAGGGGGCAGTGGTTAAAAATTGTCACGGTTGCAGTTTTAAATCTCTAATTTTGATGCAGAACTACAGATTCTGTTTAAAAAAAACTCCTGTTTGTTGCCAGCAAATACAGAACTAATAGCCTGCCGTACCCGTCAAGTGGCAAAGCTGTGTCCATTGTGCACGTGTAGATATTTGTGTGCAAGTGCCTCTAAGTGCACCTGCATCCGTGTATGGGTATAATTAAGCAACACTTTGAATCAATATTGAAATCATCTTTATAAATGTGTTTCTCACTGAGACCTTTGGAAGCGACGCGAGAGTACCAGTGAGTAGCAAAACCATAATGTAATATTGATTCATTCATTGATTCCTTTAGAGGAATTCTCTACTCCCTCTTTGAACCTCTCACGAAAGAAATACTCTCTTTTTTCCCTCAAACAGCAGATTCACTTTTTTTTTTTCCCAACAAGCCAACATTGCGTTGGTTACTAGCCATGAACTATTTAACCCCCGGTCTCTTTAAAACGTTCACACACGCTTACATTTACAGCTAGTTGGCCTAGCTTGCTAGCTTCCACCGTTTTGAGTAGATCTCCAACCTTGGCAGCTCGAGGTGTGCTCCTAGATGTTAATGCTCCTGATTCCACTGACGCCATCTTTATGCTCCATGGGAATTATGGCATGTAGTCTCGCACGTCAGCTCCGCAGGTTGTTGTGGTGGTCTGTGGATAGATAGAAGCAAACCCGAATCAGAATAGACACACAGTTACCACAATCTCACCAGACGTTTCGTTTCATTCGCGTTGTTTTTCTATTTCTGCCCCCGTGCAATCAAGTGTTGTTGCTCCATTTATACAAAGCAGGGGTTTCTAGCTCGCTGTCCATCTTTCACGCTCCTTGATGTGGCGATGGCATATTACCAGACTGTCAAAAGTCAACTATGAAAATGCATTTACAGGGTTTTTCTTTATGTATGTGCGCGGAAAAACATGACTTACACAACCTGTACAAAATAGAATGTATGTAACATGTATGTGCTGCAGTGATGGCAGAGAGGAGGAAGGGGAAGGGAGGGAGAGAGAGTGGTGCGTAAGAGTCAAAGAAACTATCGTGCCATTTGTGTCACAGGATGTGCGCAATTAGGAGCATGAAAGAGAGAAGAGGGTGTTTATGAGGACGTGTCAGTGTGTGTGTGTGTGTGTGTGTGTGTGTGTGTGTGAGAGAGCAGAGGAGAGTATGCGAGGGAGGGGTAGAGTGTGCTTGTTTGACAGTGACTGTAATTGCTCTTCACCTCTACTTCCAAAGCTTTTAGCCCGGTCAGCACTCAGCCAATCAGAAGGCCCGCACAAAAGAGCCCGTTAGAGAGCAGAGGAGAGAGCCGAGGCAGGACTGTCTCTCAACTAACTGGATTACCTTCACACTGTCTCTGTCGCCCTGTGCTGGACGCTGTGATACAAAACCCAAATTAGCTAAATGAAGTGACGAAAAATTGTCACTTTCTATGATTCCGCGCCGCTGTCTCTCTCCCGGCATCCCAAACACTGATTGGATTCATTGTGGGTTTTCTCTTTCCCTCTGTTTTTAAGTATTCCTCTCACCCACCGCTCACCCCCCCCCCTCCTCCTCCTCCTCCTCCTCCTCCTTTCACAGCACTCATTTCGTTTGCATTGATAAGTATGTTTCTCAATTTGGGGAATAAAGAATAAGTGTCTGAAACTGCCTCCTGATATCTCGACGCAGCTGTGAATAAGCCAGTTACAAAGCTGGAATAAATGCGTTTGCAATTACAGAGGAGAAAGAGAGAAGAAGAAGACGGAAAGCTTCAGCTGTCAGCGAGATATGTATGTGCCTCATTTCTTTCTTTCTCGCTCGCCCAAATTCAAAAACGCTTCACTCTGTATCACTGTCAAAAGCCGTTTACGTTACAATACTCGGTGAGAAAGAATACACCTATATCAAAAATAATGACATTTTTGCAGTGACCTTTCAGTCACTCCACTGCGGTAGCAGATTTAATAAATAACAATTGATTAAAATCAAGATGTGTAACGATTATAAATAATTAAATTTTGACTTATGAACCCATAAATGAGTGTAAAAGAATGATGGCACTCAGCTCACGCCATAAGATGTCATTAGTTCAACTAACAGAATTTAATATAAGAATCAATTTTGGACGCCGTCCAATTTTAAAAATAGGGGAAAATTTGAAATTTGATATTATTACCTTTGCCACTTTAAAAAGTCTTTCATCTCAGAGTCTTTTCTTTTAGAGTCTCTTGCTCTCAATAGTTGCTGGAATAAATCTTCAGCACGTCGGTGCTTCGCAGGTCGGAGCTGCATGGCACATTAGACGGCACGGGATTGCCAGTGTCGACGGGTCAGGAACCCAATACCAGAGAAGAGGCGGAACCGCTAGAACCCCGAGGGAGAGATCTGCCGTTATAAATCATATTTGTAGTATTTTAGAAACAGGTGAAGGAAGACACTTCTTCAGGTTCTTGTTTCTCAGGTCGACTGGATGTCCTCTCAGCCAGTGGTGATGCATCTGTCTTGAGTTTGTCCAGGCACACGGTTAATTGTGAGTCTAAGCACTTAGTTTATTAGTTCAGATTGTGTCGGTGGACGTCCACTACACCAACATCTATCACTGAAGAAATGCTCGTCACTCTTTATTTTACACTTCTTAGACATAATAAGCTATACTTTACTGTTAACCTAAAGACATTTTAGTGCAATTGTATACAAACAGTTATACCCTAAATTAGACACCACCCCTACATTATGCTTTAATTAGAAACCGTATGTAATGCTGTATTAGACCCAAAATGTACTATACTTAGACATAATTATACCAAATTTTACTCTAATTAGAAACCAAACAGGAGATCTTATTGCACAATTAGACACATTTTAGATCATGTAGTTCAATTAGAAATCCAATACAATGCCTTATCAGACTCAAAATAGATTCATCCCCACATTCAATGCTACAATTATGGGCCTGTCGTTGCTTAATTAGAAGCCATCAACAAGCTAACAACACATAAGCTCTGCTCAACTTCTAGCTACAGTAAGGCAGAAGAGAAAGACACCATGACTGTAAAAAGCCTCAATTTAAAGATTAAACAATCCTTTTTCACGGAAGACATTTTTACCTTCACAGTAGGAAAAGCGCAGGTGTAACTAATAAATTATTGATGGTTGATATCCATCTAGCTGCTTCAGGTTAAGGGTCCTGCTATTGTGCATGCTGGCTCACTGCCACACTGTCTCATGGCTTACAGGGACAGTTGAATAGAATGGATTAGTAAATGAGTTCATATTTGTGCCAACGACAGCCCCATAAAAGTGACGATGTCAGTATGTCTGTCAGTGTACCATTTTGGTCCAGATGGAAACATCACAGCAACTATTGAATGGATGGCCAAGACAGTTTGTACAGACATGCATGTTCCCCAGAGGATGAACCCTATGATTTTGGTGATACCTTGACTTTGTCTCTACCGCCACGTGCAGGGGGACAAATGTGATTTTAACTGACATTTCCCTACAACTATTGGACGGATGCACCATGAAATTGGATACAGCCATTCATGCTCTCTTCAGGATGAATTTAGCTTGTTATCTAGCGCCGTCGTCAGGTCAGAATTAGCTGCATCAACAGTGGATGAAGTCATTGCAGTAGCCCTTTTTCCCACCAAACACCGAGCTAGTTTCTCTAAAATGTCTGAATACTTTATTCCCCTGAAACTTAACGATCAGTTCCTGTGAATGACATTTTGCAATTTTAAATAAAACCCAAATTATTGCTACTAACCAACGACAACACTTACCCACAAACTGAAGACACACTTTACAATTTTAAATTTTTGTAAAATGATAACAGTAATTCATGATCGGTTTCTAAACTGTGAGCTGGATGTACCTCATCATTTGCAAGTGCCTTCATGATTTCAAGTGTTGATTGTAAAAAAGAACACCATAACTTTTTGATGTATACTTTTTTCTACTTTCCAAGATATATCCTTTGATAAAGTTGCTTCTGTAAAAGCTCATTTCCCCCTCGGTCTAACTGTTTCCTCCATAGTATTACATTACCCATCAAACACCTCTGCTCCTCCATCCACCTCTCTCTTTTCCTCTCTGGATCTTCACCTCAGCTTCTCTTTTATTCGTCTCTGATGTCTCCCCTCCTCTCTCTATACCTTATTTTTCTTTGTCTGCCTGGTTTCTCTGTCTCTCTTTTTGCCACCTCCAACTCTCTACTGATTAGCACAGAGAGGAGAGAAGGGAAAAACAGTTGCTAGATTGGTGGGAAAGTTCAATTAAACTGCGGGCCTCTGGGCTTTTGTATTGGTGTGTATGTGTGTGCATGCCTTTGTGTTTATGCTCGTGCGTACCTTTTGTGCGACACAGTGTGTTTGCGTATGTGCGCGTATTGAAATGCGTGTGGGTGTGTGAGCATGCGTTGTATCTCTGCTGGTGTGTGTTTCAGTCTCGGCTCTCTAGGATTAGTTTTTCCTCCGTAATCAAGTGAGAGAGAAGCCCACAGGTAATTACAGCTTTGCTCCAAAAACAACAACTGGGCTTCTGCTTTCCTGTTGGGCTCCATTACAGTCAAATAAAGCCACAGCTCACTACGCTTCTAAAGGACACGCAAAGCCACAAAGCTGTTTCTATCACCCCACAGCTTCAAATAGAAAGAAGAGCTGTAAAATAGTTTCAATTAGTCCGAATTTAGTGTATCTCGTGCAGGAAGGTTTCCCATCAGTTTAACATAAACTTAATGAACATTTCTTGTGAGTTGTGAGTTTTGTTAATGCATTTGTCTGTTTTATATAGATCTGTTTTCCTTATATTAGGCCAACAGATGTTCCAAAAATAAATCAAAGAATATACAAGATCTGAATAATGTTGCTCAACAGCACAGGTGTCATTTAGTGACAAATGTTGGCGTCTCATGGTCCTGATGAAGCAGAGTCCTGAAGTGTGAAACTCATGAACATCTAATGCTATTGAAAAATACTTCAATACATTGAAAACCAAGTTCTCTGAGGGGTGAAGTCCCATGTTTTTTTTGGTTTTTTTAAACCAATTTTCAATAAGAAACATTCTTTGTAAAACTAGAATAGACTTGTTTAAACCAGTTTGTCTCCACACACCTAAACGGTATGTTTCCTGTTGCAATAAGACACTACCCGCCATGGTTTACAGTAACTGAAGTCCTCTCTCAGCTCAGAAAATGCCTCTGCTATTAGAATTCAATGTGAAAAATGTACACAAATGTCAAACTCAAATTGATAATAGGCCAGAGTTAAGTGATTTTTTTAGTTTTAAACTACAGTGTTTGCACTGAAGAATATTTAAAAATATATGTTCTGTCAGATTTCTGTATTCTTTTATTTTTCACATTTTCTACAAATGTTAACAATCAAAATGATGGATGACTTGAGTGCACAGTGACTGGGTTGCAAAATGTCAGACAGTAATTGGCAGAGGAGTGACAGTGAACATAACTGTACATTATGCTCTGGTTTAATTTACGCCATAACAGTCTAACGTGTAAACTCATACTGACACTAAGTTGTAGGCATAACTGCACCTCCAGAAGGCTGATGAGCAAGTGTTATCCTTTATGTCAAAACCTTTGTGTGTGTGTGTGTGTGTCTGTAATAACATCTGTATCTTTACATCATCCTGCAGCTCATACTTTTTCTGTCCTCCCAAGACTTTAATAAGCTTACGTGTTGTCAGTAATGAGCTGCTAATATGTGATTAAAGAAGAGCTGCTAATACCTCATTTTCCAAATGTGCTGGCTCTAACATGCAGCATTAGTAAAACCAATCAATGGATGTGGGAGGAGAGAAGGTTCAGGGATGCCTGGGCTGGTGTTTTCTCAAAGATATTCCTTCTCAGAGAGGAGAATGAATGCAGACGCACCATTAGTCGTGCATTTAGCCCTTCTGATTTTGATCCCACAGCTGCCAAACCACTGAATGTATACCTTCTTTCAGAGGGAGTAGAATCAGAGTACCAATTATGTTGTATCCCATAAGTGATTGAAAGAGTCTTACTGCTCAATGCAGCATTTCTGATTTGGAAAACTTTTTGTCAGTTATTGCACTGCACACACACCCGAGGCTGCCTTGTAATTTATGACCAAAGTTGCTTCCAAACATTTGGCAATTTAACAGCTTCACAGAAAAAGAAGGAAACAGTAGTTTTGCCTTAGTCATGGGCTCGTCAAGTGGAGTTTGTTGATACAAACAACATTGTTTACTCATTGACCCATTTACTGTACATGCTGAACTACAGTTCACTGTCCACTGATGATTCATCATTTATACAATCAGTGTCTTCACGACAGACGTAACTAAGTCTTCTGGTTTCTAAGTAGGCCTACTGATCTCCAGACTCCAGGTGAATATCTTTGTCTTTTTGCTTTTCCCTCCACAGCGAGGCCAGCGGCTACAAAACGCAGCGCCCAGAGCTGCACAGGATTCACTGTCTTGTTCGAGGATGCTTCAAAAAGGACATATGCCTGCTGTCATGGTGGCGTGAACCCAGGTGCTCCAGTTGAAGGTCAGCCCACTTAATCACTTCCCCCGCTGTAAATCCCTATCAGGTCCGGATTAGGATTGGAGAGCCAACATGAGAGATGTAACCAGACAGGCGAGAGAGCTCACAGCAGAGACACATGAGGAAGGGAAAGGTTCTCTGTTGAATAGCGGTGAGATTATGGATTTATAACGGGGGGAATTATTTCCTTCAAGTAAATATGCAGATGTGTTGATTGTTCAAATTTGTATTTTTTTCACTTTTAGAATCTTATTACCTTGTTTGACTTACGATCTGATGCAGCAGAACCAGCGATATCATCTTTTTCATTCCACGATCTAGCGCCTGCATTACCCACAGTGCAACTTGACAGCAGACTGTTCCGTTGGAGATTTGTGTGTGTTGTGCTATAAATGATGTGGCCTTGAGCTGCAGTCCTCCAGCAGAGATAAGGAGCTGGTTAGAGGTCTTTCTAACTGAGCCCCCTGTGATTCTGGACAAACATATAATCTTCAGCAAAGGGACACTTGAGGCAATTTATCAAACGTTGTGCTGTTCCCACTCGAGCCGTAAAAGACTTATAACAGAAAAGAGGTTTTTCACATATCCGGAGCACAAGACCTGTGAACAGACGTTGATGGGTAGAATTGGTGGAGCTTCACTTTAACGCACATGGTCTGCCTCAGCGCGTGCAAGCTTTCACACCATGTGTAAATACACTCAAACCTATAGGTCGTGCAGGATGCTCTATATATATGGAAGATTAAAAGTGTGAATAAAAATAAAACAAACAAATAATCAAAAAGAAATACAAAACACATGCTTTCATGTAATTCCTGTTTGCACAGCTTCCTGTACTGCTGACCGCGCTGATAAGCTCCGCCCACAATTCCGTCTCTAAGCTGTGATTGGACAGTTGCTTGTCTTTCTCTTTGGCATGGGAGGACTCGTCTCCATCCAGTTTATGCTGCTCTAATTTGATTTGACTGATTATTACTTGTTTTATTGTGTTTGTTTTTTCTGTAAGTGTGTGAAGACAAACAGAAGTCCTTTCTGTAGCAGAAATAGCCCACTGAGTCCTGGTCTGGATATATTTATTTATTCTAACAAGTCAGAAGATTAATTAGCATTAATTAGTGGGTTTTCTCAATTTGTTGTTTGAACATGCCGAAAAATTCAAACATCTACAACCCGTCACTGAAGTAGTGATTTTGATAAACATTTTTTGTCACTATGCTTTCAATTACAGTTATTTCTCTCACAAAGGACAAGGCATGCATCGAAAATATGTTTTGGAAAATAAAGTTTGCCTTTACCGTAAGGAAGACACTTCCCGTGTGTGTGTGTGTGTGTGTGTGTGTGTGTGTGTGTGTGTGTGTGCGCGTATCATTTAATGAGGTGAGATATAGAAGGTAACACAGCGAGAGTCTGCAAATTGGGAGGTCAGGTTGTACAAAACATGCCACTGATTCCTCTGACCGTTATTCATCAGAACTTTGTCAAAACAGTACAATGTGAGAAAAAGCAATTCAGTCTGTTCAAGAAACTGCATTTAATACATACATATATCTGTTGTAAAAGTTGTTGAAATAGACGTTTTGACTGAAAGACTTTTTTATTATTTTCAATTTTAGTATGACAGTGTGTGTGTGTGTGTGTGTGTGTGTGTGTGTGTGTGTGTGTGTGTG
>NW_022280039.1:9063426-9080299 GCF_004355925.1 Anarrhichthys ocellatus
TGTGTGTGTGTGTGTGTGTGTGTGTGTGTGTGTGTGTGTGTGTGTGTACGTTATGCCTGCTCATAACCTTGTTAGCTGCTCTAGTGGACCACTTTGATTTACGAGGAGTGTTGTGTAAAATAATGGCATGGTTCTAAAATTAGGATAAGGGTTAGGAAGTGCTGCTCTTTCTTTCCTTATTACACAACGGAAAGGGAGCAGGCCACTGCCTTAAGCATTTATTTAGACCCTTTCCTGTAAATACTGAAGATTTGTTTCCCAAGGCCCTTAACTTGCAAGCTCTTTTTTCTTTTTACTAATGTGTTTCTTGTAGCTGTATTGTAGCTTATTCTACAGTTATCTTTTTCATTGTACATCATTTACAGTAAATCATTCTAAATCAGTGTGTTCCAAACTATCCCAACACCCTCAAAGAACCACAGTTGTCTCTGAACTAACAGCCCATCACTGCCATGTTGTTCCGCTCGGCCAGCTTGCAGTCTAGGCTGTGGGAGGCAGCCGGGGCCGCCGCAGCCGGTGACCTTAGCAGGAGCACAGGGCTGCAAAGCTGCAGGATCGGAAGCAGAGATCAGCACGAGGTCGTGTCTTGTGGCTCGGAAGGCTGCGGTTGGCGATCGGCACCGAGCTTCCTGGCTCAGCCGATGCCTGAGGCTGCCACTGCGGGACGTTCTGAATAGCTCACAGTCGGGGGAGTTGATGCAAATTGAAGACAAAAGCGCCTCATGCTGCGTCAGTGAAGGTTAACCATCAGGCTGCTCCGGGGGGGGGGGGGGGGCAAGGCATCTGGGTGTTCAGAGAGTTTGGAGCATCACACGTCTCCGAGGATTCTGTAAAAAACGCTTCCAAATGAGAACATGTAGCTGATGTACATTTGAGGCGGTGCCACAAGGTTATCACATTGACCAGACGTGAGACACACCTTGATCCCACCACAGGGGAGGAGTGTCTGCTCTGCAGGGAGGCGCAAAGGACGCGCAACCTCTCACCTCAGACTGCGGGAGGCGACAAGGCTCGCAGGAGACCTGTATGGTAACGTAACAATACACAATCATTATTTTGATTTCAGAATTTGATCTTTGACTGGTTACGTGTGTGAGCTTTTAAAAGTGGTCTTTCTCTGAAACTAAAGGGTTGGAACTGCATGTCTTTCCTGATTAATTAATCTAATTCTTGTTTATTGTAAAACTCATCTTAAGGGGTTTAAAGAAAGGGACACAAACTAGGAATATACTGTACTGTATATTATAAGAACATAACAGTTGGAAAACATGCAAAAGAAAAATGACACTACATTGAATATATAAAAAAAAAGTCTAAATTAAAGAAGAATTATCTGACAGTACTGGTAGTTAGTTGTTGTTTTTTAAAATTAAGAGATATGGGCGTCATAGAAAGTGTTAACAAACGCGTTACTTCATCATTGACCTTCGAGCCTCTCTCACTACCAAACTATTTATCGTTGCACAGAAAGAAAAACACGATTCCTTAACAAAATGTCTTCCCTGCGTCGACACGTTAGTTCAGCAACAGTTCAGGTGGAAAAATTCAGAGATGTCTGGAAAAGCTCCAGACATTGCTTGTGAGCCTGAAGTGAAGCCAAAGTCACTTTCTGATGGTGTCGGTGTTTTTTGAGACGTCATCTTCTATTAAGCAGTCTCACTTGGATTGACACGCTCAAATTTAAATCATTACAAGTTGATGGGGATGTATATTAAGCTCCAACTCAGCGGTGTGACCTCGCCGATGACTCTCACTGGCTCTCACACAAAGACAATATCTCACATTATTTCACTTGCTTTCAATATAACCCCATGCTACTCCATCCAACGCACTGTCTGGCATCTGTGTCTGCTAATAGGGCCATTAATATTCATATCTCCACGCAGATGAGATGAGAAATACACTGGCGAGCACCCGTTCACACACGCAGGAGAAAGTACGCACACACACGCACACACACGCACCATGAAGAGAAATCAGTTGGCTGCTCAAATATAATTACTTGACTGCTGGCTGCCATTTAGGATGACGCCTAGATAGATAATTGTTGTCTATCTTGTTCTCCGTCTTTCTGTCCCTTCTCTGGATTTCTCTTGATTTCTGTTTGCCCCGTCACCGGATGTGTTCTCCCACCCACTCTCTTTTTTTTTCTCCACCATCTGTCTTTTCTGAAACGCTGCTTGGCAGATCCAACGATGCTGATTTTATTCAATTCGCAAGTGTTTTATTGATATCGTTTTCAAAAATGAACTGAATTGCAAAGGAATGTATGTCTCTACTGTAGCACTGTAGCTTTCCAGCTATGAAGCCACAATGAAGGAAACATGCAGGCTTTTATTTTCACTCAAGCTTTGTGTGCTTCTAAGTACATAAATTCCATCTGGTGCAATTTAACAGCATTGGCAGCTTTATATTGTTAGAGTGCCTGACTTCGGCAACCTCCAGACCCCCTCAGTGGCAGTGTTTTACATGAGGTGTCACAACAGGCATTTATTGTTGAGGCTGGCAGGCCATTCTTGACCTTGCAGTATACGTAACAATCTCATAGCAAGGACTATTATGTTGCAGCGCTGGGGATTTATATTGTATCCCAAAAAAAGAAACATTTCGTTTAATCGGTAGATGGCTTTGTAACATGAACAATGTTTTTTTTTTTGACAGTGAAAATCTTTCCAGAGTTGTTGAATCCTATCTCATAGTATTTGTTGTTTTGGTGTTTGATAAATGTTTAGAGTCATGGATTCCTGGATCACATGCAGCTCTGTGCCCCCACCATGTTCAAGCAGGACTATTTCCTGGTGACAGAGTGCACTTGTATCCAACAAGTCCTCCAGATTAGAAGAGGAAATATGACTTTGTTTTATTAAGGTAAAGTTCATGGTTGACTATCGATGGCCAGATGTTGTCCTCTCTGTCCTCCTTTGACTCCCTCCTGTTGCTGTCTTTGTGGCTCTTTATCAGCGTCCTGCTTATTTTATTCTTTTCCTCCCAACACGTTCTGGTTTTTAGCAGAAATAACCAAACTTACAAAATATCAAATTAAAAAGTATTTAAATTGAGAAATAAATTGTAATATCCTCTAATTCTATCACCAACATTGTGCTTTCTTTGACAGTCTTAACGTGCAAAAAATGAATTAAAATAAATGTTTTGACACATTCAGATTATCATTTCTTTCATCTTCTTAGCCTGCGCCGTACTTCCTGTCTGATAAATTAAGGCTCAAAGAGATACAAAAAGATGTTTCATAGTGTTCTTTTTGAGGCATCATTTCTTGTCATAATTTGTAAAATGAATATCTAATTGTTAAAACCTTCTGTAGTTTAGTTACAGGGATTCTACACAGAACAAAGTTAAACATTCATTTAAAGTGATGCCACCCACTTATTTCATTCTGTGTCCAGGGAAATCAAATCCTGTGTTATTCAGGCGAGACATGAGCCCCACAGGTTGAACAAGTGACTGGAATAAGTCCATTAGAATATCGGATGGTTAAATGTTTCTTGCTCATTTAATATATTGTGAGGTATAAATATATCTTCAGTATATTGATGTGAAGCGGGTACATTACATTTTGCACGTTGAGGATGACAGATGGCCCTTTTGCTTTAGCAGACAAGAGGCTACGTGGCTCTAAGTGATAAGATGAAGCCTTGCTCTCTTTGGCTGTGTCTCCCAGTCCTTATCACACACACACCGAGAGCTGTTGTCCAGCATGTGTGTTTATGCTGCCTTCACACAAAACATCACTGTCTCAGGCATTTGCATGTGTAAACATTAAAAGGAATACGCAAACACTTTTAAACATGCGCATACTGTTTGTAAAGTGCAACGCAAACTCTCCTGAAAGACATGTTTCAAACAGATCTCATCTCTTGGCTCATTGGATGAACATTTACAAGCATGCTTGTATATGTGCGGAGGTAAAAACTGGAGCCGAATTGTTGTCTTTGTAAAAGGGACAGCCCCTTGTCTCACACGTCACGCCGCCATGTTATCTTAAATCGCACACCGGGGCAAGCAACCGGCGTAATGGCGGCTCTTCTTTATGGCGGTATTGTGGAATCGCTGTGTTAAGGGGCCTTATATATATGAGAGAGAGAGAGAGAGAGAGAGAGACCCTTGTCTAAACATGCTGTCTGTTTACCTTAGAAGATTGGAGACCCCTGTCTGTCCTGGTAATCACGTCGCTGTTGTGTGTGTGTGTGTGTGTCAGGGGGATTGTTGAACATCAGACATTGAGAGAAAGACTGGCTGCCTACTCAAAATGTTTCATCAAAATGACTGTTTGCATGACACCAGTTGAACAAATTATTAAGTATTAAAAGTGGGAGACATCTTGAGCCTTGTCCTTGGTAAATATTGACGTATCAGCAGACAGTTGGCCAGTGTTTTTGAAACTATAACTGGTTGAATTGCTTTCATCCCCAAACAGATTTACAGTGTTCCAAATGAATTGCTTCTAGTATTCCATTACAGGCCGACACGATCCACCAAAACAAGAAGGGCTTTCATGTTTCGACAAATGCTCCATTTAGTGGCTCCCAGTTTTGATGGTTGTTCAAATACCTGGAGGGTTGAATGAAGAAGTCACAGGGTGGATCGAATCTACATCTCCAGACGGATGTCTGACCTCGGCTGACTCACTCCGAAAAAAAATCTCTATTTTTCACGCAGTCCAATGAATGATTTAGATCTGTTGTAGCACAGTATTAACTCCATTAGTCATGTAGTCATTGTGGATTTCTGTCAGATGAAAGAACAATAACACGATCTTTAGAATATTGTTCTCTGGAAAGCAAAAGTGTTGCAGGAGGTGATGTGGCTGCACAGGTCTATGGCAGGTCTGATCTATCAGTGAGTGTGTGTGTGTGTCTGTACACATCGCCATGGCCTTCTTGAGTTTGCAGTCAGGACAAATACGCATCCTGATTAATCCGTTGACTTGAATCCTGTCAGCTCAGTGAATTTAATGTGACTTAAAGGTCCTTAGTGATATTCCGTCTGTGCTAATACAATACAGGAGACCTGAGCTCATACACAGACATTACGATACTCTTAAAGTCTAGAAAAAGTCTTTTAAGGCTGAGTGTTTATTTCACTGGCTTAACTCCGGGGATCCATGATAGTCTGGATGTCAAGACCTCCAAATTGGCTTTTAGGACCGAGAGTGAGGAAGAGAGACGCGCAGAGAGCACTGAAGTGTTTCCTGTGGGTGGTGGATGTAAGGAATGTGTGTAGACAGAATGGAGAAAAACAGCGTTTTAAAGGGTTTTTTTTTAAAGAGAGGGAATAAGATACAAAGAAAGAAAACGTGAGAAAGAAATAGAGTTGAAGTATTTCCTCAGGGGTGAGAGCTGTCTTTTAGACGGGCGTTTGAAGATTGTGAATCCATTCTCTATGGATATTTATCATTTCCCTGTGGACGCGCAATCCCAACCAGCTGCAATTCATCAAGGTAGACATACAGGGAGGAAGAGGGCGTGGCTGCAGGGCAGAGAGAGGAAACAGGGGACGAGATAAGCGCTGTTTGGATAGAAATAAGAAATTGTTTACACAGGACATCTGCAATAGTAATGGCTGATTTGCATGAGATATGAGCTCTCTGTGATTACTGTCACAAATTACAGAGACGGGAGCCTCGACTGCACCGAGTCCACCACACCAACAACTGTAGCATCGTACAGCACATGGATGCAGTGAATAGAAATGACTTGCTTGAACATTAAGAATACAGCTGCAAGAGAGCTTTCACATCATTCGACAACTCAAGGTGTTTGTTGAGTTGGTCTGGTGATGGTAAGACAGGACTTATAGTTTTTCGTTAGTACTAATACTCTTTAACGTTGACCATCACAGTGTAAATTTAAGTTTTACTGACGATCGCTATCCGCCGATATTCAGTAAAATATGCGAACAGGACATCAGCATTTATGCTTTTCTACATTGTAAACAACCAATCCGTGTTTAAAAGTTCAGGCTCTGTTCGGTGAAAATGAGTATTGAGCGAAGGTAAATTAAAACGTAATCGTGATGCGTTCGCTTGTAATCTCGTCAAATGTAGTGTTGATAAGAAATTTGAATAAATTGATCAGTTGTTTGAAGGAATGTTTTCACATTAATATAAAATAGATATTAGAGATGAATTATGAGCTTCCTTACACTAGCTCTAAGCAGCTTGTGATGCATCTTAAAAACTGTAATGAAAAGATTAAATAAAAATACAATCTTTTACTTTCTTATCGTTTGAATTGTGCGTTTTTTTTACAAAGTAAAAAGATAACATTTTGAATTTCTGATGCTTTACAGACTTCAGAGTGGTTGAAATGATTTTTTTGGACGGTGGCAAAAAAATCAATAGTCTGGAGCCTTGTAGATCAGCTGCAATAATTAAACAATAAAGCGATCTGTGCCAGCAGCACAAAGGTTCAGAGGTTGAGGTGTTTCCCTGTTTCAAGTGACCGGCTGGTGTCATTAGAGGGAACATCAGGGACTCACCAAAGCATTCATCATCAGAGGACAGGAATGTCTGTAGAGAGTTTAACGGCAATCCGTCAGATAGTTGTTGAGATCAATCAATCTGGATCACACTGGTGGACTGACCAACAGGGCCAGTATTTAACACAACACTTTTTAGGATCAAGTCAGTCAGGATCAAGTCAATCTCCACTTGAGCTTTGACATTAACAGCATTTAAGAAGCAGAAACTGCTGACATGAACACAGCATTAATATATTACAGTACTTTCCTTGTACTTGTCCAAACAATGGAGTACTGGAAAAGAAGGAAAGAAAAAGAGCAGAAAAGACGGATTGGGTACACCTACAGTACACGAGGAAAGTAAAAATGGTTACATGAGGACACACAAGATGAATATCAGGCCTTTTCTCATACCTGAAGAGACTGGGTTGGGATTGATAGTCAGCAGATATTATTTGGCAGTGGGAAGGCTTTAGAGATTAAATCTTACTCAACTTAATTGAATTGCGACCACAATCATATCAAGCATGCTTTAGATTTATTACCTGCAACCTGGCGCTTCCTGAACAAGTCTTGAAATGTGTGGAGAATGTGGGCATCCTTGGATATCTCAGGAACCAGCCTGTGAGAGAGAGAGAGAGAGAGAGAGAGAGAGAGAGAGAGAGAGAGAGAGAGAGAGAGAGAGAGAAAGGGAGAGAGAGAGAGAGAGAGAGAGAGAGAGAGAGAGAGAGAGAGAGAGAGAGAGAGAGAAGGATGTCGCCTGTGTGTTTACAGCTGAGAAACAAAAATACAGGATTCTTTGGAAGGATTTGTGTGGTTTCTCAGCAGCCTTTGGCAGAAGAAGAAGGAAACAAGAAATGTTTGTCGGCAGGTCGTTTGGGGTGGAATGTTAACAAACTGTAAATGTGTTGTTTGATGCTTCACTTTCCAGCTGCAAATCTAAACCTTTGGAGGTTTGTGGCCTTTTTTTTTAAATGTAGAGAACGAGTTTTATTTCAAAATGAGACATCACACTGTACATCCATAGACCTTCACTGACACTCTGTCCTGCAGACAGAATTGATTCACTCAAGGAAATTGATAAAAGTTTAACTGAGCCAGTAAATGACAGTCAGTGGTGTAGCGATGTCATATTGGTATGCTGAGGCTTCCCACAGCTTGCTTGTTGACGGAGCTTGAAATCTCCAATCTACCTGCTGAGACAACAGTGGTCTGAGTGGCAATGATCAACACTGCAACCGGTGGTGTAACATTGTCAATTATCGCCGTCTCAACAATGTAGCCACAACGTTTGTCATTCTGTTTGGAGACGTTTAGTAATGAGCCACGGTGTATTTGCTTATTTGAGTTTCCCTGTGTGGTTAGTAGCTCCTGTTTGAACTTCATCCAGCCAGGTGCTGCATTGGCCAATCAAATACAAGTAAGTACACATTCCTAGTTACATGATCAACATACTTCCAATTGTCATGAGAAAATATTTAATGATTGTTGACATTGGCATCTCTCCAGAAGTTTTAAAATCTATAAGGTTGTGCAGTGTTTTTTGTGTCCGATAAGCCTTCAAATAAGCCTTTCACAGTGATAAGTCACCTTTCTAAGACAGAGACTGTTTCACCTCAGGGAATCCCCTCCGATACTCAGGAATTTCTATTTGTGCACCATCAAGAGCGTCCTGGCCGGTGACATCACAGCCTTTTACTGAAACGGCACCAAACAGGACTACACGCCCCTGCAAAGAGGGGTGTGTTCGGCTGAACATACAATAGGCGCTGCTCTAACCTGCCTAGTTAATATTTACCCTAAAGTGAATTGACTGCTTTGATGGATTGATACATTATTCAAACAGGCCTTCATATCATATTTCAATTTCCCATCAGCCCTGATTTGTATCACTGCTTCTTCTCAGGTAAGCTCCTACACCTGGTCCCTGTGCATGCACACCCACTCAGCTAACAGTGCAGCAGCATGCTCAGATATGTTGACATTGTTTCCCCTGTCTGTTGGGAAAAGTTGTTCAACCTTCAATTGGCTATGATCTAATCTGTCGGTCCCCCTCCTCCACATGTTTTCTTTCTTTCTCAATTCGTTTCCACAATTTTGTCGCTCTCTCACAATCTCGCCTCTCGCCATCTGTTGCTCACTCTTATTCCCTCCTCTTCCTCCATCTGTCTCAGAGGAGGTTTCACTAACAGGGTACTTGACAGGAGAGAAGAGTGCAGGGAGAGTGGCCTTTTTCTAGCAAGTCAACTAGTCATCCAAGGCTAATTAAATTTTGCTTCTGAGTACTCAAGTCTCTCTCTCTTTCTCTCTCCTGTCTCTTGCCGTCTCTCACGCTCTCTTTTTTAAAGTGGCTGCTTTTCCTGAACTGAATTAGCACTCCTTCCCTCCTTCTCTCTCTTACTCTCCTCCTCTGTCTCACTCAACTCCTCCTGTCCCCATTTTTCCCAGTCACTGCCTCCGGCTCCTTACACTCAAATTAACCTTTCACTATAAAAATCACACAGAGGAGCAGTAGCCAGGTAGGTGTGTGTGTGTGTGTGTGTGTGTTTGTATTAAATTAAGAAAAGATAGGGAGAGAGGATGGGAATTTGTGTGTGTGTGTGTAAGTGTGAGTGAGAGACTGAGTCTACAGGGTCAACCTCAGCCCCTGTCCATGTAATTGTGAATTAGAGTCTTAAATGAGCTCTACTTCCCCGAGCTAATCAACAGAGCGTGAGGTGGAAAAGGTAAGTGAAAAAGGAAAGCAGCTAGAAAGAAGGAGGATTTATAGGAATAAAAATAGGGGGGTGGAGAGGGGGAATCAGGAAAAAAATAAGGGAAAGATAAAGAAGAGACACTAATGTGGGATACTAGAGTGTGTTTGGCTGCTTGCTCCAATGAATACGTGTGGCAGTGTTGATTGGTGGACGTCAGTGAGGGATTATGTCCTTGTCACCGCACAAGTGACTCCTGCTGGTTGGTCAAATAGCTGCACTAGGGGGAGTAGGATCTTTGGGTAATAACGTGAACCTCCAGTGCACTACAGTCTCCCAGTGTGGCTCCTCTCTGGTAAGAGACAGGAAGCTTCTTCAACACCATGTGTAGCACACTGCTGTGTACCACCTCCCCATGCCGGCAGTGGGTTTAGTTGTGTGTTCATTTGTAAGTGGTGTGCATTTAAAATCCCATATTATAAAGGCAGACCAGTCTGGGGGCAAGAGATTAGCACATTTCTAAAACTGTCCGCAAATTCCTTTTCATTTATGATATTGCTGACTTAGTTGTGCGTCTTCATTTCTGCCAGTATCCTCAGCAATAATGGTTTACTGTTTCAATAGCCAGTCCTATTGTGTCTGTAAACACAAATGAATGTACAAATGTCAAAAACATTTAGTTGCAATGTTTGTTCCGAAATATTATTGGCTTGCTCCAGTTTTGGTTGTGTCTGGGATTATGTGTCAATATACGCTCGTTGCATGCATAGTGTCTTTTCAAAATAAACTTCCGTTCTCAGTTAGGCTGAGGCAACAAAACAATGAACTTACTTGACGTTATCTTGACTGACTGCAGGAAAGTCCCGTGTTTGTTTGAACCCATCCACCACCCCTTATGCCTCGTGTGGACTATCTTGCACTCTATACTATGTCGACTGGTTTTTAGTAAACCAGTGCAACTAACTCCAACGTAAAAACTTTTTACGTTGGAGTTAGTTGCAAGCTCGGTGCATCGCATGAAGATGCTAAAAAGTGCTTCCATGCAACGGTGTCAGAGGTGAACAGTGAACAAGCTGTATTTGAAGCCTTGGTAGTGAGACCACTTCCAGTCCTGACATCAGTGCATTTGAATACGGTCCAACTAGTCAAAGTACACCTTTCACTTGTTCTCAGACAACCTCACTCCCTTCCTGTACCACCTCAAATCTCTCGAAGGAAGCCAAGCCGCGGCCCACTCAGCAGCCCCAGACAATTAATAGAATCCTGTACATCCATCCGACTGTTGAAATTTTCAACATGCGGTGACTCTGTGGTTGCATTTGGTAGGGAGAGCCAAGCAAGCTTGCCTCCAGGGCTGGAAATTAAGCTTTCCCACTTATAAATGTTACATGCTACTGACAGGCTGTGTCCAACAGGCTGAACACCACACTGTCAGCCTGTTGGACACAGCAGCCAAGAGTGGGCGGCTGGAAATTAGACCATCCAATTTCCAAGTGTTGGAGATGAGGGGAGGCAAGGAGAGCAGAAGGGAGGTACAAGAGTCCAGAAGGGGCAGGAGACACGAGAAGGGTACAAGAAGTGCAGTGAATTTTTAAAATGTGGACTTCTCTTTGGCTTGTTGGCTTCCCGATGCTTCTTTTTCAAAAATATATATTACTTTCATTCAAGTAAAACAAAATACTAAAGTGGAGAAGCAGTATACCCTCAAAGAGTGATGAAAGGGTCCAAGCACCATGCGGCAACTGACCCATGAAGATTTTTGGAGGAGGAAAAAGATGAAAGTGATGAAGATTATGTTTTTTTTAATCAGTCACAAGCAGACATCATACCCCAACTTGGTTATCATGTCACCACATTTTCTGAAAACCAATCCATTCTCACCCCCTCGCCGTCCAATACCGATCGACAGAGGCCCTCTTCAGAGTCTGTATCACATTTTTCCGAGCTTTCAACTAACTGCATTGTAAACCCATTCGCATCATTATTCGAGGGTCCGAGCAACTGATGTATAAAGAGCGAGAAAGTCTGCTAATGGTGGGCAGGAGCTGAAGTTTGAAGGCTCAAACGCAGGACTTTCACCCAGGAGACTGCTGTTAGTGTGCCGTGTGAAACCAACTAATGCCAATTATGTTAAAAGTACTTCATAACCAAGTGCTTATGTTGCAAATGAAAACATACTTAGTACTTGGGGGCTATTACAGACTGTTTTCTGTCGTCTGTAAATCTTCGGCGGTTTACAATCTTGTTCATGGTTTACATAACTCGCAGGGAAGGCAAAATGTTGCCAAACTGAGGATTTCACAGTTCTGTTGTTTCTCCGTCATCTCCGACTCAGCCAGTGGCCTTTGATGTCTTGAAAAGTGCAGCTGCAGGGCAGGCAATCGCTAAGCTGCACTGTGTCGTCTTGTGCTTTTTTTTTATTGATTTTTTTCTTCGGATGTACGCAAATAGGTGGTTTAGAGAAATATGAATGCTGGGGATCCTGCTTTTAACTCGGATGGTCAAAACTGAAAGCGAATTGTGATCGATTTTTAGTTTGGAGTCAAAACTGTTGACACACTTAGTTGTGAAAACAGATAAAGGTTGTTGAGTTCATTTCAAACCTAGCTACCTGCTCACCAACCAAACAATCAACTGGTCAGTTTAGAAGTTTGCTCAACACAACAGTACAATAAAAACTCTGCAGCTATATCAACCTTTTTATGATACAGCTGTAAATATGAAAACAAACAGCAGCAGTTTATTTCTCACCCATCATTACAACCATGTGCCAACTACTAGTAAGCACAACGGAAACAATCTTTGACATAAACCACTGATCAATTGACTAATATTTATATCAAAACACACTCAGAATTTGACCTTGGTGTGTGAACAACACAATGAAAAGAAGGAAAAGTTCAGAAATGGTCTCCAACCTACTTAACCTACTGAACAAATCCATTTATATTCTCAATGAATTACAATCTAAAATGCAGCCAGCATGTCTGTTGGATTGTTTCTCTTCTGGTCCTTCTCTTCTGGTGTGTGTGTGGGGGTGGGGGGGGGGGGGGGGGGGGGGACCGTGTGCTGTTACAAAACTCTGCTGCTTCCATGTCTTCTCTGAGACAGGTGGAGTAATTATTGACGGACATGAAAGAAGGAAGGAAAAAATGATCTACTCCTGTTTAAAGCCACATTTTCTCCAACGGTGTTCATTCTTATAATTTGTTGGCAAAATAAAATAACCACCCAATTACTCAATCTCAATCTTCACATTATGGTAGCATCAAAGAATATCCACTTGTGTATGTCTAGGTCTCCCTCTAATTGGCTGGCTGATCTACGGTACAGGCTGTCTCTCTCTTTTTATCTCCAAATGACTGGCACTCTGTTTCTCAATGTACAAAAGACGTGTGTGTGTGTGTGTGCGTGTGTGTGTGTGTGTGTGTGTGTGTGTGTGTGTGTTAGAGAGAGAGAGAGAGAGAGTCATGTTGAGCACACAGATGGGCGAGCAGAGGATGATTAGTGTGGTATTACATTGTCGCTGGGTTGGCACGCACAGCTTTAATTACCAAGTGCAGCAAACACACACAGACATTTCTAGATACACACATATTTACACAAACACACACACACACACTTAGACACAAATTCATGCAAACATACCTCTGCACACAACAAAACATGAGCATATACAGATAAAGCATTGACACATAATACACAAATGTAAGTTGAACCTGGGACCAACTCTCAGTGTGATACACTACACAATAATGCCTTTGAATTGAGGTGTTTTTCATACTGAAACCCAGTGGAGTTCTAATGAGAGCCATTTTGAACATGTCTTGCTGCTTAGGTTCAAAATTGCAAACAATCAGCTTTAAAAGTGAATTTTTTCGATGCTCTTTGAGTATTTTTGTGGCTACTTTTCTGTCTGTTAGATGTGAAACACCTCATGGTTCCAGAAAATAACTGAGAGGAGAATCCATCGATTAAGGGTCTGATCCCAAAGTCATCCTGTCTCATGTTGAGCGAGGAATAGAACTCCTATGTTCAGTTTATTGATATACAGACGTGAAATGTATCATTATGTGGGTGAAAAAAATGATTCCGCAATCTTCCATTGATCAGTCTGTCTGCTCTCTGTTGAAAAATATAATTGTCAACAATGAATCAGGATCATTCTGGTGCTTTGTAAGCTTGCTTGAGGGGAATGAATTAATAAATCACAATAACATGAAGTGTTGAATTCTAAATTCTAAATTGATCATGATGTCCCATTGAATTGTAATGTAATCTCAAAAATGTTCTCAACACTTGTGCAGTCAGATTCATCATACGTCTGCAGAACAAACAGCCTTTATTTTACTTTGTGTGCCATTCTTTTGTTCTGTCACTCACAACTCTTTATATTCGATTATT
This sequence comes from Anarrhichthys ocellatus, assembly GCF_004355925.1. NCBI lineage: Eukaryota > Metazoa > Chordata > Actinopteri > Perciformes > Anarhichadidae > Anarrhichthys > Anarrhichthys ocellatus. The sequence continues at coordinate 9,077,004 of NW_022280039.1, forward strand.
TAGATTATAGAACTGTGTTCAAATTGTATTTGCTCTTGTAAACACATACATTGATATTTCATATAGTGTACAACATGATGAAGGGGAGGAACGAAAAGAAAAATTTATTATGAAATTGAATATGATTCCATCTTATGATAAAAAGTGGTTGTATTCGTATCAAACTTCCTGTCTACTTTGTCTTTGATCAGACAGTTTAAAGCATCATTTTGCCAATTTCAGACTGTAATTACTTTAAGTTCTTGTGGGACTTCTCATGTGTCGACAAAATTTAACATTTGGGAAGTTTGCCTTCTTTTCCAAATGATAATAAGCATTTTGTAAAAATGTGTTCATATTTCCCAAAAGTAAGTCTTTCAAATTGGCATACATTCCAGAAGCTGGTATTATATTGGCACTGGTTTCAAACTAGTTTGTTTTAGTCACAATCACAATAATTATTATTTGTTAAAACAGCCGCCCTCCATGCTGGGACCCGCCTCGTGTAACCGATGTTAGGCTGCCACAGATGTCTGGACTACATGTTTTACTGACTAAGAAAGGGGTAAAGGGTCGAGGAGGAAACAAGACAGAAAACACACTTTTCTCTGTCTAGAATCCATCTGCAGATGGGGATGAATGGAGGAAGAGAAAAAAGAGAGAGAGGAGGAAGAGTCGGGGGGGGTTCAAGGGCTCAATCTAGCCCTTAGATGAAAAGCAAACGGCAATCGGTGAGGCGCAAACATGCGTGTCATCCCCATGGAATTGGCTGGCAGTTGGTGGCTTATCAGGGTCCTTCTTTCTCTTTTTCCGTGCAAATGGGGAAGAGATGGAGGATGAGAATGAGCATGAGAGAGACAGACATTTATATTTTATTGGACTAGATGCTGCGATGCCAGTTAAACTGATGTCGCAGCTCTCCGGAGGAGGGAAAGCACAGATGAAGAGCAAAAGAGCAAAAAAAAAAAAGAGAGAGAGAGAAGAGAGTAGGACATACATGCTAAAAATAATGGTTGAAGATGAGCGAAATGGCAAGAGAGAGGGGAGAGGAGGGAGGGAGCGTGAGAGGTTAATCTTGAACAAATATCCATAGTGACAGAACAAGAGGGCCGCATGCAGCGAGTTGTTACTGGGAGTGGATAAGAGGGGATTTACACAGCAAGTGGAGGGGGAGGGAAAAAAAATGAGAGGTACAGACAGAGTGAGAGAGACGACGGCAAGGTGAGACATGAGGAGAGGGAGAGAGAAAACAGAGAGAAGTGGGGACCAAGACAGAGCTTCAGAACAAGTATGAAAGAAGGATGTTGAGACGATGAAAGAAGTGCATCAAAAAGACAGGGACGAATGCATGGAGACACAACTTGAAAAAACATGGAGGGAGGCAGAGAGACAAGAGAAGGTTACAGACTGTCACACACTCAGAAGTAAAGCCGAGCGCATCGCAGATGAAGACGGACCGAGATGGTGAAGTTTCTTGATCCTCTGGTGCCACTCGAAGGTATTAGGGGCTGAGCTGAAAGTCGATAAGAAAGCTGTGGTCGAGGGATTCGGGGGTTTTTTTAATGGAGGGTGTGAAGACCACAAATCACTGCATCCTCCATCGCCTCGTCATCAAGGGTGTGGTTTAGCCAAAACATACTATGAGTCCATCAAGGAGAAGAGTGTAAAATAGTTCTCTACATATCACAGGGGGTCATCATCATCTCTCCCAGTAAGTGTGTAAACATGCATTTAAGGCCAGCTTTCTGCAGGAATCTTATTTCTTAAAGCTGTATTGATTGATTTGTGTTTGCTTCCTGGGGGCAGTGGGAACAAGTTTTAAACACTGACAACCTTTCACCATACACAGTTTATACCTCTGTTTTGGTCCCAACCAGCTCCGGAGGGACATATCTGGCCTTTTGGCTGCTAAATGATCTAAATCCAAAACACTGAGCTGAAAGATGCTAAAACTCAGAGCTGAAGGGATTCGGGTGCTTTTCTAGGATTGACAGGCATAGTCATTTGATCGATGGTAAATATAGAAATAACCTGAGTAGATTTCTGCTGGAGAAAGTCTATTGCTCTACTGTGCCTAGACACGTAACTGTTTTTTCTGTTTTTTCACATGTACACATGTACACAGCTTCAGACATGGAAAGTAAGCAGGATAAAATAAAAGATTATAAGACATCGTATTGCTTCATTGTATTCAAAGTAATTTAATTTAAAGTCTACAACTGAAACAGACACGAAGTAGCCACTAGAATGCTAAATAAGTTGTTTTCCACATCTGGAAAGTTGCATATTTGTAAAATACGTACATTTGTAATGTAAGGAAAACTGTGCACTCTCTCTCTACAAACAATCCAATACACCAGGAAGCAGTGTCTTCAATCAGTAATACTCTAAAAGTGTTTGTTTCAAAGTAAGGTACTGGGTAGACAGAATGAAGTGCATGTAAATATGGCTGTTATAGTGAACATGTTAATATAATGCATGTGAATGCATTCCTGCTTCCCCTGCTTCATGTGTATGTAAACATACTCAATGTAGAGAAGACATCTTTAGCCTCACACAGCACTGAGTTACAACTGCCAAACATTCCCGCAGGCCATATTCCATATCTCGCATTTCACATAAGCGACATAATTACTCTCAGGTGCGAGTGTTTCTCCGTATCTCCTTGAGATACGCACACACACACCAGTAATCATCAACGTCTGGAGAAAATGCAGTGGTAAAAACACTCACCATCTCGAGTACCACTTGTACTTTGGTCACTTTTCCTGTGCCCACTGTTCCCATTTCCTGCCTCTTGAATGGGACTTAAAAATAATTAAAAGTGTTTGTACATGCAGGTGATATTTCTTTTCCTTTGCCTGATACCGCTCTTTGTAGAAACCAAACATCCTGTGTCAGATTTCTTATTCAATTTTATTAGTTGTGACAGGACAGAGAGGCACCTAGAAAGACAGATGACCAGATGCACATAGAGCTAGACAGAGGAGAAAGAGAGACAGATGCAGACAGATAGAGATGATGAGAGGAGGGAGAGACAGATGGAGAGATGGAGATAGATGGAGACAGCAACTCAGGGAGGATATTGGAGCATTTGGCCTTGAGCCTGAAACAACACAGCAAGCTGACAGCTATATCTGTAGGCTTTATTAACATGGAAAGGGCACAAATCCATGGGCACACACACACACATTAGAAACTGAGTAAACTTCCAGGAATATGTAAGCAGAGGTTTGCATAGCATGTGAAATTAACTCTGAGATGTAGCCAAGATTCAGGCAATGAGTATTTGTGTGTGTGTGTGTGTGTGTGTGTGT
>NW_022280039.1:9080309-9081853 GCF_004355925.1 Anarrhichthys ocellatus
TGTGTGTGTGTGTGTGTGTGTGTGTGTGTGTGTGTGTGTGTGTGTGTTTGCAGGCGGGAATTGGCACTCATGTAAATGTGCAAGATTAGGTATCCAGGTGCATCATTTATCTCCTCAGCAGATGTTTTCAAAGACAACCTTCGACATACGAAAACACACGCCTTCTGAATCTCTGAACGCACAAATGTACAGGCAAACACACACACACACACACACACCGAGCCAATTCTGATGGATTTCCGTATAACAGATAAGTAAACAAACAGGTAAATAAGGAAGTAAAAGAGAAAGGCAACAATGTTCCTTAGTACAGTCAGTTTAAGTGTGTAATGTCTAGCAGTGATTGTACTGTGTGTAAATAGTAGAGAACAAAAGGTAACAAAAGGCAGGAAGGGGGCATTCACATTCAGACCTGCAGGAAGGACACACAGTTGGCATTAGGTCAAGTCAAGGGGGGCCTGAAGTAGCAGCCGGGCATCATTTGGTTAGTAAGTCCGGACTGGCCACAATGTGTGTTCTTCATCAATAGTCTTCAACTTCTTTCTACGCATAGCGCAGCTCAAATCAATGGGCGAGAGACTGTTCCTTCCTCTTCGACACCGGCTGACGAAACTAAACACGAGGCTGCTGTCGTCCACTCAAATGATATCCGTTTTACTCTCTACTGTTTGCCTGATTCCATGTTTCTGCAGCATAATACTTTCCGTCTGTCAGGACTATGGTGCTTTGCATGCACCTGATCCTGTTCCTGTCAGCAGTACGGGAGCTGTCCTGGGTACTCGCATACAATTTCGTTGTATGTTCGTACAATGACAATAAACATCCTTATCCTTATCCTTATCCTGTCTGCATTGGCTGGAATGCTTACAAGACAATGATTACAATGTCTAATTATCAGCTTTTAGTTATTTACAGTAAACTCTATTTTCTTGGTTGCCAAGTCTTCAGCATATGACCAAAGTCTGACTTAATCAGATGTTTATGTAAACGGAGTGATATCTGCAAAGTCGAAAACCTTACATGCCTGTACCCTTTATCCACGTGTGGTATAGCTCTAAGAATGGCACAATTAATTAGTCGGCAGTCCACCACTTTGGTCCAGATCTCAAAAACAGACATTTGTTGTTTGTGTAAATTTATGTAAATTATATTGCAAAAAGAAATATATGTCTTACTTTTCTCTGCGAGGGAGAATTGAGGAATGAATCGGTGTGTCTGCATGTGAGAGAGCGAGAGACGTGGCAGCTGGTTTACACAGTGGGCAACGGATGGGTTTGCTGTCAAAGTTGGCACAGGGAAGTGACATCACCTGTCACAATGTTTAATTAACACCTTGGACTGTGTGCATGTGTGTGTATGTGTATGGATTAATTAGTACTGTGGTATGTGCATGTAAAGTCGCGTTTGTGTGGAGTTTAATTAGCATCACAGTGCGTGCATGTGTGTGATTGTGAGAGTAGGTTTTATGTGTGCATGTCATGGTACACACAGCCTGTTTGTGTGTGTGTGTGTGTGTGTGTGTGTGTGTGTGTGTGTGTGTGTGT
>NW_022280039.1:9081863-9086781 GCF_004355925.1 Anarrhichthys ocellatus
TGTGTGTGTGTGTGTGTGTGTGTGTGTGTGTGTGTGTGTGTGTGTGTAAGGGTGCGTGTCAATGACAGCTGAGGTCACTCCTGGGGATTTTAATCTGGACTCGCATCAGGAAGTGGGTTGGCTTCAGCTGGTCTGAATGGAGTTTCCGCCGGCAACCCAGAGGTTCACCAGCTGTACCGATGATACACCTCCTGTAGCTGTGGAATCCTCCCTCTGTCTCCTACACACATGCTCACACACACACACAGACTCACACTCACACACACACTCACACTCACACTTTCTCGCTCGTTATCCAGCAGTGAATTGGACCTTAAGACAGCCTCGGTCACACCTCGCAGTGCTGATTAGATTCTCTTCCATTTCTTTGCTCACCTCATACAATTAGATAGCTTTCACATCATGCACCGTTATTAGCATCGTACTGAAACTCGGGTTCAACAATGATAGTGATAGTTATGTACATTTGTGGGTAGTTAGATAGTGCTTCTCAAGGTCAACATTTTTTTTAATAGATATTTATATCCTTAAGTTGATGGTTTACTCCCAAAGCCATTACATTGCCTCCTAAAGGGAGATCTGAGACCCAAACAGAGCATTTCTCTGTTATTTCATTCTTGTGCCTTTATTTGACAGAGGACGGAGTAGAAATAGGGAGGAGAGAAAGGGTTATGACATGATGCAACAAAAGTCCCAAGGCATGAATCAAACTCGGGACGTTGCAGTAATTTGGCGTACGCTGTAATCGCTCGACTCCCAGGGTGCCAAAAAACAACCATATCTTAATCCAAACTGGCATTTTTCCCTCTTAAGTCATTGCCTTCGTTGTTTATTCTTTCCTCTCTCTTTAGTGCTTGTTTATCTGATCTCTAATTAGCTTGTGATTTGTCGAGGCATTTTCGTGAGTGTTTTTCCAGCCTTTAACAGCCTTTTTATGATTCTCATTTTGGAATGCTTAATTGTTGATTGCTTACCTTGTTGGTTATTTAGAAATACAGCTTATTTCACTGCAGCTATTTTTAATTACTTATGAAATGCCTCTTGATTGAAAACAACAATAAAATAAATCATGTTTTATTCAGCTGGTCAAAAAGGTGAGATGGGATCGGGATATTGTTCATGATTTTGCAAAAGAAAGATCTTCTCCCTGATCTTTCGCCTCCTTTTCATTCGACTGTGTTTTCTCTCTCTCCTACTCAGACTTGTTTTGTTCTTTCTATCTTCCTGTGCTTTGACTACTTCATCATCTGGGGCCCTTTGACAGCAAGGCATTAATCCTGGCCTCTCTCTCTCTCACACACGCACACACACACACACGCACACACACTACTCCCAAACACAGGCATGTGCACCCATTGTACAAGCCCACACACAATGTCCATGTGCACACATACATACAGGGAGATACCTGCACAAATTCAGATATACAGTATATATTTATATGGACACACACACACCTACTGCAATGTGCCCAAACTCCTGAATATAAACGCACACAGAATTGCATGAATGAGCACACAACCTGGCTATGGATGACAGACTTGGAAAGAGATGCAATCCCTCTTCAGGCATAGCTCATGTTCATTTTATTGCCACATAGTCCGGCCGGTGGAGTGAAAGATGTAAAATGAAAAACAGCTCTGACATTTACAACATTACACAAACTTCAGTGCAGCAATGAAAGGTAACACGATCAATAGATAGTGCAAAGTGCTACGGACAGCCTCATACATTATCATATGCAGCATGTTCACTTTCACAGATTCATACAGCCATTGCTCGGCAAGTGGAAACTACCACAGTCAAAAGCTGAGGCCAATTAGAAAAAGTACCTTATGTTTCAGTACTGTGACACTTAGCGCCAAAAAAATATATATTTCTCTAACAGAAACACAGAGAAAATACAGTACAGTCATTGATGTCCTTTTAAACGTACAGGAGCACAGTCAAAGCATCATGGGAGCTGCAGTCCCTCGATGCTAACAAGGAGTTTACACTTTACCTTGAGATGAGATGTTGAGCTTTTACTAGCCAATAACATAATGGATACATCATTTCTAGCTTCGGTTTTTGTTGCCTGCCTAGGGACTACGGATGTTCACATCTTGTATTTATATACCGATGTTCATTAACCTGCTCTGTCCCTAAACACATAATGAATCATTTTTTAGCTTTTCATAAAGAAAAAATCACAAAAAACCCTTCATGAGAGACGAGCATGCGCAACTTTAGCGACCACCTCCAAAAGAAAGACGTTAAAGGTACAGCCAGAACTTGAGGCTTTAAACCCGCTTCAATTCAAACCACCAGGTGCAGTCGTCACTTCTCAACATTCAATGTTAACTAATGTTGTTAGGATTGTTGTGCATGTATCCATAAAAACCAGGGGAACCTCAAGTATCTCGAATAAATAAGAGTAAATTAACTTAAAAACAAACAGAGGCATGTTTTGTGTTTCAAGTCTCTTTTTGTCAACATCAGGAGCAGGAAGAGATGTTAAGAAACAATAATATATATATATATATATATATATATATATATACAGACAAACATGTACATACTGATTCGCACTGATCTGAATTTTGGGAGAAAACAGGATGTTGGGACTTTGCCAGGAAACCAGAAACGAGCGGACCAGGGCCTATAGACGAGCAGCTTGGTGGCCAAATTTATCAGACTTCAGAGCCCTAAGCAGCCTCACCAGAGCAGCTATCACTGTGCCTTTGAGCATTGACTTAATTAGCAGCTGGTCTCCCATTATCATTCATTATCAAAGTCGGGAGACAGCTTTCTCAATCACTCTCCCTCCAGATTTGACTCAGTCAGTCCAGGCTTTGTGTCGGCTGCCCTCTGGTCACCGCCATGCTGCTCTGACTCTTCTATATAGTAAGGATGGGCATTTCCAGCAAAAATACTATTCGATATTCTCTGGGAACTATTCGACCAGTCCTTGAAGAAGAATGCACACATGCTGGGTGCTTCGCTCTCCAATAACTGTGTGTAGTTGTTGTAGACTTGTTATTTTTTAACTTTACCTGGCCTCGTCTTTGCATGTTAGCATCTTGCACATCTGTAGTGGAAAGGAGTCTGAACTTTCTGGGCAAGGGAAAATACATATTTTTTTAATCAAAACATAAAATCATGACCAATCCTTTTTACTTTAGAGTCAAAGCACACTGCTGCATCTCAGCCCAGTCCTCACAAGGGCATAATAGATTAAAAACCCAGTCACTCAGCGATTGAATAGCAACATTATAATGAGAATACATGTAAATATAGATTTTGTTTTGGCATGAAGGCTCTGTTTCATATCACTCCCTGTGAAGGCTAATTTAAAGATAGCAAAAAGCGAGAGCAGGGAGAGATCAATGCAACCCTCGAGGGGGAAACAGGAAGAAACGGCAGCATTTTAAATAGACCGCTCAGCTGGTAATAGTAATATGGAAGCTAAGCTGACACATCAGCTGATCCAGAGCACTCCGGCTGTCTGTGTAAGGAGCTTGAATTCATGGTATTTATGTACGTTTTCCAGCTGTTAGAGGTGACCAACTAAAGGTACATACAACACCACAAAAGTATGTTTCTACGGGGGCAGATTGAATTTATGAAAGCTGTTCGCTAGTTGGGAGTTTGTACTTTGAAAACAGGTTTTATATATTGTCTCTTTTTGTCTATTTTAGCAATAAACAGACAAAAGAAATGGTGGTTGCCTGCTAGAAACTGGGATTAAGACTGAAATGTTGCCACTAATCACATCACAGTCTCATGAGCTAAGTAACCTAATTTAAATGTATTGAGGCTGTAGATACTGTATTAGACTTCACTAGGATGTGTGTGCATCTTAACGTGAGAATTGAGCCTCCTTGGGACCATGATTAAAAAAGAGGAAACAAAGAAGTCATTTTCTGTGAATGCAACTGCTGTGTGTGTGCAGCACTGTGTGTGTGTGTGTGAGGCACGGTGTGTGTGCAGCACTGTGTGTGAGGCACGGTGTGTGTGCAGCACTGTGTGTGTGTGTATGAGGCACAGTGTGTGTGCAGCACAGTGTGTGTGCAGCACTGTGTGTGTGCAGCACGGTGTGTGTGTGTGAGGCACGGTGTGTGTAGCACGGTGTGTGTGAGGCACGGTGTGTGTGCAGCACTGTGTGTGTTTGTGAGGCACGGTGTGTGTGCAGCACTGTGTGTATGTGTGCAGCACTGTGTGTAGCACGGTGTGTGTGTGTGTAGCACGGTGTGTGTGCAGCACGGTGTGTGTGGGGGATTTGTTTTGGAATGTGTAAAAGCTACTGTCAAATAAATACAATGACTGCAGCCTTGAGTTCAGAAAAGGCATCTATAGGTTTGTATAGTGTCAACACTTGTACGTCAGATATGCGACACAGTATATATTTACTCTTAAGCAACAAATCATACACTGTAAGGCAGAATATGGCAACCTTTCTTTATCCTTAATTCAACCAGAAAGGACCCATTGAGATACAATATCTCTTCTGCCTGGACAAGAGGGGCAGCAAAGTATCACATACGTACAAAAGGGGACATACAACATCACTACGTAAAACACACCGAAACAGACACACAATGTACAGGAATAAGAGGCTGAATGAATCAAGGCAAATAATGGCTATTGTTAAATGCAACAACATTTAACTTAGATTTCGTCAAGGGAAGGAAAAGATTACAAATTGGTCGGTATTACAATGGCTGCATTATAGGGTTGTTAATCTTTGTCAAAAACGTTTTTTCATAATTGTGTTTATATTACATCCTGACAGCAATCAATGATTAAAATGCTCTTACAAAAAAAGAAGCTGTTGCAAGACTGTGATAAGCTCTTTTAGTCATTTCATTCCGCCCGAATGTAATGATTGACCTGTCTACCTGCCTGTTTACCTGCATAACTACCTGCCTGTCTACCT
>NW_022280039.1:9086791-9086878 GCF_004355925.1 Anarrhichthys ocellatus
TAACTACCTGCCTGTCTACCTGCCTGTCTACCTGCCTGTTTACCTGCCTGTCTACCTGCCTGTCTACCTGCCTGTCTACCTGCCTGT
>NW_022280039.1:9086978-9109478 GCF_004355925.1 Anarrhichthys ocellatus
TATTACATCCTGACAGCAATCAATGATTAAAATGCTCTTACAAAAAAAGAAGCTGTTGCAAGACTGTGATAAGCTCTTTTAGTCATTTCATTCCGCCCGAATGTAATGATTGACCTGTCTACCTGCCTGTTTACCTGCATAACTACCTGCCTGTCTACCTGCCTGTCTACCTGCCTGTCTACCTGCCTGTCTACCTGTGTGTATTCTGCCTGCGCAGTCATTGCTGGTCTCAGGAATCTCTCAGGACCTGCTAGCTTACGAGCTGCCAGTACCAACGATGGTTCATTTTGATAATTTGGGGGCGGGGGGGGGGGTGGTGGCTTTGGAAGGAGGCCTGCAGGGCCTGAAGAGCTGTCAGTGTTTCTGACTTGGTGACTTTATGGCTAGATTTAGCTACTTTTGGAGCTAGTGCTGCTTGCTACTTTCATTGGAAAAGAGTTGGCAACACAGCCTACATTTTTCTGTTGGATAATTCTTAGAATCTAGCGTACTCTTGCTAGTTCCTCAAGATTGCCAACCCTAGCTTTACGTTTGCCTTGCAGCTCTTTCCAGCTTGTGGGATGTGAACCAATAACATATACAGTATAGGTAGGGTATAATCAGTTAGTGTGTACATGTGAATGTGTCAAAGTGACTGCACAATTGTGCATGTATATGTGTGTCTCCACATGTTGACAACAAAGGCAGGCCTGAATAGGTGGTTTTGATCTGCTCTTTAAAAGTGTCGACTGAGATCAATTCCTGTGGGAGTGGTTTGTAAAGTCTGGAAGCCACAACTTCAAAAGCATAGAGCCAAGCGCCTTTGATTTTCAATCTTAAAGCGAGGTACACCTAACAAGCCCCCGGCTGCAGCACTTCTGTAATGTAAGAGTGAGCTTGACCATGCAAAGCTTTCAAAGTGATAACAAGGATTTTGAATTGAATTCTGAAGTGAGTGATCAAAGAGGGGAAATGAATTATGCGGATCAAAAGAGGAGCAAGGAGCCAAAAAGAAAGTAAGAGACACAATGAAAGAGAAAGACAGAGAGCAGACAAATGGCTCTCAGGGCAGCGAGCTAGCTCGATAAAGGATGGGTCTTAAACTATGACCAAGGTCAACTCCCTTGTTTCCCAGCTCGGCCACACTGACATATTTACGCCGCTATTACCACCGTCTCTGTGTCTTTGCTGCTGCATCTGTAGCTGCCTCTCCCTCTCTCAATCTCCTGCTAACTGTAACACAACAACACTTCACAGCTGCAGGGGAGAAAGTTGTTGGTGGGAACAAATGGGTTTTTCTTCACCTCAACAAATCCAATTCATTAAAAGTAAATATACAAGGTAGAAACCCAGCATGCATTTTGCCTCTAACTACGTTTTTGCAGTTGAGATTTTTTTTGGCTTCATCTTTTTACTTGTGACCCCTTAAAAAAGAAATGTCTATTTGGAACCATATCAGTGGTGACCAGGTCAGAGCCGTAGCTGCCATTGAGGACACTGAGGTCATGTCCTCAGTGTTTGTTTCTTGGACTTTGTGGGTTTTACAGGAGCAGCGTGGGGGAGTTTACATTCTACAATTCACTGGACTAGACTAAGTGTTCTCGTAGTGCAGAGCCAGTCAGGCTCACGGACTCTGCTGAAAAAGTATGAATCACCTCAACTATGTGAGGTGATTCAGTATAGGAGCAAAATAGGTGCAAGTACATGCACACACACACACACACACACACACACAACCAAAAACATAATCTCCTGGCTAAGATAATAAAAAGTTTCGCCGTTAGTGCTTTTTGTGCTTTTGTGTAAACGGTCATGAATTGGTTTCCTTATCTTCTTAATTTAGCAACTATTTCTTTATGTTGTTTGTAATTTTCATGTGAAGAACGTTTCCTTTTGAATATGAAAAGTGCTGGATAAATAAAGTTTGTTTTCCTTTTAGCAAATCAACTGACCCAAAAGTCAGCATTATACTTCCTAACTTCTATTATTATCTAAAATCAGATTAGAAGACCACCATTGGTTTCCTGAATAGTTTCTTCCACGTGTGCAGAAGTTCAGCAAATACATTGTGCAAATATAAAAACTATTCAGGGGTTGAAAAAGACTTGAAAACAATAGAATCAATCAATATATCCTAAACAACTAACACATTTTTATACTTTCCTTTAAATACATGATCTTCAGCTGATGTAGCCTTAACATATTACTTAAACTCAAACACACACACCCCAAGAACACACACACTGATCACCCTCTCCGAGGAGCTGAACAACGGATACTTTGCAGTCATATCTCTTCATTATGTCTTCATAACTACGGATGTTAAATGTTACTCTAATTAAAAACATCTGCTCTTATCGTGATGTATGGTGCCCTATTGTTTGTCAGCTTTCTATTAATAGCTCATTTCGCGGTCGGCTTAATTGATTTCCTGGTACGCTAATTGATTGCGAGGCTAGAGGGAGATTTGTTTTGGAAGGTGAATGAAGTTGATTGTCTCAGAGTTTAGAAACTGAGACAAAGAGAGAGAAAATTACATCTTAGTCACAGAGGCAATTAAGAGAACCTCTGCTAACAATGACTTATTATCGCCGTCAATCTTAAACCTGGGAGGAGATGATGTGTTCGGTAGTATGTTTGCATGCACATGTGTGTGTGTGTGCGTGTGCATCTGTCTGTCCACAGCTAATCTTGCATGCTACTGGACCCATCAGCCTAATACTGTTGCTGCTCATTTATCTGGACACACTCTGCTCTGTCTAGGTCACAAAATGTAAATGTTAACATAGTCATTCAATGCCTTTTTTTGGGGGGCCTCAAACTCGCACGTAATGATGAAAAAATTGACTTCAAGCGCAAAACGCTTCAGGTTACAGTCACGCCCGAGAGACGGAGCTAAGACGCGAGCCTGCACACAGCCGGTGTAGACAGCTACATAGATTAAGATGAGATCGTATCTGTTGCTTGAGACGTGCAAGTAAAAAACTGTCTGATACACAATATCGGTCTAGCTGGAGGTTTAGACAATTGTGGTTTGAATAATTCATCAATATTACAGTGGTTGGTGCAGATTGCAGTTTGTCTAGCTGTACAATGTTCACCAAATGTACTCAACCAAACCTTGTCTTTGAATTTGAATTACATAATCTGCATATTTGACTATTCAGTCATCCGAAAAACTGTGAGAAAGATGTACAAGTAATATGAACTGGAACCTGAAATCATCTTAACAATGATTCACAGGACACCGTTTGTATTGCAGATGTTCGAAATGTATAACAAATGTTGGTTTTTATTGTCTGCCAAGACAGTAGCAAAAAAAATGTTTTCACATAAAACTAATTATATTAAACAATGAATGGACAGTTTTCAGTCCTTATTCCTGTTTTCATAATCTCCCATGCTTATGAAATAATGTAGAGTAAAATTACTCTGAATTTTAAAAGCACTTTCACCAAGGAGCGTACACTTCGAGGAAAGACGAACATAATGTGTCCGTGTGAGCGAAGGTTGTAGCGACTGATAGTTCTAGTGAGTCTGGAGAAAACCTACATAAGAAGGCAGTTTGTGTAATAAAGCCTTATTCACCTTGTGCTGCCCAGCCTATTTCTTGAATTGTATTCATTCTTCTGGTTTTGGGCTGGTAGCGTTGTAAACAATAAATAATATCTGGGAACATTCAGCAGCTTCAATAAGGCGATCGCATGGTTTTACAATACCGCATCCATCAGCCACCGGTGAATGGTTTGAAAATCACTTATGAGGACGTTTTTAATTACTTTGTAGGGTCTATTGTTGGAGATGGCTCAGCGTACAAAAGCTCCTGAGGATAGTGTTTTTGTAATTACTCTGTGTCAGAAGGGCAGACCAAGGTGTGTACAGAAAGTTGAAATTGCTAAATATTAATTTCATCTGGAAAGCAAATTTAACCAACCTGTCTGTCTCCGTGCTAGCTAGTAGCCATCTGGTTATAGCCAAATTAGTAGCTTTTGATGCTCCCTATAGCAGTGAGTAATTACAAAAGCAATGTTCAAATGGGCTTTTCGTATACAGACCGGACGGTCGCACACAGCCAGCATCAAGAAAATGAACTTATCGGCAAAATCAATGTATTATATAAACGTTACTTTAATTATTTTTTCCCTTGCAGCAAAAGAAAAACTGTATTTGTTTCAATAATAGAAACCTTTTTCATAAGTCACAAAATATGATGTTTAAAGATGGACTGTCTTCTAGGAATTTGAGACTGATTCATTTGTACACATATAATAAATGCCACATCATTGTGATTATTAAATGAATCCTCGTAAAATAGCTTGTTATCATGTAAATTATGCATGATAGTATTTTGCTTTGATAGGATTACACCAGATTATCACGGTTTTGTGTTCCCTGGGAGTGATTCTTTGATGGATAACAGTGGTCATTCCTTCAGAACTATATCAGTACTGTCTTCAGTGCAATAACGATGACATTAGACTGCTCCCCAGTGTTCTGTGAAACCTTGTTAAATCCACTGATGTACCTGACAGTCTTCTGATCCCAGAATGATTCAATACCCTTTGTCAAAGTAGTTATATTTTTCAGATTTGGTATCACTTTAGTTCCCGTCTTCAACTTTTATTTCTTAGCTTAGTGTATAGCTGTGATGGCAGAAGACTCTGTCCAAGCTCTGCTCCATTACACAGCTTCCTGTAGTAGTAGTTTTTCTTCCTCCTTTCCCCCTTCTGTCTTTCTCTCTGACTATCTGTCTCTCTTCCCTAAGTGGGTCTCTCCAAGGTCTTCACAATATTCCCTTTGTGCAGTTTTGGACACTTCACTAAAAACCGATTTACTTAAAGCAACTGTCAAACATTTCACCTTGGGAAGAGGGAGAAGTGGAGCCGAGAAAATGAATGTGAAATATGAAAGAAAGAAAGAGAGGAAGTACAAAAAAAGAGAGAGAAATGAAAAGAGGTAGCAGGTGAGCAAATATCAGAGACTGTGCATCCTGTGTGTGTGTGTGTGTGGGTGTGTGTGTGTGTGCGCACACATCATTTAGCACCGGTGCGTTGTTCGCTAGGTCCGCATTTCCCACAAGGCCTTGCATGAGCGGGCAAGCGGCTGGTCCCCAGGGACGATGACAACGGCAGTTCCATTGTTGCCGCTGTGATATATTGCTAGGGAAGCCCTGGGGGCAGGAACCACTTATTTAGACATCAAATTAAGGCTGAAGACACACACACACACACACACACACACACACACACACACACTACAATAGGTGCACACGATGCTTTTTCATGCACACATAGACACAAACTTATGCTGATTTACAGACGTACACACACACACACACACACACACACACACACACAGGGTCTCTGCAGGAATCTGAATGAGGACGCAGACACATTGCAGCGTCAGACGTGAGAATCCGTGGTTGCTTGTTTTTCCCTGTGGTGAGGAAAAACACAAATATACACATTTGCTAAGAAGCGTGGGGATTGTGAAGCTATCTGCTGATAACATGTTTGACACCTAATATAGGATTCAATCTAACTGAATGACCTGTTCAAATGATGTATAAATATCAAACCTGTTGTTGTTTTACCGAGCTGCTATAAGAGCCTTGTAGCATGGGTTTGCATGATTAATACATGGTTGCTGTTTTAATTTAGAGCTTTATTTACTAAAGTGAATGTTGCCCACCATAGCACAGGAGCATCAGAGTGGTCCTCTTGCCGAGCCAGCCAACTCATTAAAATATTAAAATATTTTATTTTTATTTGACCTTGGCTGTGATTTAATTTAACATTAGTTGTAATCAGAATTTCATAAAAACTAGGTTTAAAATGAGTAAGTCCCGATTTAAAAGTAAGCAGATCTTTGTTGCAGAATTAATCACTATGGGCATCTCTACTTCTACATTTTGCACCTCTTTTCTTCTCTCCGCAGTTCCCATTAACCATTAGACTCCACTCAAAACAATTTCACATTAATTCATTCTCATACTAATTAAAGAATCACTTGCTCACTAATGCTTCATTTTAATTTTTTTCAGTAGGCAAATATTATTTCCTGACCCGTTGCACTCCTCACTTGTTATTACACCAAAGACAACTACCAATTATATAAAATGATATAATTATATAAAATGGTTTATTTAAATGTGAAGGACTCAACTCTTGGCTTATGAATGCCTTTGTCTTTAATTCAGTGGCAGTAAGACTCTACGCTCCTGCACATAGTTCAGTGGCTTTTTTGTATCGAGCATCAAATAAGGAAATATTACTTTCTCAGTCTTCCCTACCCTCCATAATTCATCTCTTAGTTTCCCTCATGGATGTGTATGTTTCTCGAATATTTACTCACCTGCCAATCAATTGCTTCTTCTCCTCACATCTCATTCATCACTCATACATACACATCCCTTCATTCACTCCTCGTGAATGAACCGAGTGGTTAACAAACCGTGAGGTTAATAATAAATGTATCCCTAACATTTTAGCAATTGTGCAAATGTGGCCATTCAGGGCCACAGTGATTCATTTTCAGCATCATATGTGACTTAATGTAAATGACAGCAAAAGACAGGAGACGATTACAGGACTGCAGACAGCAATGACGAGCTAGAAGTCCTATCTAAAGACTCCTAGGCTTCTAGGTCAAGATGTATTTAAAAAAATAAGAAGAATCATGAAAAGAAAAAAGTATTTCCAATAAATGATGACACATGGCAAGAAGAGCAGACAATAGAGTGAATATTCTGCAAATGTCTCCTTCAGTGTGCTCTTGGTCGTCTCTCTGTTTGATTGTGTTCATCATTAAAATACACTCATCTCCAGTGGCTTCAGTAATTCCCAGTAGATGTCTTTCCTGAAATTGAAAATGAAAATTACACCCCGAGGCTACTGCCGTCCCAGTGTGTTTTATATTACAATTTAATTACAGGTTTCTACTGTTTAATAATCAGGAATGAATTTGCTGTGGAAAAGGTGGCCGTTTATGACAATCTATGCAATTATAGCAACTCTGTTATACTGTTACTTCAAGACTACGTGTATGCGTCTTGCATTGAAGTTTAGTTAAAGTTGGTTAGTTTAGTGAAGTTGGGAGATAAAGATGGATCAGCTTGAGACGGAGAGGTGGGATGGCATGCCGCAAACAATACAACCACTAGATTCCCTCTATCTACTTAGGTCTGGAACATGTGGGAAGGTAAAGGGAAACCTGGAGCACTACAGGCCCGATACTGCAGAGGAGAATGAAGAGATTATTCTGATGTGACTTGGGAGGAGAGTGGGAAGGTGATAGGATATGAAAGGTGTGTGTGGTAAATTGACTGTGAAGGTGAGTGGGAGAAGTTAAGTAGTGAATAGTGGGTGATATATCCAACAGTGAGCGCACAATTGGATAATTGGATGACTGGACCTCACCAACGTTGCTCCCGTCATGAGAAAAAAAGACATGGAGAGCCGAGTAGAGGAAAGTGAAGCTCTGTAAGGTCGGACAGAAAGTATAGTATGAGATTCTTTCCAACAGAAATTCAATTTTGAACTGCAATTATAAGGTCATATGAGCCCTCTACAATGGTCGCCAATGCACATCCTGGTTAAGTGTGATTTATGCCTTGCGTGTCCATGAGGGTTGTAAGTGTCCACCATCAAACACAGCCCTTCATGAGGGTTGTGTATGGCAGGTTTGCCTGTCCGTGCACTTCAACGTCATGTAGGCATATGATGGAGAAACCTGGAGGGGGCTGATTGAGAGGAACATCCTGCTTGATATGAGCCCAAGTGCAGCCAAGTGTAGCCAAGTGTGAACCTCCAAGTCTGAGACCATGGAACCTGTGTGGGCGTTATACCGGGCCGTTGTGGTGAAGACGAAGCTGAGCCGGAAGGCAAAGCTCTTGATTTATCTACGTTCCGACCCTCACCTATAGTCATGCGCTTTGGAGGAGTGACCAGAAGAAAGAGATCAGATACAAGCGTCCGAAAAGAGCTTTCTTCATAGGGTGGCTGGGCTCAGCCTTAAAGTGAGGAGCTCAGACCTCCGGAGTGAGCTCAGAGTAGAGCTGTGGAGAGAGGGACGTTTGGAATACCCTGCTGCACCGGATAAGCAGATGGAAAATGAATGGATGGATGGATAAGACAGGTATAAATTACAAGAATAAAAGTTAAAGTCCAATGCAAGAAATGAATAATTTCCCTCCTTTCCTCAACAATACAAGCATTTTAAGTCTGAGTAACCCTTGAGCTGTCGTTGCTTCAGCCTCACTAAAAAGACTTCCTTTAAGAATGCCACGGGGAATTTCAATTGCAAATTTAAGATTGCAAAATATCTAATCTTGACCCATGACAGCAGAGTACATATAGGGACTGGATCTGAAACTTGACTTGGGACCAGAACCACACATTAAAGAGTTATTTATTAGAATCTGCAGGGCAAAGTAAAAGTAATTGATGTGTATATGTGTCGATGCTTGTATACAGTATGTGTGAGTGATTTGATTGAATATACTACTTTCTGCGACTGAGTTGCAGTGTCCGATTGATTTTATTTGCATAAGTGTGCATTTGTGGTTGCCATTATGTATGACTCAGCATACACGCATGTATGTATGTGTGTGTGTGTGTGTGTGTGTGTGTGTGTAATGTGATTGGCGAATTGAAGTACTGGCCAGAGCTGAGCAGGTCTATCTGGGATCCGCTGATTCAGCACTCCACAGCTCAGAAAAAGAATTAAGGACCGGACACAATCACATGCACACACACGCACACTCAAACTTTCTACTGCCAACTCCCCCTGAAGCATGCTCTTACGGACACTATCTCAGTCTTCACACACACATAGACACACCCGATTAAAGGAACTCCACACACACGTTACAGTTACATGCAAGCAGACACACACACACACACACACAGCCTTCTGGAGCATACACTTAATGGAAATGGGATTAGATGTAGCTGTAGTTATTACAGCAAAGTGGTGTGTAGCGCTTAGCTCGTTCAGGTCGCACTGTCCTCATTGACATGTTGTGTGTGAGAGAGAGAGACAGGTGGGTGTGTCCCTAGAGTCTGTATGCTGTGTGAGCTACATGTCATGTCCTTGTGAAAGTGTAAATGTGTCTCACTACAATAAGCAGTACGTGCATGTGTAGATGTACAACATGAAGCTTGATTTCCATGGTCAGGAATATATTTTTCTTTTTTTGCACACACTGACCTCCCTCTAACATAAGGAGGAAAAAGCAATGTCAATTTCATGTTTGTTTCAGAAGATATGATTTTCTGATGTTATTGCTGTGAAACAGTTGAATACAACAGAGCATCTGCTCTTTAAAGGCTCTGTACGCCCACACAGGTGTTTCCACTTACTCTCTCTGATTAGACCTACTGTATGCTGGGATCAGGCCGACTGGAGGTCACCAAGCTTCATGAATAACTTCTCCACAAACAGGAGTAACAAAACTAAAAGGAGTGTAAGAGAGATGCCAATTAAGTCTTTGAATGCCTACATAGTCCTGAAAACAAGATTATTTTGGCAAAATTAGTGGAATTGCCTGTGTGGGTGGACCATAGTCGGACCCAAAAAGTTTGTACATTTTGGCTGAACATACATATAAATATGCATAATTGGGTAAGCTGTACTCTTTCCCAAATGTAAATGGTTTGAGACAGTAAATATAATCTATGTGTATATAATATCTATATAATGGATTGTTGAAGAATCCATTCATTTCACCCTAACAACATACATGTATGTCCATTTATGAAAGCTAATTCTCGAGTTTGCTAATTTAGGAAAGTAAATATTTATATAAAACTTAGGAAATTCTTATGACAAGCTACATAGAGAGAAACAGTAAAATATTCGGATTCTGCTCAAAATAGTACAGAAATTGTTCATTGTTCCTTATTACTGCAAAGCAAAAAGAACAGTCAGTTTGGCCATGCAGGTCACAGGCTGTACTCTAGAAAAGCACAGCCACAGTTGCCCATATAATTACACATACATACACTGGTGGCAGACAAAATAGAAATATGCAGACTGATCATATACATTATACATACAGCAGTATATCTTAATCATGTGCACACTATGTACTCTATGTACGCTGCTGCATGAAGAATATATTTGTCTGTGTGGTTACTTAAATATGCAGCAAAGGGCCTACTGTCTTACACACAGAGAGAGAGAGAGAGAGAGAGACTAATTCCAGAGCTAGAAACTGATCAAACTGGTTTGTGACAGCACTGCAAACATGTGAGTGTGTATGTGGGCTTCTAGTTACCTATGCATATATTTACATTTGTGTTTAACTGTGTAAATCCTGTTATGTGTGTGTGTTAGTGTAGGGGTGTGTAGGTAGGTGGAGATGCGGAATGTGTCCGTGTGAAACGTGTGTGTGTGTGTGTGTGTGTGTGTCCCATGGGGATAATGTGACGAAGCCTGTGGTGTGATGTGTGATGTAAACAGGGATCATTAGCATAGCGACAGCCACTAGCATTCACACTATGTCTACACCACCGCTGATAAAAACACACACAAGAAAAATGTGCACAAAGATACGCACCTGGAAGGTAATAGCCGTCACTGCATGTACAATATAAATATAAAGACTTACACACATACACACACATTTTACATTACACATTACCTACATTCAATCCCATCTCATCTCTTGCTCTAGCATCCCCCTGTATCTTTATGGAAATTGACTGCAGACAGGGATTGGCTTTTTATGTCTGATTTATGTTGCCGCTGTGTGTGTGTGTGTGTGTGTGTGTGTGTGTGTGTGTGTGTGTGTGTGTGTGTGTGTGTGTGTGTGTGTGTGTGTGTGTGTGTGTGTGTGTGAGTGAATTGAGCCCAGACAGGGATTGCATTTTTATGCCTCTTTTATTGGACAGCATCTATTGCTGTCAGGACAGGGTAAAGATAAAAGGGGAGGCATGAGAGAATGGAGGAGAGGAGAGGAGAGGAAAGGGGCGTTAAGAAGAGGAAAAGAGGAGCAAAGAGGAAGTATGGAGGCAGTAGAGAAAGTAAGTAAGTTAGAAGTGATTCAAAAAAGAGACATTACATTGGACGAGGAAGACGATGGTGGATGGATGTGCAGAGAGAGGGGAGTGGGGGAGGCAAATTAGCCAGAGAGAATAGGTGGAAGAGGAGAGCAAGTGGATCAAGAAGTGAAGGAATCAATGGAAGAAGATGTGGAAAAGAGTGAGGAAGTTTAAGACAGGAGGTGATAACAGAGACAAGAAAAATAAAGAAGAAACGAGGAAGAGAAAGTTAAGAATAAGGAAAAAATAGAAAGCAGACGAGAGGAAAGGAAAGACGGGGAGGCAAGACAAGAGGGAAGACCGAGAGGAGAAGATCAAAGAGGTATTCGGGTGATCAATCCTCGCCTGCTCTGAAGTGGCCCATTTTTCAACCCCTTGTTTAGCAACCTGTGGCGCTACACAGTGGAACGCAACACACTGCGTTCCTGAGCGACCCCTCCACCCTCCACCAGCCATGCAACGCCCCAGGAGGGGAGAGGACGGCCATGAGTGCTTTCCTTTTCGCTGTTTATTGATATTCTGCTTCCCTAAATACAGACCAATCCGTCTCTGCTGTCACACACTTGCACACACTTACAGACACACTAAGAAGCATGCGGTATGCAGACTCTCACACACACACACACACCTCATGGATGGATCTGGAGGGTTGGAAGAAGGTAGAGCAAGAGGATAGAAATTAAAGACGAGGAAGACGTAGCACGGAGGTAAAGAGGAGAGGAGGGACGGGGTATAAAAGGTGAAGAGGAAGATTAGAGAGAGGAGAGAAACAAATGACAAAAAAAGGAGAGAAGAACCAACGAGGAAGAGGAGAAAAAAAGGGCGGGATGTAGGACGAGAGGAAAGTGAGGAGAGGAAGCGGTGTGAGCATAAGGTGAAGAGGATATGAAAAGGAGAAACACAATCCAGAGTGATTGATAGGCAATCTGTGTCAGCCACACTATCCTTACCAGGTAGATAACAAGGGATTTGTCTCACGCTTCTCTTCCTTATTTCTCTAATTTTTCTCATTTCCACACTCCTCTTTTTTTTTCTTTGCGTTTTATCATTATATCCTCCCTCTCGTTCCAGAGTAAGAGGCATTCATTTGCTTCAGTTGATTGCTTTGGAGCATTTCATACAGCAAACATACTCATCATAACTCTCCTATTCCACTTCTCTCCCTTGGCTGCTCCTTCCTTCTCCTCCCTCTTCTCCCTCCAGTCTCTTTTTCTCTTTTTGCATAATTTCTAATTTCCTTCCACAACCCCCAAAAAAAACCAGCACGCCACTGACTATCCACTCATATTTAAGTCTCTGTGCACTTCACTTACTCCTTTTCTTTAATTAATGTTTGAATTATTTAGTGGTGTAAAGTGAACAGTATCTTCAGGACCACAGAGTACAAAACAAGTTCACGACTCAACTAGAAACTATATCAAGTACAAAAGGTGGAAAAAGTAGAATATAGTAACTGCTAAAATTATAAAAATGAAATAAAGCATCAGCACTACAACCGTAAGTAACTATGGCTTCCAGTAATGTTATATTCTCAACAAATCATTTATTTCCGGTCCCTTGGGCCCAGGGGAAAGTTGTGAAAACTTTGTGGAAACATCATCAACCATTCAGTTGACATGGTGAATTTGTTAGCTGATAGTTTCTTATTTACACGTCCAGCAGTTACGGGGCATCATTTCATTTATTTGGAGTTCTGTTTCTTACCACTTGATGAATGTAAGTCCAATATCTGCTCTTTGTCAGCTCTGTTTATGGTGTCCACCAACTCGTGAAGGGTGGTTGAAGCAAGTAAAAGCAGAAATGCACTTTTGTAAAAGACGAGTTTCTTTATAACAACAAGTAGTCGTAAAAGAACAAGTCGTCATCAAATAACTATTTGATGACTATCAAATTCAGCTCTCCCCCGAATTTGCCAATTTGAACTCTTGTGCACAGAGCTATGGTTGTACACAAAAAGAGACTCTACTCATCAGAAAAACGGCAGCGTTGGACGTTTGTTCAAACACTTAATATGTCCTGTCTTTATGTTTTCATGGCCAGCGACCCCTTGTTTGCTCACAGTAAACAGTTCTATCAGCAACGATGGGAGTAGCTTGGTATTGTAACACCGTCTCCAGAAGTGTGGTTTCTCTAAACCATGAGAGGGATGTTTTGCAAGTCTTAACCAATAACCACACTCTTCCCTTAACATTAATCAGGTCTCTTTAGTTGCCGAAACATTTAGAAGTATTTTCCTTTGGAGTTTGGTTTTAATTAGACACTACACAGCAGAGAGCTGACAGAAAAGTAAAAAGAGGGAGAGGGTGTATAGCATCGTACTTAAACCAGGGACACTGCAATTATATAGTCAGCATCTTAGATCTCTGGGGCCACTACGACAGCCCTTAGTCGCACAAACATAGCCAGACCTTAAGACACTGACAAGCGATCTACTTTATCATTTGGGTTTGAGAGCTCAGAGGACAACGATGTGCAAAACATTAAATTCATCATGTTACTTTGGAATAACAAAGTTTGGCAAAATACTTCCACAATGAATAAGTCAGTGTTCATGAACAGAGGATTTGTAAAAGGTTGCTGGTGCTTTTTTTTCTTTTTCCTGATAAATGCCAGAAACATAAATGCGTCACCTCATGTGTGTCGGACGATTTTCCCAGGAAAGTCTGCAAAATGTCAAAGCTTTCATAGCTACTGAATATATTCACATTCTCTGTGATGGTAGAGAGGAACAAAACCAATGAAACTGGATTTTATTAATAAAAAAACACATCACACTTAAGTAAACATATTTTAAAAAATGAATTTTATCTACTTGCCTGTATTCCCTTTGTTATGAATATCACCCAATGGAGATTTATTTTGACCCTTTTTTTTGATACATTGAATGAATGATTGATTTGCATAATGGCTACTGTTATGCAGCAGCATCCTGTTATTGAAGAAGCACTCTTTTGACTGACGGGGACAAATGGAAGCTGGAGGGATGCTGGAGTGGAGAAAAGGAGAGGAGGGAGGGAGAAAACGACAGACAGGCGTGCTAACAGGAAATGTGTGGATAGATAAAGCATGAGGACAGCGGGGGAGTCAGAGAAGAGAGGGAAGGGAGAAGAGAGGGAGAGAAGAAAAGAGGAAACAGTGAGTGAAGGACAGAGCACAGGAGGAAGAGTAAGAGAGGACATGAATAGACCAAATATATCTAAGGCACACTCCAGAGATGCAATTTTTCGTTTTTGTGACTCGTCTGTCATTATGACAATCATACAGTCACTCGTGTGTAAAATTTCCTTGGGGTTCATTTCAGGAAGAAGCAAAACATGAGAGAGAAAAAAGCTTGAAAAGACATCTGAAGAGACATTTCCTACAGAAGTGACTTTTCTGTTGTAAACCTGCTGCTGCCAGTAAAGTGATTTCAGGTATCCAAACATAAAAACTGTTGTTGCAACCCTGACCTGTACTGAAAAGAATGTCCTTGTTCATTTCTTATTCATGCGTTCTCCTCAAAAAGCCATTTTGTACAATTTGGCCCCCAAAAAAACAATGCTACTCTTTAGCTCCTACGGTAAGGTGACTATTTTACAGAACTGCCTTGAAATAAGCAAGTTGCATGCTACAATAACAAAAAGTAGGTCTTATCCTGTACACACAAATATTACACATGAAATAGAACTTTATTAGTTTAGTTTATAATGGAACAAATATCAACCAACTGCAGTATTTTAAATCTGTCTTCCTGCCTACTTTATCAGTGTGATCTTCAAATCTGCATTAAAAGACCCCTGTATCCTTTCGCTAATATTTATTTGGAGCCTTGTACAACATGTGACCCGGTCGTGCTCTGTCGTTGACTGGGCTTGATAGTTAAACACAGGTCAATGAAGACTCCATCAGATTAAGAAAGATGAATTAAATGATCCTTACTTTGTAATTCATTTTCTTTATCGAGGACTGTCAGTAGAAGTTACTCAATGCACACAGTATGATGCTTTTATTTACAAATCAAATCAGCATTCAGCTTTTACAAGGTATAAAACATTTTAAAGTCACAAAAGATATAAGAAAACACAAAATGTTCTGTTTTCTGACGGATTGTTTTCGACCATTCAAACATGCACATATGGAGACAAGAGCCAATCAGAGGGAGCTCATATTAAACAATTACTGTATTCTGTAACACACACACACACACCTTGACATTGATGTCTCTGAAATAGGACACAGTTCCCTTAGCTGTAACAGTAATCGGCCATGAGCTTTTCTCCGTGGGGTTTCCCCCCTTGAGATGCAGGGGTTGCACTCCACCAAGTGTGTATGTACAGCTTATACTGTAAGTGTATGTATATGTGTGTCTGTGTGGCTGTGCATGTGTTTCTCCTACCTATGTGCATATGTAACCTTGAAATCCATGGATGGAATACATTCCATCCATTCACATTTTCTTCTCCATGCATTACCATTTAGCTTGTTTCACTCCCTGCCTCTTTATATTCACTCGCTTTCCCTTTTCAATGTCACTGTATGACATTGTCATGAATTGGCAATTTCTTTTTTTTTCTCTTGCTGCTAATTCAATTAACAAGATGCCATCTCCCCAATTAAGCTTTCCAATTACCGGCCCGCTCTCGGTCCGAATGAGAGTTGTCCCACGTTTGTTGAAGGTTTTTCTTTGTGCCGGATGTTGAATTGAAATGGACTTGCAGCCTGTGTGATAAGAGCTGCTCATCATCTTCAAAAAAAAAAAGAAGAGAAACTATTTAAAAATGTTCACAGCTCTCACTCTCTGATTGTTCTTGCAGTTTTCGTCGGTTTGGTTCCAATTTACCTTGACCTCATTCAGATGTCCCATCCTGTACATTGACCTGTGTAAACACTTAATGACACAGTTACATAGAATACGGCTCAAAGAAGTGTTACGTTTTAAAACTCCTCCATGAGAAAACACAGCCCAGTTCCCTTCCAGTTGTCTTCTGCTTTTCATGAACATTGGAGAGACAATGGAAATAATATAGTAAAACAAGTACTATGTATATATATATATATATATATATATATATATGTAGTAAAAATGAGTATGAAGGTGTAAAATTGTACATTCACAAGCCCTGTCATGTTCATGTCATGTTTCTTTTTTTACCACACCTTTCAGTCACTTCCGAAAGTGTCAGACTCTTCTTCTTCCTCGACAGTATGTATGGATCTTTCTCATGGCCACTGATACTGTACAGGTGCCATCATAATGCCATCGTAATATTTGGCAACGTGTCATATTGGGATCCATCCTGAGCCCCACATAACATTGATAACGTTTGAAAGATTATTTCACACACTGCCGGTACGTTAGCAGAGGAAATCACAATGTAATCCTATCATAATAAAGGTGATGTATATTGCCAAATATTCAGGCTGTCTGTGTAGCTGATGAAAATATTGTCTTGTTCTGATATTTTAAAGCAGTAATCAATCAATAATTTTAAAGATGAAGTCCTTTTTTTGTTTCAGGCACAGCAGTACATTTGTGCCATCATTTGAAATTAAGCCTGATATGATCTAAAAGCTCAGGAAAAATGAAAGAAATTGAAAATCAAGGACAACATGTACCCAACTTCTTACACCTCCAGATGAATAATTACTAAGTTACCAATTCACCAGGGGTGGAAGAAGTACTCGCATGAATTACTTCAGCAAAACAATACAGCAATGTAGACATACTTTACAAGTAGAAGTCCTTGTATTAAATGCAAAATGGACATAAAGTATCAAAAGTGAATGGCCCCTATTACAGATATACTGCATATAATTATATGACATTATTAGAATGTTAATGCTGATGCGTTAATGCATATGTAGCATTTTACTGTTGTGTCTGGTGGATGTATATTTAGTGGACCCCATCCAAAGGGTCCCACGATACATCATGATGACTAATGAAAAAAACACAGCTTTTGTACCGATTATTTTACTTCTGCGGGCCTGCAACATTTATTTAAATTAAACTGTGTGACAAGTTTAGTGGGGAAGAAGGAACTATTAAGTATCTCCAGCTCTTAAATTCTACAAGTATCTTAAAACTGTGGCAATGGTAAGTGGCAATCCTTAAGATTTCAGTCCTGGTAAATTTGGCAAAACCCTATTAAGGCCTACTAGCAGGACCCCTGACAGAGGGTCACACCGGCTCAAGCCCTGGGTCAAGGGAGGGGCCTTCTAACCTTTAAATAATCTGCTGGGGGGGCCTTTAGAGATCATCATGTCCTGGGAACGAGGAAGACGCATGGCAGGCCTGCCTACTGGTGGTAACAGCAAATGTGGTTTATTACTACACGTCCCAGAATACTGTGCAAAACATTATTATTGACGGTTTAATAAGAAGTCAGGCAATAATTGGCTTTTTTCCCCATCATTCTGTGAGCAGCCGTGATCTGATTTCATGCAGCACATCGCATGAGTCATGAGAGTGGAAGTAGTTGGTTACCTGGCTGAAAGTTGGAGGTGTGCAGCCTGCAGCTCTTAATCTAACCGCTCACTATGGCGGCTCCTTCTTGTTCCATTTCTCTCTGATGCATGTTCGATGAACAATAGCGTCCAATGTCAAGCACTCTGACAAACACATCGCATGCCAGCGAAATGCTTATAATGTGAGCTGAGGAGGAAATGTTCGGTGTGCATTAGCAGTGACTTAATATAGTGTTTTCTTCCACAGAAGCCCAGTTCATAATACTGCAAATATATGAATATTGCTTTATAATACTTTTATTAGTGGGCCATGGGCTCAATCACCGTTAGATAGTGACTTAAGAGACATGTATTTGGATGAAAATCTTACTTACTAGTACTTGCGTATTTGTGCATCACTCACTTACATTTCCCGATCTTCCCCATCAACCTCTACCTCTCAAAGCTGCGTTATAGCAGTTGGCCTACTTTAGTGCTATGATCTGCTAAAGTTACAAGCATTGTGTTTATTTACAGACATCAGTTGAATTTGTTCCAGCAGAGGTAAAGACAGCTGATCAACGGGGAGCCAGAGAGCGGTTATCACTCTTTCAAATGACTTGGTAATTAATAAGGACTACATGTCATTGCCACAAATACACCATGGGACCTGGCACTGTTGTTGTTATTTTGGGCGAGATGAGGCAACGTCTACCTTTCACCCTTGATTATCTTTGGTGTTTGTCAGAGTAACACTGTGGAAACCAGAAGCAGGTGCAGAGAGCTGATTAGAATCTGGCACAGTCACGTGATGATGACTCATCGAAAACGCATGCGAGGCAGGGAGAAAGAGGAAGCGAAGGGCAGGACCGAATCATCAGCTGCTCTATCTCGCCCGATCTCTCTCGTGACTTTGTCAAAAGGCACACAGATTAAGAAAAACAGGGCTAATTAAAACTTTTGTACAAAAACTGAGTCTAATTGAGCAGGCTGATTATTAAGTAGCTTTTCAGATGTACGAGAGGCCATCGACGTGCCAGAGCTACGAGCAAGGGTAAAAACTTCAGCATCAGCATCAGCTGGGATGGGATCTGAGGTTGTCAAAACACAGCCCAATTAAAAAAGTGAATTCATTAAAACTTGCTGGACTTGTAGACAGACCTGGAATATGACTGATTTATCTGATGTTGATTTCAGCACAGCCCATTCAGCTCCGTGTCCTTGCTCTGACAGAACAGGATAAGAAATGCTGTACTTCTCAGCAATTCAATGTGTGGTCTAATTAAGATGTTAAGAACATACTGGGCTCGCGGACATGTAAGATTACTTTGCTGCTTCATTGTGCAGCGGCAGCCGTTTCAGTCCACCTTGAAGCACCGTGGCATCTATCAGACATAATTGCTACAGAACGCTCTTTCTTAAATTTAATGCGAAAGTACTACATTGTAAAATTGTTGTGGATTAAAGTTAAGCGTAGCATCAGATCAGCAAGCGTGCAGTGAGTAGCATGAGTTTCATAATGGCTACAGCTACATTTCCACTAGCTGTTCATAGGTCCAAATGTAGCTTAGTTACAAAAAAGATGAGGCCATTGGGAATATCAACAATTTCCTCATATATTTTATACAATTACAAAGAAAGTCTTAATTCTACAAAAATGTAAATATATAAAAAACTTATCATCCACGAAAGATTTACTTTACTCTCAGTAAACACGACCCCATTTGAAAGCAGCATGTAATACATTTCACAAAATGATATAAAGTGCTTCAATAATAATATGGCCAAGTGATAAAATAGCATCAGTTAGCATAGGTTAGCATAACTAATTATTTCACGTTTAAATCTGCATGAATGCTACTTACTCTACAACACATATGTCTCCATATATGCAGATAACGTCATCTACATTTACAAAGCACGGAAAGTTAAGTTTAAACCTGCAAAAACTGCAATATTATATTTTTTTGGGCCACTTAAGAGAAACAGAAACAAGCTGAACAAGACGTTGAAATATCACATTTTAAATTCATATGGTGAACTTGTTAGCCAACGAGATATTTGTACACAGCTTTATTCACACTTGATTAGTAGTGTACAAATACGTAAAAATTGTTCTGATATCAAGTGAAAAAACAAACATCCTGAGAGATATATTTCCTAAATACCATGTGGAGTCCAAGAGAAATAAAGCAAGAAGTTTATGCATTGTATTCTTCTCCACGGACTAATGGATAAACTGCAATAACGGGCACACCTCGATGAGAAAAGTAATGAACAAACAATGTCAGGATTAGAGCCTTTAACTCCTGCTGGGCCCACCCATACTCATCCAGCACCATGAATCACTCTGGATTAGAGCATCCAGCAGATGGCACCAATATGTTCAGAACTGACTGTCTACAGCAGATGGAGAGGGAAGCGGTAGAGACAGCATACCGTACGAGACCGAGAACGGCAGAGTGGCACAGATGGAGAGAATTTCACAGAGGAGAGCAAAGTGATATCAGAGTAAAGAAAATAAATAATATGAACAGAATTACAGAGAAGAGGGAATGTGGAGGGTCATGTGACAGATTTGTTTAAGAACAGTGCAACGACTGTACTAAAGGAAGGCTCACCTTTTCTCTTTAGAAATAAAATCCCACAAAGTTCCAGCTCCTTGAACAGCGAAATGTAGAGCTTAGCGATATCTAAAGATGTGTAAAGTTAAGAACAGAAATTGCTGAAACAACAAGTTTGTTCACAAGTGACATGAAGTCAAACTCACTGCTAGCTCTACTTTAAACGCTAAACTTTGGAAGTTTTGCCAAAAAAATGTCACTGAGCTTTATTTCCCCCTGAGCTGAACTCTAAAGAGAAAGGTTAGGTTTACCTTTCATTCGTTAAATCCTGTTGTTGCTGATCTACACGTGCAAAATACAGAAAGACATCCCAAGAAAAGAGGCTGGATTTTGAGGCCTCGCTCAGTGGAAACTGGTGAGATCTGTCTCTCTTTATTGGTGCGTTTTGAGCATTGAAGCTGAACATTGGACATCATGTAAGTGCGTGCGCGTGTGTGTGTGTGTGTGTGTGCAGAGCTGTTGGCGGCAGTTGGCAGTGAGGGAGCTAGCCGTGGTGCTGGAAAGTCATGTGCTTCCTGATTGCCTCTGTCCATGGTGCTGAAGTCCATCAGTTTTATTTTTATTTAAAAAAATCTATTTTTCACTGACGATCCGGCCAAGAAGCCAGCCAGTTACAAGCCTGGTCATACAATAAAATACAAAACAACACATTATAAATGGTACAGAGTAACAACTAAAGTACATGCAGAAGAGATTAAATATGCATCAAATATGAAATACAACTCTAATTGTTGTGTTAACTTGTTTTGTTTAAAACTAAAAGGACCAGGATGTACCTGAAACAAGAGGGGAACTCCACTTGCTTTAAACACTTTATGTCTGCATGAAGTGCTGACCTGGTGTTTCCTTGTACTCCCAACAAGCTAACCGCTTCAGACAAAAACGAGGTTCCCCTCTTTGTTTATGAATTAGTAAATCAGTCATTTAGCTCATAACATCTAATCATCATCAAAATCGGATTTGAAGCAGAAATCAACCCTGCACTGAAATATAGTTTTTCATTTCTAAAAATAAAACGTCCATCATGTGAGAAACCTGGTGTCTGCTGTGACACGATGATTACTGGCAAGAAAGTGAAGCCGAGAAGGACTATTATTAAAGTGATGAGACACCCTGAGATATTTTCCCAGAAAAATACTTGTATTTGCCTTGAGACCATCTGTGTCTTTGAAATGAGGTTAAAATTAAATTTGAAAAAAAAAACCTTATTAAATAAGTTGCGTTTCCTGACTTATTCTGTACATCTTACAGAACCAGGTGTGTTGTTTTGTTCTTTGTATGAACCTTAGCTTCTAATATTTTCTCTCGTCTTTTTCCACGTACAGCAGAGTTTCAACGCTGTATCTCCCTTTCCAATTACAATTTAATCAGAAATGTGCATTCTGCCAGACACTACTACTACTGCTACTTTACAATCTGGCTTTATGAGAGCATGTAGATGTCCTCACCCCGCTCATATTTCACAGTACAATCTGTCCATTTAATGTTAGGCTGAGAAATAAACGTTTTCTTTTATGGTTCCCAAGTGTATGATGTGAGCTGGTCAAGTTATTTTTTGTCTTCCTTGCACCTCTCATATGTTCTTGACAGAAACAGTAAGTGGTAAATCAGAGGTGGCCAATTTGCGATATCAGTTTAAATACATTCTCTATCCTGTTACCCCTAAACCTGTTTGCCCATTCCCTTGATTTCGGGCATTTTGACCACCATTTAAGACTGAAGACAGACTGAACACATAATTGTAAATGTAGAACCTGTGCTTGATTTATTAAGGGTCATGTTGAGGCTGGAACCTTTATGAGAGTGAAATAGTATGTGTCTACATCACTATATATAAATAATGTATGTATACTGTACACTCTATGTATACTGTATATACTGTATACATAGACAAACTGAAAACAACTATAAGATGCCACTATCAGAGCTCACTGGAGTCTCCGCGATCACCACATACACTCTGCCTACTGCAGTCACTTCCCCCGGTACATCTTTACCACCTGTACATAATGATTGTGTACAGGTGTGGAAATAAAGCCAATGACAGCCATCACACAATCACTTCATATCCTCATTATTAATCCTAATGCAGGCCAACGTCACCATCACAAAGTTTTGAAAAATAAATGAATTGTGTTCATCTATCAAACTTCCTTTTTTCAAATGATATCCCAGGTTGGAGGATACATTAATTGTCACGGTAGCTTTGGAAGCAATCAGTCTGACTACTGTGAACATATTATGGTGACACTCATAATGCGTAGTGCTGTATGATGAATGGCACTAGCCCTGTTGGGACTACGTGAATGGAAGAAGAGGGAACAAGTGTTCAGGGACCACCTCACCCACAAACAAAATTCCCTTTTCTTTGTTTTTCTCCCGATAGTTGCTGTGATTCACCGTAGAGAACCATCGATGTCTATGCA
>NW_022280039.1:9114478-9123272 GCF_004355925.1 Anarrhichthys ocellatus
ACAGAGAGAGAGAGAGAGAGAGAGAGAGAGAAAGAAATTAAAAAGAAGAATAAGTGAGGGCAGTGAGTGTGACAGAAAGTGAAGCAAGGACAAATAACAAGGGAGAACAGAGGAAGCTGGGAATGTAGTGCAAATAATGAAAGAGAGAAAATGCTACCCCCTCTCTTCGCCTTCAAACTCCTGGAGTGATGAGGTGCTTGCGGCCTTGAGATGCAACTGAGTCAAACATTGAGCATTTTCTTAATTAACTAGTGGTAAACACACATAGATACAAATTATGAACGCGTACTCCCCTACTGAAATATACACAAACACACAGAGCACATATTCTGGTGTGGTGGTCATCTGACTGCTAATTCACTACGGAGGAATAGACGGATCCCAACAATCTGTCGAGCAGCAAGACACCACTGGAGCAACAATCGTTTAAGATGGTGTTGGATTACTGAAAACTAGACAAAAAAAAGGCACCTCAAGTAACTGCCATTCTGCAGGTTTTGTTTCCTTCATGAACGTATCGTCTGTCGGGGTGTGTTGTTTTCATCAGCAGTAACTCAACACGACTCAGACAGCGGGTCTCAGCTGTGCTCCAACCCCGGTTTTGCCTCCTCCCTTCCCTTTGCTCTCGCTCGGGAGAGGAGCTACGGTGTGTGTGTGTGTGTGTGTGTGGGGGGGGGGTGGTGGAGATGTTGCAAGACCTACGTTTGATGAACTGTGCCCACAAGCTGTCCACACCTCGCTGAGATCCAAACTCAATGCAAGGCCACCTCAACATGTGTTTTGGCTGACTGGATCCCAATGCAAGCAATATTTGATCTGGAAGCTTACAGACTTGACAGTAAATGCGTCCTGACCTGATCAGATGACAACAGTTACATTGAAAACAAGCGGAACCACGGCCTTAGTCAGTCCGATATTCTAAAGACGACATTAAATTGTCTTTGGCTTTGTCGTCATCGAGGGTTTCGGGAATGGCTCAAACAGGGGACATGCCCCTGTGACAACGAGCAGTGGCTAATTTCGTTAATTAAATCAAAAATAATTTGCATTGTCATAAAACAGTTGGTTTGGTTTGAGACTGTCCTCCAAAGAACAACAACAGCATCAGTCGTTTCAGCAAGCGCCACAATATAGTATATAATATCACTCCACGCTGTGCTGAGCTTGTGCTTCCGTTTGGGGAGCGCTCAGCTCTGGCCTGGACGCCAAACATCAATGCTCTGTATTCTGAGTAACAGGAAAAGACGGTCTCAATTTAAAAAACCCTGTAATGAGAATCATGGCAGCACAAATATTTGCCTTTTTCTTCCAGTTACTTTTCAAATGGATTTCTAAATCTATGCCAATTGTTCACTCTTAGTTCCAGGGTTAACTTAACCGACACCTCTAAACAGACAGCTGGCCCGAGTCTGGCCCCTGTGGTTTAAATGGGCCAGAACTGCCACTGTTTGTCTTCTCTTTGTCTTTTTCTTGACTGATCTGTTGTGTCTGATCTGAAGTTCCCACCCAGAATATGCCCGATAGAGCTTATTATCTCAGCCTTCACTGTTTTATCATAAAGACTTGCCTTTAGGCCACTTTATTTTAGTGGCTAAACGGGAAGAACAGAAATATAACACACCAGGGTAGAAATGAATGGGTTCTCGGGGCAAAACTGCCCTTGAATGTCCATAAAGTGCCTGTGAAATTTAATATAATGCTACCTTAGTGTAAGCACAGGCTGTGATGAAAATTAATGTTACTATTACAAACCATTTTGTAAACTTCCCTGTGAATAATAAAATGATAATAACTTTTTTTTGTTGATTATATTGTCTGTTATGAATCTGAATCCGCAACAAGTAACTAAAGGTATCAAAAAAATGTACAATATTTACTTTAGAATTGTAGTGAGGTAGAAGTATAAAGGTAAGACTCAAGTAAGTGGTGGAAAGTGTTTATTTTCCACCACTGCCTCTCAGATGTCTTCACGATGCCTCTCTTGAAAGGAAGAAAGGGAAGAGGACAGACGAAGGGAATGATGAGAAAATAAAAAGGAGGTGAAGAAGATATACGGGTACATTTTTGGAATAATAGCCCTTTTTATTCTCCCCCTCTGTTTGTCTCTTTCCTCTCTGGTGTGTGGGGGTATTGCGGGCAGTCCACGGGCGTCCATATTGGTTATGGGGCTTCAACAGCTTTTCAATCTGTTCTGTCCGCCTGACGGGTCTGTGTGACCAACAGACACACACCAATCTGTACAAAACTTCTTTATGGCATCGTAGCATTTCACTTTGGCAGTTGACAGTTTCTTTTATAAACACAAAGTGATGTAACAGGCTGGTTCTAACTTTCGCTAGATACATGGATAGAGGGATGGGTTGATAAATGGATGGATGGATGGATGGAAGAAGGTAGAGAGATGTGACTTTAAATACTTTACCCAAATCAACAACTAAACATAGTTCAAATACACTTTTGAATTTACTTTTGATTTTAATTAAACATTGAAATCCTGTTCACCATATCAGCACTATATCATAGCTTGCCTATTCTTTTTTAATTTTATGATTTAATCAAGTACAACTACTGACAATAAAAGAGAGATAGAGAGAGTGAAAGAAATGGGATACTAAGAGAGGAAAAGGGACAGGAGGAGAGACAGCAGAAGTGAAATCGGTTTCTTGACTTCAGCATTGAACATGCATGTTATGTGTTGACATAATAACAAACCACTGAATGGAAACAAGCCTTCCAGCTCCGCTATGGACACATACACGCTCACTCACATATTCATGTACACACACACACACACACACAGACACGGATCCTCTTGCTCACAAACAGCCACGCGTAGACAACAAATACTCTTCGGCCTCCCTTGTTCAAGTGTGTGATTGCAGCGATTGCTGTTTGACTGTCAGATTGAAGGGCAGCATCGGTCTGGAAAGCCTCATGCATTTTGATAGCATCAATTCCTCTTCCTTTCTCTCTATCTCTCTCCCTCTGAACAATAATTTCACATATGATACACGTAAATTAAACTGCGTATATATGTTGAAAATTGTGTCTTTGGAGCTGATTTGAACTATATCTATATCTTGATCACATTAAATAATTTTTTTGTTTTTGCCTGGCATTAATCAGCAATAATCTCTATCTTTTAAATTATGCAAAAAAATCCTAAAAACACCTTAGCATCATTTGTGAACATCTAGAAGTATGTGGTGGTGTCTGAATCTATAGAGATTCTTCTCTGTGCTTGCATTTTCTCTTTTCTGCTTATTTTGCTGTGTTCAGGACGTTTGTGGGCACCAGCAAAGAGCGTTAGGACCCCAAGTTATGCTGTGACCCCGAGCCATAACAGCATGCAGTGTGTACAGCCTGTTCAGGTTGTCAAATACAGCCGCTTTGTCATGTCCCTATGGTGCCTGATACCCAGATCACCCTTTAGCTCTGTCAGATACAAAGCAGATGTATTTGAGGGATGTGCAGGGTTTGTTACATCACTGTGTGCTCATGTGTGCTTCACATGTGTGTTTGTTTTTTTTTCTCTCTCTCTCTCTCTCTCTCTCTCTCTCTCTCTCTCTCTCTCTCTCTCTCTCTCTCTCTCTCTCTCTCTCTCTCTCGATGTGTGCTGCTGCTATTAGTTTGTCAATTTGACCGAGACACACACAGCGAGCAGAGAAGACAGGATGAAGCAGCCTGCCCTTCAGCTGCATTCATTCAAAACTCGGCTCTTTCCCGTGTGAATGTTTTCATTTGCGCTTTAGAAGGTATCCGCAGTGATACAATCAGAAAGTAACTTCTCTGCTTTGTGTGTCGGTCCATCTCTCTCATTCACTCTGTAGCTCGCTTGACCACCACTGTTCTTTCTCTCCACCTCTCTTGGCTCGTTGAGAAGCCATGTTTGAATGAACGAACACCGACCGACAAATGTCACATACCTTTGATATTGAACACTTGATTACTTAATTATCTATCCTTTAAAGGCCCAAAAAGTGACACAGCAAAATGTATCTATGTGTCTATTTGATGAATATTTAGTTTTAGAAGCTTGGTGAATGACTGTAGCTGCAGAGCTATCAGCTATAAATAAGGCTAGCCAGAACATGCTAGCGCTAGTCAGTCACAATAGCGCTTTCCTCCCTTTTCTGTTCTCTCTGTATTGTACACATTTCATTTAATAAAGAACTATTTATCTAGCTAGCAAGCTTTCTGTTCGGCAAGCTAATTAGCTCAGTTGCTAATTGCAACGGGTCAAAAAGTTCTCATAGTTTATTCAAAAGATGTATTGCTCCTCTCTCTTCTGTCTGCCATTCCTCCTTCTCTGGAGTAGTTTATACTCTGACAGAGGATGGTTAATAAAAAGGGAATAGTATAATATAGCTAATAAGCTAAGCTACTTAGCACTAGTTGTATCTTGTAGTAGCTATTATAGCTGTGTTGCATTTAATGCTGGTATGCTACTTTCCATAGTGCCATTAGCTCTTGGCTAAGAAGGACATATTTTTACATTAACACAATTTATAATTTCTAGGCAACTTCTCTTTAAAGATGGAGCTATTTATATGCACCAGAGAAATGAGACAGAGAGAGAAATTGCATCATAAAACAGTAAGGCTGGCAGTATACTCCAAACAAATCAAATCTGTAGTGTTCAAATCAAATATGACACTGTGTGCAAATGTCTGTGACTGACATTTGTTTCTTTAATGGCAAGAAAAAGTAAACCAGAAACACAGGACTAGAAGGACACACTTCCCTGCTAACGTTGGTGGCAAAGGTGATTTTAGAGGCCATGTCAAGAAGAAAACGTCAACCTTTTGTGGCCATGCAAATCATGACTTTAGTGTCCCTGAAGCAGTGGCAGAAGTAGTGTGACATTATTACAACACCTCAACACCTCAACACCTTGGGAAATGCCTGTCATGTCGTTCAGACAATTGGGGCACCAGATAAGAAAAAGCTGGTTTGCTCTGCAAGTTTGACTGGCCAGTCTGTGTGCACTGTGACTATCCAAGACAAATATTGTTTGGACATGAGCTTTCATAAGGTCGTCAGGCATTCAGCATCTTACTGAGGACACTCACTGGAAACGAACAAATCGCAGGACATCACCTCAGCCAATTTGTGCTTGTTGTGGAGGGCACGTCAATGCTTGCAAACCAGTGAGCGGCTTGCCCGATAGGAAACATTATGTAAACAAGCTGTTATATCCCGGCTCAAAGGCTGTAATATAAATGGGAGACCAGACGAGTTCAAAGTAATGAATGAACACATTTAAATAATATATAAACTAAACTAAACAAACATGGAGAGTCGGTAGTCAGTCATGTCAGCATGTGAGAAAATGTCTGAAACAACCAAAACAAAACAGCAGTCGTGTCAGCCAAGGAAGAGACCAGATCCCTGTTCAGGTGCTGAGTCTTTCTCGCTGGAACTCCTACCCGGCTCCGGTGTGGCTCATCACCTGACGAGCAACAACCTGACAGCGAAAGGGACATAGACCCCACGTGGAAGGGAGAGCTTTCGCAATTTAGGTGATATTGTGCCGAGCAGCTCGTTATTTTCGTTCATGCGAAAATGAATGGGGGCCAACTCGTGCTTCTGTCAGTGGGTCATTACCCTCATGCTTTGTGCTCATTAGCTAACACTTTGTCGTAATATCTGCCCCATTTTCTCAGAGTTTAGACCTTGAAGCCAGAACAGTGAGACCGCGGAAGTTGAGTGCATATAAATTTGAAAGTTGTGCAAGTTTTTGTTCTCTCTCTCTCTCTTTATTTCTGCCCCTTCATTTGCCAATTTTATAGTATTAATAAAAGTAGGAATAGGGATGTCTTTTAAAAACAAGCCAGAAATACACTTGTATGTATTGATGAATGCACAACCCCAGACTCATTCAGATATTTCAGGGCTGAGCCCTGGAACTCCACTGCCCCTCAAACTGTGAATACAGTGAGCATGGACAAAAACACAGAGATCTACAAGGCCAACCTGCCAGAATGAAACACTGAACAATTAGGCAAATACCTGGAGAAGAGGAGAATGACCCTCTTGCCTGTTAGCTATTATGATTATTGAGGTCAATTTATCAACTATTCTTTGATCAACCATTGTTGTTTTGGAATGGTAGCAATTGGAGAAAGCTGGAACAAACCAAATAGTTCCTTCTCAAAGTACACATAAATGTTCCCAATTCTTTTTGTGGAAGTAGAGATGTAACTGAAGATCAGGATCAACCCTCCTCCCCTCCAACCAACTTTACAGGACTTCACTAATTGTCTTAATCTTAAATGAGTTTAGCTCAGACTTCATTTTAAGGTTTTCTCTGAACTCATCTTGAAACTGAATGCTTCACGCAACTCGAAAAGAAATCAAGTAAATTCACTAATTATCTCATTACTGAGATGTCGGCTTCTTCCCCAGGATGTGAGATATGGACACCGTTCTAAATTATATCAATAATTCGGTTTTGCGCCAAACCGTCACTGGACGTATACTCAATAAAGAACAAACTTAATGTTAATGTTAAAGTTAATGTCAATAGATCACACGTTTGGGATGCACTGTGTATTTGAACTCGGGATGAGAAATTAAGGTAGTGCTGGTTTAACGATTAACTGTTTATCAACTGTGGTGTGCTTACACTCATATTAACACACACAACAAGTGTAATCTGAGCTTCAGTTGGTGTGTCTAAGTGTGTGCATCGCTTTCCTACCTGTCACCGTAGTGCTGCAGCTCAGTGACTGACTGATTGTGTGCTCTGATTGGATCCTGCTTGCCAGGACGCGGGACATTAGCTCTGTGATTGGTGGATGGACAGAAAAGATCTGTTTTTTTCATTTTTTTTCCTGACACATCAGAGTTAAAAGTCACTGTAAGAAAAGCATTAACGGTTGTGATGGAAAGGTTATTTTCTCGTTTGGAGTCACTTTTATGATTTTTTTTTTTTTGATAAATCTAACAAAACTTTTTTAGGAGTTTTAGGAAGAAGGGAACTTTTTTATTCACTTCATCCAGTGGCTTACCACATGCTTGGATCAGGGCTTCTACTTCTAAGATCACTAAATGAGAGACAAACGAATCAGTGCCTCTTCAGCAGTCTTAGTCATCAAAAGCAAATTAATGTCCAAATTCGAGCAGCACTTCACCACATCCTGGCATCTAGTGGCGCCCCGATAACATGACATCACTCACAATACTCCTAATGACCCCATTCGCGAAAGAGATTAGTTGCAAATGAACTAATCACTCGCGAGTTGCACATTGCTACAGGGAGTGGGGGAAAAAAAATTTGGTGAATTAGTAAGCAGTTATGATGATGGAGAGCAACTGACAGTTAGTTATGCAGCGAGAGAGATTCAAAGTTGTGTTTACCCGACTGTTTTATGTCTTCTCCGCGCGTCTTTCTGCTTCGATGAGAGAACTTTCCCGGGGCTTAATGAGTTTGGAGCCTTGGGCGCTTTAGATTGATGTGATCTTTATTGTGGAGGTAACTTTTAAAATGTCTTCTGGTGCAGTGTAAGCATCAGTGTGCTCCATCTAGTTAGTCTCAAGTAACATAGTCTGTGGTTGGATCACGGGTGGATTACCGAAAGGGCCTACCGGTCCCAGGCCCAAGTGGCCACTACACCGGTGCCTCTGAGTAAAGTTGGTGCTGTTCACTTTGCATTTCTTGTCACATACTCAAAGGGCTTAGTCGTTCCTGTCGATAACGGAGCCTCAAAAGTCCTACTGAAAAACTGAAGGAATGGTCTAGAGATATTCATCCTGATCCATTTTAAGTGAGCGTTCACTCTCTCCGTTTATATATGGGACTTTAGAGGGGCTGAGTTCTCTATGTGTCATGGGGCCTTTACCTCTGTCTCAGTTAATATGCTTTCGGTGTTAATTGTGTGTACGTGCGCTGTAAATCCTGTTGGGGTACAGATGAATTTAGTCGTTGTGCTGTTGGTTGGGACAAGGAGGGGGGATCGATGATTCTCCTACCTGCTAGAATAATGTTGAACTACAGCTTTCTCCTGTCTTGGGTCTGGATCAGTCCGTCCAATTTTATTCTCTTTCTTACTCATTTAGTATGTAGCTATACAACCTTATAGTATGTTATGCAGTGTCATTATTTATTGCTGGATGTATACTGTACTGTAAACCAAAAGCTTAAAATAGAATAAACATTTCCATAGTGTGAAAAACCACCCACATCATGGGCTCTCACTTCTCAGAGCCCAAATGCTCCATATGTAAATTTAAGGCGAACTGGGCCAACAATCTCACCTCGAGTTCCATTTAGTATGTTGTAAAAGTTTCTATTACATCACAATTCATCAGTGGGTGGAGTTTGACTATTTTAAATGCTTCAAAATGCAATTTTCCCACTTCCAATTATTTTCTTTAAATGGACATATTTCAAAAAAATATATATATTCCAACAACTACAATTTCACGACGAAGAACAAACTCAAAAATATCATCTGATATGATTGAAGGCTACTGAATAGCTACAGCAATAAATGGTGCTTGAGGTGGAGCTGTGTTTACAACTGTTGTTTTCATGGTCAAAAATGACCTTACCTTACTTATGTAAAGAGGTAATATACCCTATCAAAATAAAATAATGCATTTGAAAGAATAATTGATTTATTGGCACAGAGAAGTCACTTCCTGGATCTTTAACTTTACAAGTTTGGGGATGAATGAAGCTTTTCGGGTCAAGGACTTTTCTCTCAGCAGAGTCACGCCTGGAGGCTGGGTGACAGCTTGGATCTCTCTCTCTCTCTCTCTCTCTCTCTCTCTCTCTCTCTCTCTCTCT
>NW_022280039.1:9123282-9247688 GCF_004355925.1 Anarrhichthys ocellatus
TCTCTCTCTCTCTCTCTCTCTCTCTCTCTCTCTCTCTCTCTCTCTCTTTTTTCCATTCTGTTTATTTCACACACACAGAGTAGAGTGGTTAGCAGTGTGGCTAGCACTATCGGACCGTGTGGTGTTAATCACACCTATGCCCATTAGCACTTCAGCTCAAGGCGCCCCTAGTATGCTCATATACGCACGGACTCACACGCGCGCGCACACACACACACACACACACACACACACACACACACACACACACACACACACACACACACACACACACACACACACACACACACCCCATGGAGGGAGAGGATATGCAGATGGTGATAGGAGTCTGGATAGATGGACAAAACAAAGAGGGCTGATGTTTGCTTCTTATTCAATCACTTTAACGTCCGTCGTGACTGGGAAAGAGACAAATATGAATTATTGCACAACTTGTTCCAATATTTTTATAGGTTTTAGTTTACCATCATCTCATATCCAATAAATAGTTAATTCAATGTTTCTCATAAGGAGTAACTTCTTTGAGGATTAACAGCCTGTCTGAGCAGCTGTGACTTCAAAGAGGCGGTAAAAGTGTCAACAATGTCAGAAAATGTGACATCATAGAGGAAGTAAAAGCTATATTTTTTTTAGAAGCATAACAGCCCTTACTTATGACAGGAGACTGGTTTAAAGTGGAAGCACCATTTCTTCTTGTCTTAAATGGAATGTATATTATTTTTGCCATATTGAGCAGAAAGCTCACCAACTATTGTATTCTATTGTATTCTATTGTATTCTACTCTTCCTGCGACTACTCCGTAGGTTTAAGGTATCAGAGGGAGGGATGTGTGATCTTTGCAGAGCTGTCATAGAGAGTGTTCTCACATTCATCACAGTGTGCTATGGAAACTGCCCAGCTGATGACAGGAAGGAGCTTAATTAGGTTGTGAAAGCAGCATCAAAAAACATCGGTCAAGATTTGTCAAGCATCTGTGATATTTATAACTCCTGCTCGCTAGGTTGGAAAATAATTGATGTAAGTGAACCAAAACAGTAAAGTCGTGGGTGGCTGTGGCTCAGGAGGTAGAGTGGGTCATCCATTAATTGTGTGTGTGTGTGTGTGTGTGTGTGTGTGTGTGTGTGTGTGTGTGTGGGTGCGCGTGCGTGCGTGTTTTGTACATTGTTTGTATAAAACTATTGATTCTAGCATTTTTTTTAATTCTTAAAGGATTAGTCACTTAATCTATTTGTTGAATGACTGAAAATGTACTATTTTATAATAAATTAATCACTGAAGTCACTAAAAGCAAAAATTAAACTTTCAAAATTGAAAATGTATCGAGCATCTCCAATGTGAGAACTTGCTGCTCGTCTTAAATCGTATTCATCATTATTGTGTTTTGGACGGTTTATCAGCCAAAGAAAGCAGTGTGAAGATTTTCTGGGAAATTGCGACGGACATTTTTCACTAATTTAAAATAAACACAATGATTAATCAATTTATCGAAAACATAATGAAGCTATTAATCGTGGCAGCCAAGCTGGGGTCAGGCCAGTGACTAACAACTTAATGAGTTATCATTAAGCATGAAATCATAAAAAATATATATAAATAAAGTGCCACAATTAAATTTACTGTAAGATCAAAGCTGTCACTGGAGCTCAACGCTACATAAAGCTGCAACATAAATCATTTTCAGCTTGCAAAAGCTGTTTTAATATGAAATTAAGGTGTCATAACATCATAATGCTAAACCATTGTCCTTGTTTCAAACTACCTCCTGCTTTTAGAACTCACCCAAAAATTTGCTTTAAAGATCCGACCTCAGCAGAATCACAGGTCTCTGATATCGTAGCTTGATTACAAATTCTCATTTCTGCCGCGTTCCGTGTCCCTGCTGGCCAGTTGGAATTTACATTGATTCTGTATGCAGCATCGTCGTGTTTGTGTTATTGTCCAAGCACGGCAATTATTAAAAGAGGAACGGGCTGTGATGTGTTTTCTGATTGGATCCTAAAAGGATTACAGCCGTGATGAATAATACAATCTGATACACTAAGTTGTGGGCTTTCCTGGGACTGAAACAGAGCAAAGAGCGGCAATTGGTGGATTGAAAGGCAGAATCAAATCTAAACTTAAACTTATCACTGAGGAAATATCCGTGTGTGATTGCACGTTTCCTGAAATACTGTCCTGCTTTTTAATTCCACAAAACAGTGATCAAGCAACTGAAACTGAAATGTATAACTGGAATAAGCCTTTCATCCCCTTTTTTTCTCTCGAAAGCCCAAATGTGTTTGTCTTTGTTAACAAAGGTACTTCAACTTCAAATATTTGGACAAGTTCAGGGGCACTTCATTTACCTCAGCGGACTGGAACAGCCGCCAACGCAGACACATTACCGGTGAGATTAAAGTAAATCAAGCACTTCGGTTTTCTGCCGTGTTTGCTGTAGGATCAGGCGGCAGGGAAGGAATGGAGCTTTCTGACATGATCAAGATTTAAAAGTGTGTGTGTGTGTGTGTGTGTGTGTGTGTGCGTGCGTGCGCGCGTGCGTGCATGCGCACGCGCACATCTCTGTGTCCATTAAGTATACTTTCAGTGTCACAAGGTAAACCCGCACTCACCACCCTGGTGCCCGTTTCCCATCCTTCTCATTCCTGCCACCCTCTGCTATATGCTATTGGAAAGTAAATCCCAGTACCGTGAAATATTCTTTAAAGAAATTGACCTGTTTTGGTTATGGAGGGCCTCTGTAAAGCCAGCCCCCCCACAACAGGAGCTGAAAAAAGGACCGCTAAACTAAGAGATGGACGAAATCCACATCCCTTCACTTCACATCATGTTTTGACTCAGAGACTAAATTTCACAGCCAAACAATGCCAGGGCCTTTCATATACATCGACAGTAGCCTGAGCGTATAACAGACTAGTGATTGGTCACACAGTGGGTGAGTGCCACTGCTCCAGGACTACTGTATACCTCCAAGTAGCACTCCAGTGTGGGTGTGTTCACTTACGTGTGTGTGTGTGTGTGTGTGTGTACTGTACGTGCAGATCAATACAACGCTGAGGCAAAGCCCTCTACTACCCTCAAGTGGTCAATCCAGAACTGGCAGGACTTACCTGAGAGGTACAGGAAGCCGTTTGCAACATGACATTGTGGAACTGTGTTTA
This sequence comes from Anarrhichthys ocellatus, assembly GCF_004355925.1. Lineage (NCBI taxonomy): Eukaryota > Metazoa > Chordata > Actinopteri > Perciformes > Anarhichadidae > Anarrhichthys > Anarrhichthys ocellatus. The sequence goes on from NW_022280039.1 coordinate 9,126,442, forward strand.
TGTCTACACTTATTTGTATTTGGGTCTTACTCACTTCTGCGCCGCTGTGTGTGTTTGTACGTCATGCTTGCTTGCATGTCTCCGAGTGTGAGCCTAGGTGTGAAACAGTGTGTGTGTGTGTGTGTGTGTGTGGGCACTGTGCATGCCCATGCCTCTTATTTAAACTAGAGATTAGCAGATAGAGAGGGAGCGGTAGAGCAAAGCGAACAAATATACAAACACGGTGGTGCAGAGGTTGAAATGGTGGTAGAGGTGTGGAGCGGGGGGATGGAGGGATGAGGCATAAATGAAAAAGCACTAAAGTTTTTGGGCATTCAGCATTTGAAAAAAATGTAGGAGGCTGCAGTGGTGTGGGGCATTTTACTCAGGATACTGGTGAGACAAATATGATCTATGGAGTCCAGTTTGAGAAACAGATTTATAAGCATGAAGGTTTCTCAGTAAACAGTAGAAAAACAGCAGTCCCATTAATTAATATGCGCTTGCATGTATTTGATTGACCTATGCAGTTCCCTGCCGGTGGACGTTGTGTTGCAGTACCGTTTGATCTGTGGCTTTGTGAGAGAGTGTGCTGATATGCAGTCTTTTATAATGCGTTTTTGAGTGCGTTTGATGGCACCCCTGCATGTGTTTTAGTTGTGCGCATCCTCACAAATTAAAGCTACATGCTCAAAAGTTGCAATAAGTACGTGAAAGATGAGGTCGGTATGTGAGATAAGGACAGCAGCAGACGGAAGGTTTTGAGGAGAAATAAGTAAAGCTTGTCGCCGCTGCTGCTTTTTCGACCATAAACTAACCCACTAGTGACTTCCTCTGCATTTGCCATGTCTAGTTTGGTTCACGCTGTGAAAAATCCATTGACCAAGACACTTGATGGCCTTCATTTCAATGATAAGGTGTGAGCCAAAACTAAAAGACAAAACCGTTTTCCCGCTTCCGGGTTTGCTTCCACATTATGCAACTCGCATCTCAAGGAAAAAAATACAAATATGAAACCTTCACAGATCAAAATTCATAATACAAAGATTGATCATTCAGCTTGTTTATAGTCTGAGTTGTTTTGTGCAGTCGATGGGGAAAAGCTTTTGGGGATTTTTTCCACCGCACTTGGCCACTTCAATACATCAGTAGCAAGACTTTCTGGCCTTCTACAGCTCTTGTTATACATCCATTGGTAAATCTGAAGTTCTAAAGGAAGACTCTGATCTTCCCGCTATCAGTTAGCCTCTACTTTTATATTCTCCAGGTAAAAATAATGCACTGGCAGGTAGGTAACTCATGTCCCAGCCACTTGTCTATGTCTAGGTGCCGTTAAAAAGCAAGTTTATCACGAGCCTCAAGAAAGACAAACACGTGCAGGAGAGAGAAATAAATTTTGAAGAATTTGCAAAGAAGAGCAGAACAAGGGTGAGAATAGGAAAAAGAGATTAGGACAAGATGACACTAGAGAGAGAGGGAGAGAGAGAGAGAAAACAAAAGAGGGAGGGAGGCTGAAATGAGAAGAAAAGTAGAAAACTGGGCAAAGTGAAAACTGGACAAATGGACAAAAAGATTGAAAGAACGCTGTTAGACATGAAGAAACAGAAGAGAAGGCTTAAGTGGGCAGAGAAATAGAAGAGTGAGAAGGGTGTGGGCCAAAAAAAGAAGAGAAAAAAACCAGCAACACTGAGTGTGAGGGGAAAGAGCTGTCGAGAGAGAGGGAACAGAAAGAGTTAGGGACAAATGGATGGATGGAGTGAGAAAAAAAGAGGCAGAGGTGGTGAACCGTTCATGTGGAACTCATCTCTCGCCATTGTTGACACTCTGTGACCTGTATCACACACACAGACAGTGCTTGTTGAACAGATTGGAACACACACACACACACACACACACATGCAGCCAAAAAGCTGATAGATAATAACTGCAACATTTCGTCCAACTGATTATTTGATTTCTGTTGATTTGAAAACACACCTGGTTGAAAGAGAAGGGTTTAAATAATGTGGTTTCCAATATTAAAGCACATTAAAAGTTTGTGTCTTCTTGATTTATCTCCACAGACACCAATGAAGAGTTTGCAACAGAAGAAAAGCATTGCCTTCAAGAGTTACGATGCACCACAATACCAGGTAATTACAACTATACTACACATTAAAGGTGGGTCTACATCATCGCATTGATCTGTTTATGCTATTGATCTGTTTACACTGGAAAAGAAATGCCCTTGATGATGTGTTTGTGATGCCCGGAGCTATTTGAGCTTGGTCGCAGTCCTTTTTAGCAGGATTCAAATGTGTATTTTCACACGTCTGTTAACACAAACACACACCTGTGAAATGATCGCCAGATGTGTCATAATGAGCTAGACAGCATATAATATAGAACACGAGCATCATCAGTAAATAAACCCCTGAGACGCTTTGGAGTAAACACCATTAGCATGTCAGTGTTGATAACAAGAAGGAAAAATTAACCAGAGTTGACGTGTTAATGGCCTAAATGTATACTGATGAGAGGAAATGAAAAAAAAGAGATGCATGTTGTCTCTGCTGAAATGCATTCATTTGGTCTAATGTATTAAGTATTTAACGTGTATACATGTTTTCAATAACGCATGCATAAAACAAAGCTGTTTTTTATCAAACATAGAAAAAAAGTTTGGAGAACACTGGGGAAATAAAGATGGAGGAAATGTTACATGTGAGAAAACAGTGTGCTCGACACTAAAGGTGGCGTTCTTCATTTAGACCTTTTTATTCTAAAGTAAAATGGAGATGCGAGCATCGCTTTTCAAGAGTTGTTAATGCAATTAGTGTATGTGTGTTTTTCTTGATACTGATGTAAAGCCTGTTGAAAATGACATCTCAGTGGTGTTGAAGGCAGACTCTCTCACACACACACACACACACACACACACACACACACACACACACACACACACACACACAAGGCTTTGAAAGGTTTCAGAGTGTAGCAGCACGTATACAGATTACCTCTATCTCTTCACTATAAAGGCTTCCACACACACACACACACACACACACACACACAGTCTCTCTAACATTCAATTACCTCTATCTATTCACTATACAAGCACACACACACACACACATAATCATTCAATTACACTAAACTTGCTCTATCGATTTTCATTCACAGTAGCATGCACATTCTCGTCTGCCGTGTGTGTATGTGTGTATGTGTGTATGTGTGCGTGCATGCTGTAGAAGTGGTTTAGAGTATGAATGGGGCAGGCAGGTGGTGTGTGTCTATCTTGCATTTCTATCTTTGTGAGGACTGAGTTTAGTTCAACCCCTTGCGCATGAGAACATTTTTGGAGAATGAGGACATTTTGAAGGTTAAGACTTGGTTTTAGGCCTAATGTTGGAATTGGTGTTAGGCATGTTGTTGTGATGGTTGAATGTTAGGATTCTGGATGGAATTTTGGGGGCATAATGGTGTCAAACTTGTACGACGTAATCGCCATTGTTGCATGTCATCCTACTTGCTCTCTCTTCACATGTCCTTTCTTTTTCTGTTAACTGACAGATAAAAGCAAATAACAAATCAATAATCTTAAAAGAAAAATGTTGTATGTCCTGCTATAGTATGTGTCTCAGTGTAGGGATTCGTTTATGGGTCAGTGTTGGATTTCATTAGAAAATATACTGAATCAATTGTGCCTGCATTTTCTTTCACTTTGCAATGGACTGTGACAACCGTGGTGAGCATAAGGTTTGCAAAGGAAATGGCTTTGCTGAATGTGTTTAACTAAAAGTAACAAGCAGATAACTACAATGTGCTTGATGTTGTCTTTCCCATTAACAATCTGCACCAAAACTGGAAACTTGCTGGCTATGTCCATCGCCTCAATTGCAACACTATAACCAGCCAATGGAGAATTAATCCAGCAATTTAACTGCTTGAGTGTTTTTACAGTCCGTTTATTTGCCCCAAAAAGCCTAACTACCAACTGCACAGATGTAAGCTGTAAGCTGTATTGTTTGTTTAAATAGCTCCTTTCAACAACACGGCCATTTAAAGATGCTTCACGTGAGACATAAAAAGTCACTGAAGGAGATATTAAAGAAAATCCAGAAAAGAAAAGAAAACAACTGCGTGTGTGACTGCTCAGCCTCTGATCTCAGAACTTAAGGATGTTCTTTGTGCTGATTTTCTTCAGATCCCTCTCCTTTTCTTCTTGTCTCTAAACACTCATGAACTGTCATAAAGCCTCATTGTAAGCATGATTTTTTTGTTCACTTAAGTGGACCTAACATTTTCATGATGAGCCACGCCTCAATTTGCACTGCCCAGAAAAAAAATGCATTTGTTTACATCTACTCTCATTATTTTTACCTTATTTGCAATCATGCCGACTGTAGAATTTGTTTTGCAAACACACACACACACATATCAATAAGCAATTACATCCCAACACACAAAGCATCAAGTACCACCAAATAATCAGAAGGTAATCCAAGCCCACATTGACATGCATCTTTGCATTTTAGTCCACACACAATCAGCTTTTGTAACCATCAGGCACTACTGTCAGTGGTAAAGTAGCAGCCCACAGTAACGGAAGCTGTTAAGTGTCCAATATGTCTTGGAAGGCTAGTGCAAACAGGCGTGTGTGTGTGTGTGCTCGGGTCACTGCTCTCAGATCAGGTCCTGCTCAGCACTGTTTTGATTTCCCCACTGAAATCACCAGCTGTACCTGCTCTGCAGAACACACACACACACATATTGTGTCTAATCGTAATGGGGCTTTTTGTGAGTCGCATAACACAAGCTGTCTCTTTCCCCATCACAGCTGAAACGAGGGGAGAAATATCTGTTGCCACTGTGAGAAGAAAATGTTTCTCCGCTACGCCGATTTTCTCTGTGCTATTCTTTTTTTTCTCTCCCTACATAACTTTTCTGTATTATTGCTCTTCCTCTTGTATGTTGTGTTTTTCCCACCACTGGTAAAAAATGCATAACGGCAACTTGCAAAAAGCAATGCCCCTCTGTTGCCATGGGAACACTGCGTGATAAACAATCAAACTAAGCACAATAGAGAGTTTTGTAACAGTCTGAAGAAAAATCTATTTTACTTCTGATTGCTGCAAAAAACTATGATTTGGCGAGTAAATATCAAGCCTTACTTTTGTCTACATACTGCAGGAAGCCATCTCACCTTGATCAAAAAAACATTTTACTGGAATAATCCTGTCAATTTGGTTTGTTTAAAGGTGCATTATTGTAGCACCAAACTATGATTTGCAATGTAAAGATGTGGCGATGGCCAAAATGCCTAACTCAAGAGGACAATAGATGACGTCACAGTCTATGGTTGAGAGCCATGTGGAGACTATAGATATGCTCTTAATTCTATATTGAATAACATTATGTTTTCTTTCCTGCTCATTCATTGTCTGTTATTCTTGGAAGAGGGATCCCTCTTTTGTTTCTCGTTTCTCCTCCTAAGGTTTCTTTTAGTGATTGAGTTTGTTTTTTTTGCCTTATCCGAAATATATCGGAAAAAAATCGAGTCTTCCATTAATCGCAGAGTTGGCGGTTTAATCCCCGACTCACTCTGTTCATATGTTGAAGTGTTCTTAAGTAAGACACATAACCCTCAAATGCTCCTGATGGTTTACCTTACAAGGTAGCGTGTTTGTGTGTAAATGAAGTCCATCCATTTGTTGAGCAGATTGTAACAATCACATGACACTATTGACTTTGCTTGAATGCCAATCAAGGCACTTGTCAGTGCATCCATATACAATGGCAGTACATTGCATCCAAAAACCTCAGGATACGGTGCCTTTTAACAGCAGTAATTTATTCTCCAACAAGCACTACTGAAATGGGTCAAAAGTGCCAATTGTTGTGCGAGTGAAGTTGAAGTAAAATCGATCGTTAAACTCTGGTGAAAACAAGTCCATTGCATCCGGGTATCCAGTCGTATTACCGGACAAGGGAGGAGCTGTGACCTGATTAGAAACAATGCATTGAACAACTGACAGGAAACATGTACTGATTTCCAGAATAACTCAAGGTAGAAAACAATTTAATATGGCCTTCTTTTAAAAACTCCCACGCATCTCATCAAGGAGAAATAGGGCAGAAAATCACTAAACAACAGCCACAAAGGAGGACAGAAAAGAATCATCACCTGAATGCAATAGTTTGCTCACGTAATGTCAGGTTTTAATACCTTTCAGAGGCTTTCACAGATGTTGGTAAGGAGGGAAAAAGGCCAAACAAACCCCTCAGTTAATTTGCTTGTTTGTTGTGATAGGTGTTGAGTAAAACCCGAAGGCGAGGTAGTCGGGCATGACACCTGGATCCAGTTTAAACCCTCAGGTGTGTTTCTGCCTGATTCCTCACAGCTTTGCCGTTATTACTTTATTTCCCAACAGATGGATCCAAAATGCAACAGGGGAGCCATGGCAGAGAGGGGGAGGAGGAGGGGGAGTAGAGAGAGGAAGAGTGAGGTGAGGTGATGAGGGATGAGAAAATGAAGAGGAAGACAGACGAGTGTACATAGGATTAAAGCAAGAAAGGCTAAGGAGACGGAGAGGTAGTAGATTTGTAGACTTGCCTGGAGGAAACAGGCAGACAGGTGAGAAAAAGGCTCAGCATTGTTTATAACACCCTCCAACTATTGTTAGTGGAAGGCTTCAGCTGCCTCAGGTATGATTTAGCATGCACTGGTGAGTCACAGTGCTACCTGAGGGTGTGTGTGTGTTATGTACAGATAACTCCAGGTTGAGAAGGAAGAAGACCTCACAGGTATTTGGGCAAACACTGTGTGTGTGTGTGTGTGAGAGAGAGAGCACGACTTCCTGAGGTCTATTATCAGCTGTTGTTCATGGATAGTATGTTAGCATGTTAGTGTAAATCGGTAAGCATGTGTATCTATTTGTAAGTGGTGGAGACACTTCGCTGTATTTGGTAAAGGTGAGGTTGTACAAACTAAGAAAAATGTTGAATTTAATTTAAGTTGTTGCATTATAACAATATGTTAGTAAAGGTATATGTATATTAAATAGGGCAAAACATGTATAGCTACATTCGTAATAATTATTTTGTTTTTCCAGGAAAGAGAAAGAAGTTCACTGTAATAGCCCGCACTAGATTTTCAAACATTTTGTTCAAATGATATTTACAAGCATAACCTGACATGAACATACTGAATACACATTGAGACAGCGGACAACATCCCCACGGTTCCCTCCCATGGATACGATTAAATTTATTGCAAACTCATCAAAAGTTAGAATATCCTTACTCCAAACTTCAAAATCATTTAGAAATCTTTTTTGCTGGTAAAGTTTGAGAGGGTAATTCTGCGGTTAATTCTGTGTGACATAGGACACCATCTTATATCTTAAATTGTGACACAAAAAGACACTTTTTGCTCCTTGACATTGTGACTACTTGGAGTTTCCACATGGAAACTCGTGACAAAGTCGTGACAAAACTCAAAAACAAAATGATACAATTATTATTTTATAGCTTTGCTTTACTTACAGTTCAAGTATATAGGTACAGGGAGGATATTTAAATTAGCTGGAGCATGTTACAGAAGCAGGTTAGTTTAGCAAGCTGGTACAGACAGCAGCGAACCCTGTTTAACAAGCAATAATTTTGCTTTTCAGCTGCTTTTTTTAGCAGTGTATTAGGTGTCATAAAACAAAAACAGAAAAACCTGATATCAAAAACCGACCTGCTTTTTCTTTTGTTAGGCTTTCACTTTTGAATCCATATTAAGCTGAAGATGAGTAAACAGATACAAGATCAAACAAATGTAGCTTACTGTCAATCTTTGTGTTATTGTCTAAAAATCTTATGTTTTATTAAGTTGGAATCTTTCCTTGCAATGCAATCCTTTTAGTCTTAGCCCAATGATGCGTGTGATCCCTCTTGTAGATGCCTCGCTCCACTGACTATACCTCACTCAGTGTCATGGGATTGAAAGAGGGGATTTTGCAAAACAAGAAAATAAAAAAAAATGTAAACAAAAGATGAAAAAGAGGTCACATTTTAGTGAACCTAGAAGTGGCATGTTCTAAGCATGTGACATCACACAGTATGGGGACTTGATGCCAAACTAGATGGACCTGAACACATTGAATTACATAAAACTGTTCTGATGCATTTCAGATTATTTTTCAATCACAATGAATGAATACACATTTGGTATTTCTTCTCCATTCATCCTGTTATCCTCTTTTTTTCTCTTTGTAATGTGGACCATGGGGTGATAAGGTCCCCGCAAAAAACGGGTTAAAAATCTTTATAAAGCAGCTTAACAGCTCTAGCGCCAACAAATCCTCAGAAGATAATACTGTGAAATCAGCAAGCAGAGCGTTGCTTCATGTCACATATGCGAGCTGTGTGGCTCTCAGTTCATGTCACTTCCTGTTATTGCTTCCCAAAAGCAGTTTGGGTAATTATTAGGCTTTATCAGTTCTGCTATGTCCCTCGTCTCAAAGTAAAACTAACGAACGTCACCAGTGAATAACTTTTCTTTCTCTCCGACAGAGAACCTCTTATAGGTATGCTGCGTTTGTTTGCTCCATTTCCTGTTTTCATTTGGTGGGTTTTTTTTTTTTTTAGAAGCAAAGAAAGCTTTGATTACCGAAAAAGTCAGGAGACACTGGGTCGTACATGCTGCGATTCAAACTTAAAAAAGGGATTTGGATACCCGTCTGTCTGCTTTTCTGTGCTCCTCCAGTTTCTATCGTCGCTTTTCTCGTTATGTGCCCGATTAATTGTTTACCAGTCTGTATGTGTATTCCAATTCTCTTTTAACTGCCTGTCGCTTCATTACTTTGTGCAGTTGCAGACATCACAGCAGCCAGCTCTGACAGCAATGAAATCAAGGGATCACCTCCCACGACAATTAAAGATTCAGCATATCACGATCGACTTTTGAACTGTCACACGACAAAGAGTGAAGCAGCAGACAACCAGACAAATAATGTAAAGATAGACGGACAGAAATCGACACAACTCTGCCTCCTTTTACTTTGGTTTATTTTATGACTGATCTGTAGTCCAAAAACATGTCCTTTGTTTTCCTCTTATGTCTGTGTCAAAGATGGATGTCAACATTCACTGTTCAAACCACAAAATCTTATTTTGATGTTGAGCCTGAAAGTTTCTTCATGTCCTTTGAAAATTAGTGTGCAATATTACACGATTCATTAGTAACAATGGGGATCACAATGTCTGACTGACAGATGAAGAGAGCATTTGTAAGCCACAGCAAAAGGAAATTTAATGTGATAGTACAGCAGAAATACTGTAATGCGTCAGGTTTACAAATATGAACTTTGACACCTGAACTTTTTGAATTATTCAATACCTGGGTAAACATTGATAACATGAGTTTATGGTGTCGATTGCTAGTTTCAAGTCTTCCTCAATACAGTATGATGTTCAGTAAACCATCGTCCCATTCACAGTAAAATTTACCATAAAACAATTCGTCCAAATTAAATTGTAACTTTGTCTTTGATTAAAAATACAGCGATGCTGGAATAATGCGGAATTTTAAAAGTAAATTCATTTCAAAGGCATTTAAAAATAATTCATTCTGCTATGACGCAAGCACTGCAACGCAACGTTTGCACATTAATTAATCACAGGCAGTCTGTAACAAACAAGAGAACGCAACAGCAGCACAAACACTAATCATCATTACTGAGAGTACACAGAATTAAAGGGGACAATGCTTTTTTTTTTTTTTTTTTAAATTCTTGCACAGATGCTCTCATTTTCCAGCCATGATCACCACCTTGCACAAAGCATTGATTTCTGTCTGGCCTCCCACCTCTTACTCTCCCCACTTATCGCTGTGCTTTTGCTCTCCATCACCCCTCTGTTGTTTTCACTGCAAGCTGAACATCATGAGGCATGACGGAAATCACCCACAGCAGCAGAACACCACCAAATGAAATGCCAAAATACAGATGTGCAGCATGCATAAAAACATGCATGGCAGCACACTTAAACCAAAAACAAAAAAAAAAAATACACGTGACAGTGCAGTCTGTAGAACACAAAGATGCATATGCTACACGTATATGTGCAACCCAGTTGGCAGAAAGAAATATTAGCATTGTAGTTTTCTGCAAACCTCAGGATGTGTTAAAAATACAAATATATGTTTCATAGATACATTTCATATCAGCCTTCAATCACACTTGCAGAAACGCACAATGCCACAAGGTTCTTACATAACATTACGTAAAAAGTGTAAAGTCAACGTTTACATGGGATATGAACAGCGGTCGTCTGGCTTAAAGTCCTGTGTTTGTTTGACTCATCCCCCCCCCCCCCCCCATCTCTGCCATTAGTGAACTCTCTCACTTGTCACACATTACTACACCACGAAATTTCCATTAACAGTTGGTCGACATACTATGCCACTTGCTCTGCTCCCTGTACTACGTCACTTGCTTCTACTGAATGCAAAAACGTCGATATTCAACATATCCGTGGTTTACAGAAACTTACAACGCAAAGAGAATCACACGCTACTGTACATATACATTTCACACTCTTACCTGTATACACACAAATCCATGAATTGAAAATGGTTATAAGACATTGTAAGATGTGTTTTCATACAGACAGATTAATCAATTTGTGGTTCTTACTTTCTGTTTGTTGTCTCACTGACAGTCCGTTTGGCACCATGAGGATTGATGACTAATCAGCAAGACAGTGGCTAATCAAACCCACACATACGCAGACTATAATTGTCAGTGATTGCATTTGAATAGCTGCCCATGCTTCCACTGATTAGCATCGTGGCACAAGTAGCTGTCGGGTCCTTTGTTCTTCAAACCAAATGTCTAAAAATCTATCTTGACTCAACCTCTGTTTCCAACTTGTCTGCAAAAGGTCAAAAACAGTGTTAATTCTTTGTAAGAGAAAAAGTATCTCTTGTATCTGCTTTGCAGTTTAGCTTCTTTGTAACGGGTTGTATATGGACCCAAATGCAACACACAGGATTCCAGAGATCTTTGGCTTTTATTACTAACTTCAAATATAGCAGGCAGAGTTCAAACAGGGTCAGGATCAGAAGGCGGGTGGGTTTGCAGTCAGGCAAGGCAGGTAGAACAGGGGCAGGCAGGATCGGTAACAGGAGATCAGTCCGTGAGAGTGTGCTGGAGAGTCTGGCATAGAACCGAAGAACAATCTGGCAAATGTGTCTGGGAGGCAGGAGTCTATATAGGGGCTTGATTACTGATCAGAGGCAGGTGAGTGAACAGGTGAAGGGAGTTTAGACTAATGAGGAGGGAGTGACTGACAATAAGAGTGAGGAGGGTGTGGAGCTGAACTGTGACATTCTTACATTTTCCACAAGGACACCAGTACTTTTGTTTTTGTTGTTGTTGGTTTCCACTCAAAGTGACTGCGGCTACAATTTCTCTGTAGTACATTCAAAGTGTTTTATTACCCAAGGATCACCAGAAACCACTGGTAATTCACTGCAAAGGGAAAAACACATGTCAAAGGTGTGCTTGGGAGAAAAACAACTTATTTTTGTTGCAGAGAAGCTGTCTTTTTGGAGAACCGCAGGTTCCACAGGGCACCAGTTACAATTGCGGGCACATTGTGGCCTTTGGCATGTAAAGATATTATCATGCTGATTGTACAATTATGTAATAAAGCTGTTATCATCCCTGAGAGACACATAGAGCAAAGAGAAAGAAACAAACAGACTGACAGAGAAGAAAGGGAAAGGAAGGGAATTTTCCTCCATTAAAATGCAAAATGCTCCTTATCCTTTGGGAGTGCAAACAAGTGGGAGAGGCGAAGAGAGGAAGAGGAGGAGGAGAAAATGAAATGAGAGGACAGGAGATGATGGGGCGCTTGCATTGATCAAAGTGTGAATATTCACAGCACTCTCCTCTACAAGATTAAATACTAATTACTCTCAACAGCTGCTCAATGAGCTCGCTAAGACTCATTATCACAATGTACTACATGTGTACCACTTAAGAAACACAGAGCTTCATTGCTAAACAAGACGTCCACCAAGAGGAAATAAAAGCAGCGCCTTCTTGGGTACAATGATTCCTGGAGGAAAGTAAAAAATGTTACTATGGACATTCAGGAGACAGACAGGGCTGTTTTGTTCATTACACAAGTAATGTTTTGTCTTGCACATCTCCAGTGATTATTTAGAAGGTTATTGAATGTGATAAAGATTGGGATCAAATTCTTCCTTTAGTAATGGGACATAAAGTACAAACAATATCTTGATAACCTTTGAGTGAAAGCTCATTCCAAAACTATATGGGCTACCAAACAATGTATTTATTTTAATGGTTCAATGGTTTGATGGTATATATATGTTATTATTGTTATTATTGTATTTTCCATCACAGCTAAATAAATAAAATCTCCTGGGTGAAAGTCCTGTGTTAACACAGAAAGCAACTTCCTCATTTAACAAGCGATTCAAACCGCAATCGTCCGGGTGACAGTTCTGTGTTTTCTGTCCTACCATCACCTTCATCCTCAGCCCCAGATTGAATTTTGCACATAATTACTACAGACGTTAGAGATCGGTACTGCCTTCTTTCATCCCTTCTTTCGTGAACACCCGTGTGAATCGACCCTTCTGACTTATGAGGCTGATAACCACATAAATCACATATTTAAAGGGCTGACTTTGGTGCCCCAGGTAGTAGTATTAAAACAGACACTTTTAGTATAATTTCAAAGATGCTATCGTGACATAGATTTTACATAATCAATTAATGTGTAGCCTCCCTTTGATTGTGTGATGATACAGCTATTGTACCACATATACACTGAGTGGCCACTGTAGTGACACGTGGGACATAAATTATACATTTACAAAGTTTATAAGTTCAGTTTTTCAAAAGTTTTGTAATTCAGTTATTGTTTATTATTGAGGTCATAGTAACTAGATTATATTGAGAAGTGTTTCATCATGTATGTAAATAGTGTGTGTGTGTGTGTGTGTGTGTGCGTGTGTGTGTGTGTGTGTGTGTGTGTTGTGGCAAGAGGTGGTGCTCTTGAAAGGCCAGTGGGCGGGGAGTTTTTGTTCCAAAACAGAGTCCATCCAAAAATCTCAGAAAGCTTTGGTGCTGATCAGAAACAAACTCCCACAGATGCACAGTATTCCAGTATGCGAGGCAGCACAGATCTTATTTGTTGCCATTTTGGGAACACAAACTATCTCACCAACTAAAGCAGCTGATCCACCATAACCTTGCACAGTATCCTGATGTAGCAGAATCACCCTACTAACATATACATAACAATAAGAGTGTGGCAGATGGTGGGCGAGCATGTAACACAACTGGGTCAGCATGTGGGAGAATGGACCAGACTACACAGCAGAGTGAGACACAGTGCAGCTGGAATAGATGACTGCAGTGGAACCTCCACAATAATGGCCACGCATGTCTGATATACTGAACCAAAGCAAGCTAAAAATGGCTCAGAAAGTACCTCAGAATCTGCTAAATACTATATTTATTCAGCTAAAGCTCGTCCCCCACTCTTTCAGTTACTTTATTCAAATGAATTAGCTGCAGTTCATCCTGCTATTGTGAGACCATGACTGTGACAAGTATCCCGGGTGCATAATGGGTGGAAAGCAAAGTGTGTGTTTGTGTGTGTGTGTGTGTGTGGGTGTGTGTGTGTCGGGGGATGTTGCTTTTACGTTGGCTGTCTGTGTGACTGGCGGTCGAGCAGCATGAGAGTTGACGGCTAATCAGTGCGTCACTTCGTAATGGGCGAAAATGTACACACACACACACTCACACACACAAATGCACATGAGCACAGCAAGGAGTATAATTGTCTGTGATTGCATTTGGATACCCATCCACACTCATGCTGATTAGCAATGTGGTGGAGAAAGACTTGCAGAGCGATCATGGGAGGGAGAAACAGAGAATGAGCAAGGGAGACTTATTAGCTTGCACAGTTGTCTGCATATTGCTATTAATGAGAAATTGTAACCAATTGAAGTGAGTCTGGATCCACTAAATAGCAGCCCAATATATTTGCAAACGTAAATGAACTGCAACACAGATGCAAGGGTTCAGTTTAACAGCTTAGAGCTATGTTTTTAAAAATATCCTTCAAGACCGACAGACAGACAAATGGATACATGGATAGATAGATAATTCTCTATCTTAGTCCATACTTTCTTCTCGGCAGACAGTCAGTAAAGCGCAAGTGTTGCTCATAAATTAATTATGATTCCATTCTATCAAGGAAGATATTAGATATCGGTCCGATTCTTACTCAAATAGCTGGATTGAGTGTTTGTGACAATAGGCCGATCTGGTATCGTTTGCTATTGTTTTGATAAATAACAATTCAGTACATTTATATCTTTGTATTTATGTGTTACATTTAGTTCAAAAAAGTTACAATGCTACATTTAAGTCAAGCTTGATGTTGCCTTAGACATAAAAGAATGATCCCAGTCACTTCCACACAGTGAGACATATACAGCTTATTAACCGTCCGATATGCAAAAGCCTTATTCTTTCACAGCTGAACCATCCACTTCGATTCAACCCCCTCTGTCTGAGTATAAATTGCTTCATAAATTGAGAAAGATTTGCAATTAAGAGACAGGAGCCGATGTTACAAATATGTCTTTTGAATAAACTGTGTGAACTTGGATATCCTTTAGCAACCAAGCTAGCGAGCTTGATAACTCAAGAGAATGTTTTCCCCCTCACTTCAATGGTTCTTTATTGAGTAGAAATTCCAGATGAGAGTAAACAGCATAGCACAAAGAAATTAGAAAGAAGTTTGAGGAGCTTTTGTGACTGACTTGTGCTAGCTGGCACGTTAGCTCGCCATTGGGAGCCCTATGCCTTGTGCCTTGCTTGTGCCCCGGAGACGATGAGGTGGTGGTGGGGATGAACTTGACTGGCCTGCACAGACCCCTGAACAAATCCCATCCAATTATTAACAGCGATAAATGGATAGATGTTTTGACCATACAGTATATTCCACTTAATATCCATCTACACCTTGTTAATAATAACTCATATGAGGATTTTATTTCAATACGGCAATGTTGGTAGAACTGTGATTTCTTTTAAAGGCCACATTTCACTATTTCCACCCTCAAGATGCTGTTGGCGGATACATCAACAATAGATTTAGCAGGCAATCAAGCGTACAGACTTCCATATTCACCCAAATTAAAACACCAAGCAGATCCTCAGGGTTTACTCTTGAATATGAGAGGCATATTTGTTTTTAGAACGTATCATCGTGGCTGAATTACAGAAAATTATTATTAATAAGCAGATCCTGCACGTAGCATTTCTATGAAAAGATAAACAGTTTTCAACACAGTCCCTCTCGGTCGATTACATGAAAAGACTGAAGATGTCTCGCTCTTTCTATGTGCGCAGATGGGAACAGAGGAGGAGATTGAATGCGTGAGAGGGAGGGAGGGTAGAGAGGAAGTAGGAGAAAATGGAAGCGGGACACAGAAAGATGAGAGTGGGCAGGAGATGAGGAAGGAGGGCGGCGGAGATGAGGGAGGGAGAGCAGAGAGCATGCAGTGGGAAGAGGAGAGCAGAGACGAAATGACAGCCTTAATGTGTCTGCATGAGTGACAGCCATATGTGAATATTGCATGTGTGATTAGGGAGCAGAGAAGATGGGGCTTCAATGGCTTGTTAACTGGGCCCCTCAATACTGGCAGTACGATGGAAAGGAACAGGGGAAAGGAAGCAGAGAAGGGGAGGGAGCAACCAAAATACTGACAGAACGAGAGCCGAGGGAGGGAGGAAGTGAGAGGATGGAAAGGAGTTAAGTGAAAGTAAAGGGAAAGAGAAATTACTTGATCTTTTGTAAGCTGATACAGCAATACACAATGGCAATCAGAAAAGGCAGCAAAAAATGGAGAGAGACATACAGGAAGTCTGCATCCTGGAACACAACAGTCCTTCAAGAGCCTTTCAGATTGTTTTGCATGTTTTATCTAGTACTTCAAATCACTTGCTGTACGTCAATGTTGAAGCATTTGTATTATTCTCCCTCTACACACCGTGACCTTCCATGGCCTCTCCTGTGCCGACAACAACCAGCTATCCTCGTTATACTCCCCCGTCTGACTCTCCGGTCGAGATAGGCAACACTGCCTACCTGTCAGATATCTCAGAGCCGATGTCACGGCACCACCTAAAGCTCAACTTGGACAAGACTAAGACTGAGCTTGTGTTGCTTCATGGGAAAGGATGAGCCCTATCTATCACCATTGACAATACTGTGATGCTATATATACAGTATATATACAGTATATATATATATATATATATATATATATATATATGGCCTTCAGCAGACAAATGTACACTCTCAGTTGTTAATTTTATCACCAAATTTAAAAAAATGCTCTCTAGTTCGAACTGCATTAGGGACAAAAACAAGAATGAAAAATGTCAACTGGTCTAAACTGGTCAGCAATAATGTAAATAATATACAATTCATAGTTAACTTGCTAAAACATGCAAAACCATTAGTATTTTCCTTAAATTGGTTGCTTTGTAGAGGTTTTCTGACAGCAATTTCCACTTTATCCAGTCGGCTCGGATTTTAATTGTCACTAATTGCCACTAATTGTTTGCCAACAGTAAACAAACAAACAAACATGGAGTTTTGCGAAACTGTCATGACTGGCACGATATCCAAGTAGGATATTCTTTTTATTGTTTGCATTGTTTGCAGGATCTTCGACAAGTTTTTCGCATGTTTCGTGTTTTTGTTTGCGGCATCTCAAACTTGTTTTTGGCAACGTGGAGTTTGTCTCAGCACTCTCGACTGGTTTCTGGCGGTGCTGTAGCTGTGAACGGGCAGTGTTGGACCATGCTAATCGAAAGCGGCCGCATGCCTGTTTTGGCACCATGTCACATATCGACAGAGCAGCGGACATTTTCTCAACTCCAAATTCTTGCTGCAGGACATTTTCTGGCAAAAGGAATTAGCTGTCCAAGCCAGACATACACGCACACACATAAACGCGAACAACACACAGACCCACACACTCATACACACAGACAGTGGAACGGACACTCACGAGTGCAAAAACGTGTGAGGGGATAGGACAAATGAGAGACAGACTTAGTGGGGGTGGGTGGTTTAGATGTGAACATGTAAATGACAGGCGTATGGACAAGAATAACCAGCCAATGTGTCTGTCCCTTTTCATTTCCTCATTTCTATGAGTAATAGATGTTAAGACCACTTAATACACATGATGTGCTCCTTGTTTAGACCTTTCGGTTGTTTCGAGTCCCAGAGTGATAAACTTTGACCATCACATCCATTTCATTCATACTTTCTCCATTTTACTCTTTTCTCTATGGTTGTTAATTCGTTCAATTACTTTAATGTGTATGGATGTGACTCTATGGGCTTTCTTCTCACTGTTACACTTAGTTTAATATATCCTCTGTGCTTCTGTAGTCTCTGTTGTAAATGTCAAAGCAATGCTTTAGCTGAACTGAAACAATCTCCAGTGGCTAGTGTGGAAATTAAATCAAAGTTTTAACTACACAGAGTTTCCCTCGAAGGTTTTACAGGCCGGAGCTCACTTTAACATAGTTCACTAACATAACCATTATTAGAAATGAGAAATGGAGACCCTTCAGCTGTTTAAATCAGGCTGTAACCTCCGGTTTTGAAAAGGGAGGTCAATGTGGAAGTGCGTTAAACCTGCATTCTTTCTGATGGCCACCAGGAGGCAACTCCTCTGGTTGCGAATAGAAGTCAGATTACATTCAAGTTAATGAGAAAATAACCCTACTTCTCACTTGATTTATTACCTCAGTAAACATTGTAAACATGAGTTTATGGTTTCAATCGATAGTTTCAAGTCTTCTTCAATACAACATGATGTTCATTTAGTAAATTATGCCCAAAGTGATGGGTATTTTTGTATTTTTTCTGACAAATAGTAAAAGAAAACTTGAATTTTTTACTCAAACCCAAAGTAAACTTTTCTGCAACTGGGGTGGTAAATAGGTTAACTGTGTCTTATTTTTCACATGTGCCCTTGAGTAAAATATTTGATGATTTGACTGGGAAGTTGACCTGCCATTGGTCTTCCTCATCCTCTAGCAGTCTCTGTGAACACACAACCTGGGAGATGTGCCTGGGCACTGACAGATGTACAAGCTGCATCACACGGTGGTTAGTAAACGCTAAGCAGCCACCGGGATCACATTAACCCCCTGAACAAACACTCACACATGCACATCGAAACCTAAGCCTTGATCACACTCCAGGACAGACGTGGACAGCTGCAGACTTGTTTGCAGACAGCTGATGTGCACATGCTTCACGTGTATGCGTACGCAGACACGTTCTACACATGCACACAAGAAGACATGATGGCGACTGCCTGATCATGCGAATCAAGCGGAAAAGTCTATTTTTTCTGTAAAAGCCACAAATCAGTGGAACACAGTGCATGTCTGACGATGTTGATGATGATTAGCACTTTACAAATTTAAAATTCTGTTGAAAGTTGCTCATCTCTGTACTCACTAACCTTGAATTATATCATATGGTCTTCATGACCTGCTTTTATCTGACAATAATTCATTTATGATGCTGCATTGTGTGTCTTCTGTGTTCTTTTTTCGTATAACGTTGTCATATCTCTTTACTCTGTACTGTTTTCTTATGGTGTTTTCTTTATTTTTACCTGCCAAGAGACAACAGATGCAAAGTGGTTTAACGGTATAATCTGGTACGATGCATTAAATGGTGACATTTATGTTTTAATGTGGACAGTCCGCCCCTAAATTGTGGGCTGCATGCGAGGCAAGGAGTCTATGCGGACCCTTAAAAACATTGATACATAAAAGTACATACATGAAAAAAATACATGATCTCTGCATTTAACCCATGCATGAGGAGTGGGTTGCTGTGAAGCACCCAGAGAGCAGCTTGTGGTTCAGTTTTTCACTAAAGGACATTTTGACATGTAGACAGTAGGAGCTGGGGATCCAACCGTCATCCTTGGGGTTAAAGGATGACTGGCTGTACAAACTATGTAAACTGGTTAGTCATTCAATATCGCATAGCTTCATTAAGATACGGTTAAGAAAACCAAAACCACTTGGTTATGTGAAAAGACTGTGATCATGGGAGGTAATGAAAGTATAAGCTCTCACTACACAAAGTTGAATCGTTGTTGTCACTTTGTCGTCAGAGAAAGATAACACAGTATACAGCCATCCACCTCCACATCTTCACTTTTAACTAATGTGTTTCTCATTACTCCCTGCACTGGCACTGGCACTGAAGAATGTCATTAAACATAAATCACTCATTGGTAATTGTATGTACTCTGTATCAGGCTTGGCTGGATATACACACATTAAAGTGCGCACAAAGAGAGATAGCATACAACGTTCTATTGGCACACACAACTTGTATTATTTCCTTGGATTGGAACCCTAACCTTTACCATAGTTACAATGTGCTTAATGGAAACCCCTGACTAAAAAAATAAGCTGTTACCCTTAGATTTAATGATCTTCCTTTCGGGGACTTGGTTTTCGTCCCCATAATGACTGTAAACATATTTTTGTCCCTTGTCCCAACAAGATTAATAAAAGTACATACACACAAACTTGAGTCAAACCCTCTACCTTGTCATGATACTAAGTTAACCTTGTGGGGGCCAAATTTATGTCCCAATATGGGAATTGAGTCCAGAAAATATGACTTTGGAAACAGACTTTAGTCCCCATAATGTGATGAATACACACATCCAAACACACACGTGATCCTCCTGCCAGAAATCCCATCTTTCTCACAGGCTGCTCTGTTGTGTGCTGGCTCTCATAAACCATTTTTGCATTTTGCTTCATTGAAAGCTAATGAAGTGGGGTTAACATGATTTTTCATGCTAAGGTGCATCTTTTTAGATGCAAAGGCCAGAGAAAATATCAAGATTATTCCAGATGACAAATACCTTTTATCGTATTCGTTGTGCTGTCAAGGAACACACGCATGTCATTTCTTTTGTGAGGCTTCGATCAGTCTAGTGTTTTGTGTTTTACAGGAGAAAATGGGGCGCTAAAAGAGGGAGGGGTCGCCCTCATGCAGTGATCACAGCAAGCTTTCTACGTAGACTGAATGTTGCTTGAATAAAATTTACATTATTATATTTTTTCTCTTTTTTGTAAGCAAATAAAAAGATCATTCCAGGTTATTACAATATATGAAAAAAATGCACATTTCCTCAATTATTTGCTACAGTATTTCTGTTGTGACTCTTTCAATCATTTTATGTGATTTATTCATTGGAAACCCTGAGTTGCCATGCTCTTGCACAAACATCAAATAAGCATATGTATTTATTTCATCCACACATGCCCACCAAAGATACAATAACAAAAAGACTTACTGCAGTAATGAAACTCATTGTATCTGCATCAAACTCCACTCAACAGATGGCAGAAGCTACTGCTCTGGCAACTTTGGGACATATCTTCAATGTGTGCGAGTTTTATTGCATTTTGTGTCTGAAATTAGCCGTCTGGTCAAACAGCATTTCAGTGTTGAGAGCGGCATTATGAGCTTTGACAAGAGGCGTCAGTATTGAGAAATGCTTCTTACCAACTGTGGCAAAACTAAATAAATACAATTATG
Organism: Anarrhichthys ocellatus; assembly: GCF_004355925.1. Lineage (NCBI taxonomy): Eukaryota > Metazoa > Chordata > Actinopteri > Perciformes > Anarhichadidae > Anarrhichthys > Anarrhichthys ocellatus. The sequence goes on from NW_022280039.1 coordinate 9,147,118, forward strand.
ATTCACTCATGAAGCTTTGTTGTTTGTTGTGTTTACAAAGCATGCCTGGCATGCCTGGCAAGTGTTGTAATGTAAGCTAGAAAGCTTGAAACATTTAAAAAGGGTGTAAGTTTATGCTTTGCGATAAACTTACTATAAATGTTAAACCCTAAATCAGGGCCTTATACTGGATTTCATGTGACATACACATCAAGCTTCCTTTTGCTAATTCACAAAAAATACAAATACAAATTTTTTGCAGCATGATTCAGCAATGAACTGTATCACATGACACCTATTATGTTCAATATTCAAGTCAACTGCGAATTTGAGTGTTCAAATGCAGCTCTTGCAAGACTCTGATGGATAACATCAACTATGATTTGACATTTCCAAGTAAAATTTGAGATGCGGTAAAGGTTTGGGAGCCTTTTTCCAGTAAGTGAGACAGATAAATATATATATATTTACAAAGAGAGAGGGAGCAGTAGAGCACAGAGAGAAAGATATCGGCGCAGGGAAAAGAAAAGGACAAACAGTTATACAGAAGTGCTTTAAGGAGCTTATCACTCATATGATAGTCATCATTCAATTTGATTGGTTGGCAGATAGAAGGTCAAGAAGGCAGCTTCTCATAATTGTGCCTCCCAGCTCGGCCCGACTGAGCCGTTTCAGGTGTTGGGTATCGTGTGCATCTATACGCGTTTATTTGTTGTTGTACTTCTATCACTGCGAGGACCTATTGGAATTGTATGGACAGTTTTAGAGAGTGAGGGTTAAGGTGCGAACTAGGTTAAGGTTAGGCAAGGCAAGGTCTTCACAAGTATAGAACTACAAACATGCTTGTGTGTGTGTGTGTGCGAGAGGCAGATGCAGAGAGACACGTAAAGATAGAGGGATGAGAATATGTCCCAAGTCCATACTAAGCTGTACTTGACATTATCATGGATAAAATAAAGCATTTTAAGTTTCTTTGAATCTGCATTTTCTGACAGTGAGGTAAAAGCTTCACACAGCTCCTGAGCGTTTATGGCCACGTCATCTCTGGGATCACCTGATGACGATGGTTAATAAATGCAAGGGGGTCTTGCTGTCCCAACTGTCATTTCGCAGCCACTTTTATAGCTAAACATAAAAAAAGTGATGGAAAGGTTTTATATTTTGTGAACATTTCTCTATTAATGCAAATAATGTGCAGCACCAACACTAATACAGAGGTAAAACAAACTGATTAAAGTGCCACATAAACAAAACTATATACTGAGTTTCATCACTTCCGGCCCATTTTGTGTCATTTTAAATTTTCCTCAATGGACTTCAAAGTTTTGGGACAAGGAAAGAATACTGATGCACAAACTGTAAAGGTAAAAACTCAAGATTTGTCAGAAGGAAAAGAGCAATTCATTATAAAATCTACAGTAAATGAAGCTCCATCGGTCTAATGAAACACATTCAGCTGCTTTCTTTGTGTTTTGACATGATGTCATTCTGTGTGACATTGTTCACACCTGAGAGACTTTGATCGTTCAATTCACATCAACATACAGAGATAAAGTCATTGTAACATAGTGTTACTGAGAAATATAAGGGGCAGCAGCAGTTTCCTCAACTTGCTTATTTTTTAGAATTGATTGTCTAATTTTCTAAAGAGGAACAGCAGTGTTATTTTTAATTAATTGTTACATATCGATGCCATTATACACAGCTAAATTGTGCTGAATCAGTAAGCTTTTCAACCACAACTCAAGTTTCGACAAGGAAGATTCAGATACGCTTCTGTCACTTTCTCTTTGAAATAATTGTTTAAAAAAAAGAAAAAAATGAGTTCATCCTTGAAGAACAGTTGTTCTCCTTGTCTTATATGCTAAAGTGAATGATGAACTGCAGCAAGGTAATGACTTTTTCTGACGGAGATAGTCCACTGTGTGTGTGTGTGTGTGTGTGTGTGTGTGTGTGTGTGTGTGTGTGTGCGTGTGCGTGTGTGTTTGGCTGGGAGAGAGAGAGGCGCAGGTGGTGAGTTTCAGGCATGGAAAGCCTTCGGAGACTGTTCAAACCACCTGGGACCAAAATAAAAACATTTCCACCACTGTTCTTTTTATTTATCCATCTCATCACCACTCTCTCTCTCTCTCTCTCTTTCTCATACTCTGTTGTTCACTCCATGTTCTTCTTCTTATTTTCTTTATGGCTTCCTTCCTTCTCAGTTTTCCTCAGTTTGCAAAATGTGTACACGTAGCTCCATCTAGTGGTAAATCCTATGGTTTCAGTGGCATCTGTGAGGGATCATGATCAAAGCATTTTGTTAAATTTTTAGAGTCAAAAACCACAGAACCTGTATTTGTCACCTTTTAAAGGAACAGTGTGTAGCATTTAAGGGGATCTATTGGCATATATGGAATATAATATAAATAGGTTTATTTTCTTTAGTGTGTTATTACCAGAAAATAAGAATTGTTTCAATTTTGTTCCCTTAGAAGAAGCCGTTTATATCTCCATAGGGAGTGGGCCGCCATGTTTCTACAGTAGCCCAAAACGGACAAACCAAACACTGGCTATAGGGCCATTCACATTGTAATGTTTTCGCGTCTGCCACCGTAGTTCGCCTACACACTTGGCACACAGGAGCAGTTTTAGTTAGTAAAACCTCGCCACTATACGCCACCAAATCCCACACACTAATCCTTTAAAGTTAGGGGATATCTTACAAGTTACAAGGTTATCTTGTTAGAAAACACCTTTGCACTAAGTGTCTTACAGCTTATTATACAACACATACAATGATACAATAATATATTGAAGGAATTGGATTAGTTTTTATATATTAAAGGCATAATAACTAATCATTAAAAAGTGAAAAGCTAAATTGCATAATCTAGATAGATGACAACTTTTCTGCTGCCCTTGTCACGTCTTTCTCCCCTTCCTCCCTTCCTAACTTCCCTTTCTTCCACAGCCCCTCCCTTGTTTTGTCTTTTGCCTTTTTGCCCTTCTTCCACTTGTTCTTCCATTTCCCTCCCTTGCTTTCGTTTCCTCCCTCCCCTGCCTGCCTCCCGCTCTCTTATTGTCTTGTTTCTCTCCCTCCATCTCCCCTCTTTGCCGAGGGCATCCCGGCTGTGGTGCTGTTTTAGATCCACTTGAGGGATAAAGTGCTGGAGCAGAACAGACTCTCCTGTTCCTGTGTGTGTGTGTTTGTGTGTGTGTGTTGGCATGCATGAGTGCTGTCACCCAAACACCTGAGGACATCCTCAAGACATTTTCTCAGTGTGTGTGTTCTAGTGTGTGTATGAGCAGCAAAAAAGACAAGTTTCACCTGAATGCCTCAGGAGTCTCCTCAGGCCTTTATTCATAAAAGTGTGTGTGTGTGTGTGTGTGTGTGTGTGTGTGTGTGGGTGTGGGTGTGTGTGTTGTGTGTATCAGGTGCTTGCCCATGGGTTTTGCCAAGGGATACAAATCTTTGCTTTGCAGCAGCTTTTAATCTGTCTATCTATTAAGGAAAAGCCTGATGATACAGATAACATATGTATTTTGTTTGTGACTTACAACTCAGAATTAGTTTGTATTTTTGGCTCAAGGGATGGTAATGTCAGTCAGTCCAACACTTTAGTCAATGCTAAAATATCTCAACTACTATTGGATATGTGACCAAGAAATTCTGTGCAGATATTCATGGCCTCCAGAGGATGAAGCCCCCTGACTTTGGTGATCCCCTGAGTTTCCTCTAGTGCCACCAGCAGGTCAAAGTGTTCACTTCTCCAGTGAAATTTGACAGTGGTTAAATATGTTTTATCTTGTTATAGTTAGAGGCAGCCTCAAAGGTCTTGATGCTTACAGACCATTTTGGGGAAAGTGAGGCAAACGCTGTGGGTTCAGAGGAGTGCTTGGTGTCCCTAATTATCTCTGATTATTCCCTCCAGCCAGGCATTTCATGGGAAGATGAGTTAGAGCAGTAGATCTACAGTCAGTGAGACCTTTTTTGGGGGGGAGAGAGGTAAAGCATCAAGATGCCACAGCACTCACTCGGCATACTTCCTCCTAAAAGCCTCATACTTTCCTTTACTGTGGGTTTCCGTAACCACTGTGCCACCCATCTGCCCAGTTGCTCCGTTTTCCAAAATAACAACATCATTGTTTCAGGTCTGCGTGCTATTATTTAATTGCTGTCAGCAATTTTGCAGAAACATGTCCGGGAGGTCTGACATAGTCGCTATACCAGTCCTAACCATGATGGATATGTAAAGAAGTTCAGATTTAAAAATTCTCACTCAATAAACTGAAATGCTGTTGTCAAAAACACATATGAGTGGGAAATTACAGGAAAATATAAAATAACGTTGAATCCTTCTTCTATACAGTCCATAATTGAATTAATACCCCTCTGACACATTTAAAAGGATCAGCTTCACTACAGTTGTTCCAAAACTATCGCACTAAATTGCATTTCATATTAAGTGTGTTTACGATGTTGTGTTCCGCTTGTAAAACGGTGCTGTAATCTGAGCAGCAAGTGGTTATGAGTTGGGTGTTTGTTGCTAGTTTGTTGATTCACAAGCCAGGTGACTGATTCAGTGGGACAATGCTGCCTTCATGTCTCCTCATAACCTCTAAATTCCCAGAACCAAAGTTGTAAAATAAGGTATAATAAGTACAATAAATAAAATTCTATATGCAAATGTGGGAAAATGTGCTCTGAAGTAGGGAAGACATTGTTGTTCAAACTAGGCAGTTTCTGTGTATAAATTTATTGTATGTAGAGAAATGTCAGGTTATAAAATCACGTTATTTGTGGCCTTGTCTATACAGACTGGTTTTAACCACTGCCTTTTAAAACCATTGTGAGGATATCAAACCTTAATTTGCGGGATTTCTGTGAATATATACTATTTTGAATAATTAGCTAAATTGTATGATTGCATTTTTTGTATTATCTTCACTTGATCTTTCTGTATTATTAGCTGTGAGTAGGTATTCAGGCATTTTTCATGTAAAATATTAATAGTATGAACGTACTACTGAAAGTTGTGGATGGATGGAAGATGGAGAATATCTATATATATGCTTACATGTATGTTCACTCAGCAGAGATAACATTAAACAAAAGAAAATATTTCTAAAACAATACAGAATGCCCGAGAGCCTTTTGATTTTAAAATTGTAATTCTTTAAATATATAAAGATATATCCACCATGAATGAATGCAGAAAAATGCACCAGTACGCAAGAAATTAAGTGTTTTACGTTAAAAAATGTTATACCAATGTTTAAACCAAACCCACGCCCTTGGGTCAAATATTATTCTGTTGTTGATTATTTGGAAACTGCTAATTTTGGTATTTCTGACAGCACCTGAAGGCAGCATCGATGTAGTGGGAGAGGCTGGTTTGTTGACCGACTTCGGCTGCGCAGTAGTGCAGTGCGCACACTGACAAACTAGCTACCTTCAGAGAGTTAAAGCCATTCAGTTGATAAGATGTCAACAATGTAACTCTCGTTGTACAGCTGTAAGCCACAGATATTCTGGCACACACACAAAAAAAAAATGATCACTGCCTGCAGATGAATTGCGTGTCATTGGACCAGTTTATGGCCGCGAGCAAGGACGCGGTTTTTAGCTTAAGCATTAGCTTTAAGTTAGAAGATTGACAAGATAGACGGCTAAAGTTCCTCCCCCGGGAGTGAATGGGCTGACCACGGGTATAGTTTATGTAACGTTTGCAGGTTAACCAGCTGAGGGCGACGAGGAAATAAGACTGACTACAAATGGATTCATGCCATAAAATCATTTGTTTATTTCGGGCTGTAGTCTGTGAAGAGATTTTTAAGAAGTGAAGCAGAAGTGTGTCTCGTTAGCTGTCAAACTCTCGCCCCCGTCCTGGCTGCAGCGCTGGCCTAGGAAGCTAGCAGCAAGCTAGCTATAGCTAGCTGCACGCCTAGCTGGCTCATCTTCCAAAGTAAGTGTTTACTCTCATTAATACTTCACTGACAGCTCTGGGTTCTCTAAGTGCACGAACGTAAACATGTAACGCTGGCTGGTTAAGTCGCTGAGATATATATTCGTAACGTATTCTCGTTATTGTAACGATAACAACGTTAGCTCACTCATATGGAACCGCCTTGATGAGTCTGATCTGCAGCTAAGTCTCTTGATATTTGTGCTGGATATGTTCAGTTTAAACGTCGATTTTTGGGGATAGCACGTACCCCTCAGATGAGCACTGAACATGCCATGACAACAAGCAGCGTCCACAAACTGTTGCATGTTTCCCTTCAGGTCATATTCACAAGACTCTAAATGCAAGATTTAAAAAATGAGATGTACCTATTTTCTGCTCCTGAAATTCAGAATATAGATTATGCATTTTGGAGCATCCCAGGAGACAGTTGGTGTAAAGACCAGTCTAAAATGACATGAGGTGTATTGTTGCCTCAGGTATATTGTTTAGCAGAAGTTAAGAGAATGTCATATGTGTCGTATCCTCTTTCTTTACGTGGGAAATGTTACATGAAGGATGCTGCTGGATATTTAAGTGTTTCTTTGCTCACCGACCAATACACATATAAGTGCCGAATGGATTAGACCAGTTTTGATGAGCTATTGATAGTTTGTCACACACCAAGTACAATGCTGACCTTTCACTATGTTCAGTTCCTCAAATGTAAGGATTTGCTGTTTCTCTCTTGTTTTTGATTTTGTGTGTCTTGAAGCTCCTTTTTGTAGGCTGTTGCAATCCCTTTGTGGCTCCGAGACACTGACATAGTATAGACTACACCCTCAGTGGATTGGTCAAATACGTAATTGATAATAACAATAATCATAGTGATGTGTTGTGATTTGTTTCTAGTATGAGTCAAGGTGTATGTCATTCATTACAACACAGTATAATAACACAGTAGTATTAATGGCATGAGTATTTACCACTCCCTCAAGTCAATATTTAGAGGCGGCACCTTTGGCAGCAACTACAGTCACAGCTTTGCACATCTGGATGCTACAAAAACATTTATAACCACACATGCATGACTGGTGAAGTACCTGATGGATCAGAGTTGACATCTTGGTGACTTCCCCCAAAAGTGTTCTTTTGCACAAAGTCCTGTAAAAACATGAAAAAGGTGAATGGATAGTTGTTTTTTACAACAATAACATAATTCATGACTTCCTTGTCTTTATTATGCAACAACAGACCTCATTTCAGTCACTTGAATTTAGTTACATTATTAATACTGAAAAAAGTATGCATGGTGGGCTGATTACATATAGAAACAAGGACAGGACCCCAGCACTATCATAGCCTGTGTGTGCTAGATTATGATCCTGGAAGAAATATAACACCCATAATTCAGTCCTCAGTGATATAATACTGTCTTTGAGGGAAGGGGAGTAGGGGTGGGCTGAAAACCCTAACCAGTTAGAAGTGTGTATAGATTATTTTGCATTTAAACCTAAGTAGCCTAATAAATGAGAAAATTATACATTTTAAACTTGATAAGCTGCCCTGAAAAATGTCATGCAACAGGGCTGAATTCTCAATACTCTGTTTACAGTGAAACTGTATTTCGTAACTCTCACAGAGAGCTGCCTATTTTAGAATTAGATTTGCAAATTGTGTGACCTTCCAGAGAGTGGCTCCTCTGCCCTGCAGCTTTATGTGACTTTGGAATTTTGATAACGGTTCAAGCTAACCTAGCTGATCACACTAAAACAAGAAGCCGTTGTTCTTTCTGCTGACATTTTAGCATTTATCTGATTGAAGGTTTCGTGTTGTTGATGGCCTCCCTGCCAGCCATGGACGCTGTGACTGACACGTGCCCTGCGGTGCACCAAAATGGGATTGCCCATCGGGAATCTCAAAACACAAGGCCAGCTGCTGCTGCTGCTGTTCTGAAGCTTCATTTCTACCACAGCAGCCAAGGAACGGCCAACCGCAGCTTCCTCAGCTACCCACCGGGGGACTATGTGGCCGAGGAGCTGTGTATGGATGCGGCCACGGCATGCAGTGAGTAATCGAACCATGCAAGACTGCATGATGCACACACACACACTCATGTGTTTCGCTGTAACCCGGAGCATAGGTCCTGAGATAAGGTTATCAAGAGGCCACAGTGAAACCTAAAAATCGTTGGCTTGTTCAATATTCTCAATGCTTTATTTACAGTTTGTCTAGCTTTACTGACTTTGTTCCAATGACAACATATGGTAGTTTGGCTGTGCTTAGTGTTTTTTGTTTGTTTTAGTTTTTTTTTTTTTTGTTGCACTAGTTCAATTTAAGAGTCAATAAAAGTATGATGCAACTAATACACAGATCAGGGCTAGACTAACCTGCATGTTGATGGAGTCGCATGATATGTGTTTGATGATAAACCAAACACAATTGACATTTTAGACAATCTTTATTGACCTTTTGGTCAGCTGTGTTGGTACTTCAAACATAGTTTTCTAGTGTGTGTCTTAAAGCATAATATACGATGTGCTTTTCTGAGTTTCCCCTAAATTTACACCATTTGTACAGGAATAATGTAATTTCTTTGTCCACTTAATTTATGTAGATGAACAAGAAACCTTGATTTAGATCAAGCGAGTAATACACAGTATAGCTACCCTGTTCTGCTTCAGAGAATTCAATGGACTGCAAGTTTCGAGAACATAATCTGGTGTCTCATTCTTTGTCTGCTTTAGGTATTTCACCACTGTACTGCAACCTTTTTGGTCTCTTCCGAGATCGAGACAGCTTGTGGTTTTCACCCAACCACATCTTTCAGCTTGACGAACTGGCCTCTGAAGATGTGTTTTTCAGAATAAGGTAGCATTCATTTTGTTGTTGTCTGTTTACGTCTTAAGTAACTTCTTCTTCTTACTTACTGCGTTTCCTTTATTATTGTTTACCACAGGTACTACTTCCCTGGCTGGTACAGCGGTGGGGCATCCAGAGCATATCGATATGGGGTTTCCAAAGGGTCCGAAAGCCCCGTCCTTGATGACTTTGTAATGTCATACCTCTTCTCTCAGGTGAAGCACGTCGGCATACAACCACTCTCTTTATTACTTAAATGAAAGAACAATGAATCCTTTATATTTGCACTTAAGCAACATATTCAAGAGCCTGTTCGGATTGCCCAGTATTGTAGATTAGGCATCAGAAAACAAGCACATGTTCAACTTTCAGTGTTATCAGTATCAGCACAATATCCACTGATACACAACAAGAAAAGAAAAGCCTGTTGGTTTGGCTACTGAAGATGTACATCTTTAGAAATATACTGTTAAATATATTTTTTTAAAGATGACAAAAAGTAATTTCCTAAAATAGCTGGGCACTGTAGACATTAGCAGACGTTACTAGAACAGGACTAAAAAGTGCATGTTTTTGGGGACTATCCTCTAATTGCATATCATCTGTCCTATTTTAATGCCTTGGAGGTCCCCTGTGGTTTTGTGTGTTTTTGAATGGACTGCATTCAACACTCGATTTAGCTTTCTCTCTGTTGTTTGCTTTCCTCAGACCAAATACGAGTTATAATACGTTTGCTGTCTTGTCCAATATCTGTATGAAAGTTGGAGAAATGTACGTTAGAAAACTTTTTCGGATGTATCATCAGAGCCCTGCGTTCCCTCGGTCAAGATAAGATTTCTATTATTTAGGGCTGAAAAGATTCCTTGAGAACTCGAGTAACTTGATTACTAAAAATCTGTCAAGGCTTTGCTGCTTATCAATAAAGCAAAAGTATTTTTTATCCGATTACTTGGTTAATCAATGGAATACTCATTTACAAAAATATTTGATAGCTGCAGCCCTATTATAAACCCTGTTTCAATAGACTCAATGTGAGTAGTATAGGTGAATCCAGGTAACTGAAGCCAGTATTATGACTGGAGCTGACCCTGAGTGAACTGAAGGATTATGTGGATTTATGCCTGTGAAAATGTGCCCTGGTGGCTCGGGACAGGCTTGAGAAGGGAAGCACTGCTGCGTGCGTCATTTGAGGGTGTAGTGTGTTCGCAGCCATTAAGCCATTACACATGCTTGCCTTCACCGCGGACAGATGTTTTGCTCTGTGAAGGATATATCAAATTCCTCGCAGTCTAATCTAGAGCTGAGCCTCTGTGTTTGTGATAAAGTAAGGCTATTATGATGTGCAAGGGGAAGTGTGTCTCTGCTGTTGGGACTCCCCACTCAAAATTGCTGGTTCAACAAAAAACGCAGCAACGCGGTTTGTAGCACAACACTGTTCCCCCAGTTATAGGTTAAATAATAAAACAACAAAAACACATCTAAAACCTTTGTTTTTCAAAGGACAATGATAATGAATTTGTGGTGAATTGATTAAAGTCTACAGTCACTTAACATGTGAGCCCATGTTTGTACACATACTCTACTTCAGCACATAGACAAACACAAGTGACAGATCTGTACAAATCTGTCAGATGGGTTCAACTGTGATTGTGTTGCTTTCTGTGCAGTGGAGGAATGACTTTGTCAATGGCTTAGTGAAGATCCCCAACTCCCATGAAACTCAGGAAGAGTGCCTTGGTATGGCTGTACTCGATATGACAAGAACAGCCAAGGAGAGACAGATGTCCCCGCTGGACGTCTACCGCACAATAAGGTACTAGTGAAATACAACAAGATCATCTCATTCTTAAGGAATCATTGGAAATGAACACCTGCTAAGCACTAACGATGTAATAGTGTAAATGGTGCCACGAAAATGATATGTTATAAATAAGAATATTTACACTTTTTTTCTACAAAACCATTATTATGCTGATGCATAATAATGTTTTTTTCTTTCTTGCTTTCTTCTAGCTACAAGTCCTTCTTGCCAAAGGATATGAGCGCTCAGATTCAGGACTGCAACTTCTTGACACGCAAGCGAATCCGATTCCGCTTCAAGCGCTTCATCCAGCAGTTCAGTCAGTGTCGGACCACAGCCCGCGATCTCAAGCTCAAGTACCTCATCAGCATTGAGTCCCTGGAGAAGTCCTTCTATACAGAGACCTTCCAGGTCAGGGAACCATCCAATGGACAGCTCATCATCCTGGTGGCAGCGGACAGTGGCATCCAGTGGTGTCGAGAGGAACTGAAAGATTCTCACCAGGTTGGTATCATGAGTGCTGTCAGACATGTTGCTGACTTTTACATACTTGCAGTACCGGAGGCCTTTTGTTACCAGAATATCTACGTAAAAGACAACATGTGGACGTCTGTTCATGGGTTGGCAGTATTTCAGAATAAACTACACAGGCTATGTTCATTGTAATGTGGCAATATGTCAACCTATTCAACAGTATCTGTGTATTTAAAAGCGCTGGTTTGGCGGGAATAAAAGTCATATCTTATGCTTTTCGTCCAGGAGATGAAGACCCTGTGTGACTTCCCTGATGTCACTGACATCAGCATCAAACAGGCCAGCAAGGAGGGTGCCGTAGAGAGTCGGGTGGTCACCATCAACAAACAAGATGGCAAGAATCTGGTAATTTCACTTTACTCCGTTGTAACCAGGCAAAGAAACTATCTGACCAAAGCCAGTTTTAGTGAATCTGGTCCGCTATCTCAGAGAGGGCTGTAAAAGAAGACAAACTTTAGAATTAGAGGCATTTGGTTCCAATGAGAAATATAATGGTGGAAGTTTACACATGATGTCTAAAAGTGTTTTTCGTATATTTCAGGAGCTGGAGTTCCTCAGCCTGTCTGAAGCCCTCTCCTTTGTGTCCCTCATTGATGGCTACTATCGGCTTACTACAGACGCACATCACTACCTTTGTAAAGAAGTGGCTCCTCCCAGACTTGTGGAGGCCATCGCTTCCCATTGCCATGGCCCCATCTCGTAAGCGAACAACAAAACAAAGCTTAATAATTCATATTTTACTACCAGCATGAGCAAGGCCCGTCACTCTCAAAAACATCAAGTTTGAATGAAAAAGAAGAAAAACACTTGTAATGCAGAACCAAAGTTCACCAGCGTGAGTTCTGCAGGGACATTTGTAGCCGTACATCAGCGGACATCTCTGTGTTGGCAGCAGAGAACATTGATACTTTTTAATACAAAATTACAATTCAGGCAGAATACTGTACGTTATCTATATATTTCAAAATTGCTACCACAATGACCAAGCATTCCCCGGGTCCTGGTGACGTATCCTAGCAGGTGAAGCTGAATTTCTCTGCAGAGATGCGGGTAAATAACCTGATGTGTCTTTTCTGCGTTGTGTTTTTGTTGCAGAATGGAAATTGCCGTCAATCGGCTTCAGAGGTGTGGAAACAAACAAGGATTGTACATCTTGAGATGTAGCCCTAAAGAGTTCAACAAGTATTGTCTGACTTTCCCGGTCGAGGTGGGTAAAACTCACCTGTGGTGGTTGCCTTGGCATATTTCCACATGTGTATTGACAACTTGGAAGAGTCAAAATTGAAATACAGTAACAATTCTCCTGTTGTGTGTTGCTCCCCATCCAAAGAATTGAATCCAACTGGACGGTTGTAAATCAGACTTGGTGACTGAAACTCAAATTCTTTACTTCTCCACTGTCTGCCCTCCTCTTTGTGTCTGCTGCTGTAGGTGTATGATGCTGTAGATTACAAGCACTGCCAGATAACCAGGTCTGTCAGTGGGGAGTTTAACCTCAGTGGAACCAAAAGAAACTTCAACAGCTTGCAGGAGCTTCTCAGCTGCTACCAAAAGGAAACCGTGCGCTCCGACAGCTTCATTTTCCAATTCAGCAAGTGCTGTCCACCTAAATCCAAAGGTAAATCTAACAGACTGTGGATTATTTTGAGAGATTAGTAAACGTTAGCGAAGGCTGTGTGTGCTTCTGTCTAATGTGCAATGTAACAATCAAACTAATTTCAATTTCCACTGAAATGTTTCCACCGCTGACTCACATTGTCGTTTCTCCGTCAGTGTGATCGCTTTCAACTTATCATGAACTACATATATTGTTCCTTAAAGTTTAGTTATCAATCAGATTGTTTTCTTCTCTCGCCATCAACAGAAAAGTCCTGCCTCCTTGTGTGCAGGAGCAACAAGGGCTCCGAAGTGCCTCTCTCTCCGTCTCTACAGCGACACAACATCAATCAGATGGTGTTTCACAAGATCAGGAAAGAAGATCTGGAATTTGTAAGCTTAGTGTGCATGTTCAGGACTGTCGTATGTCAGTATTTCCCCATTTGTCCAACAAGTCAATGCATGAAAATGTTGTAGCATTCCCCGTTATAGTGTTGTAGCTCTAAAGTACAATCCCACTATCCTTTACTGTGCATTTTACTGGCATGTCATGCTCAGAATTCATTACAACAATCGCCTGTTAAGAGTGCAATGATGGTCTTCCTTTCAGATGGAGAGTCTAGGCCAAGGGACATTTACCAAGATCTTTAAAGGGGTCCGCAAGGAGCTGGGAGATTATGGACTCGTGCACCAAACAGAAGTTGTCATGAAAGTCCTGGACCAAGCCCACAGGAACTACTCTGAGGTGTGTGGCTGTGTAAAGCGGTGCACAACGTTTTGTTTGCGGGAACACTTTGTTTTCACGGTCACAGTTTTCAGAAGGCTTCTTTGTGCAGCCGCTCTGATCGCTTCTAGTGGAAAATCTCAGAACTTTTCAGATGTCAGCGCTTTTTTTATTATTTTTTTATTTTTATTTTGGACAGAGAAGAACTCTTTATGGACACTAAGCCTAAACCAGCTGGTAGGAGCTTCAAGTGATCAGAAACTGCTTCATTTGAAACTCTTTTTTTTTTTTTTCTATGTGGATTAGGAATTGTTCCTCTCTTGATTTACAAACCTATGTGAGACAACTGCAGTTGACAGAGCTAACAGACAGTTTCTGTTCAGAGGAAGCGTGAAACAGTCACACAGTGAACTTTACTATAATGTGACAAAATCGGCTGAGTACATGAGTGTTTTTTGTCATTTTATGTTTATATTTTGAATGGTCTGCCTCCAAGAGACGCTCAGTCGCTGCTCAGCGGACAGAGAGAGTAGCGGGGAAAATCTCCTATACTTTAATTCAGTGCCTTTTTATTGGGCATCAACCTCGCGTTTACGCGCGTACTGTCAAAAACTATATACTTGTGAAGTGTAAATTTATTTTGTCCAGTTTGAGCGTCTTATATTTTAGACTTTGCTGCTTTTCTTTCTCATATGTATATTTTATATCATTTGTAAGTTGTTTTTTTTTATTTTTTTTATATATATTACAAAGGTTATTATAGTGATTTTTCACCATTATATTTGCTTGCTGTAATCATTTCTCCTGTTCATTCTGGACATTAAGAAACCCCTTAACGTGCTTCCAATGTGAGTGAAGGCGCAACGTGTGGGTTTCAATAACTTAATCTGAAGTTGATTTGAGACTTCAGCAGTCTGAGTTAAACAAATCAAGCAGATTTCTTCCAGTTACTGTCTTTTTAATACAAATTCCCTCTGAAAAATTGTGAGCCTCTCTTTTGTTTGAAAATGAAGATGATCGTTAGTTGTTGTTGGTGTACCTATTTGTCTATCATGGGCGCATAAATAAGTTCGTTTTCTATCTTAACTGTCTTCTCTTGTCCTACAGTCTTTCTTTGAAGCTGCCAGCATGATGAGCCAGTTGTCCCATAAGCACCTGATACTTAACTATGGTGTGTGTGTCTGCGGAGAGGAAAGTAAGTCAGCCTTAGAGACATACTCTGAACTTATCATGCCATAAGCACTACTGTTGTTTCTTGAAAAAAACAGAATATTCTGACACCCATTTGTTTGACAAACAATCTGAGCTTATGTCATCGTGGCCTAATGATGGAAGGAGACCTCGCTTCGCTATAATCTTGATAAAATACACAAAGTGATGCCTTCAATCAGTGGTAGATAACGCTGATATGAACCATAACCACGTCAGATTTTCAAGTGTCCTTGTGTAACACCGTTTGCAAAGAGGCTCATAAGGATGATGTGTAATTGATATGTGTTTAAGAATTGCATTGTAATTGCGAAAATGTCCTGTTTCAGATATCATGGTGCAGGAGTTTGTGAAGTTTGGTTCACTGGACACCTACCTGAAGAAGAAGAAGAACTTGATAAACATCCTATGGAAGCTGGAGGTGGCTAAGCAGCTGGCCTGGGCCATGAACTTCCTGGTAGGGATATGAGCGTGGTGCCAGAATTGATGTCAAGTAATTCATAGTATTGAGTAATATCAATTTGTGTGTTTGTTGAATTTAATTCGGTACACAAATCGTGTTTTAAACAACTGAATTAAATTGTAAAAGGAAACTGTAAGAACAGGGATTCATTGTTTCCTCTGTGTTGGTAAGAGATTTGTTTCACTCACCAGGATGTTAGCTCTGGTTAAAAGTCTGCTGTTGGCTGCGTACTATTTGTTTTGCGCTGACACAGCACTGTGGAGGTAGGTCTGGCTATGTGAGACCATTAAAGACTGATTCATCTCTCCCTCTCTGAACCTGCAGGAAGAAAAGCAGCTTGTCCACGGGAATGTATGTGCTAAAAACATTCTCCTGATCAGAGAAGAAGACCGGCGGGCTGGGAACCCCCCCTTCATCAAACTGAGTGACCCTGGCATCGGCATCACTGTCCTTCCCAAAGAAAGTGAGTTTATGTCTGTAATACATATCTTCAATCAACAGGGGGCAGCTGTTTAACAAGGTTGTGTTGGCTATGAGATTAGTGTAAAGTCAAACTGTAGTCTTGCCTGAAAGAATTGACTAACAGCGGCGGGTTGAATGTTTTTGTCTGGGATCAGTCCTGATTGAGAGGATCCCTTGGATTTCCCCCGAGTGTGTCGAGGACCCTGCCAGCCTGAGCCTGGCTGCAGACAAGTGGAGCTTTGGCACCACACTGTGGGAGATCTGCAGTGGTGGGGAGAAACCTTTAGCACCACTGGACATCTCTAAGGTAGGGCTGGGTGGTGTGACCTAAAATATATTCTATATCAAGGTGTATAGTCAATAATGCGTGGTGACAATACCGTATATGAACATAATTTATGTATTTAGACCTCTTATCATAAGCAGAATCTGCACATTGTCCAGTATCCATCCTCTATCCATTATACGAACCCTTTGTGTCTCACAGAAAACCCTGTTCTATGAGGACCACCACCAGCTTCCTGCACCAAAGTGGACCGAACTGGCGAATCTGATTACCAGCTGCATGGACTACGAACCTTCATTCAGGCCCACATTTCGTGCCGTCATCCGTGACCTCCACAGCCTCTTCACACCAGGTTGGTTTCTATGCTCCTAATGTTGTCACCACAGGGGATCTAGGTCACACCAGTGTGGAGTTTCAAATGTCTTCCGACGCGCACACACGGATCATAGTGTCTGCAGAAGTCACGTCTTTAGCTCTGATTGGAACGAGGTGATTAATGAAGTAGGGACAGTCTTCAAGGAATTTTTCAGCATTTTGGGAAAGTTTCCTACTAAAAGTTAGATGAGAAAATAAATATCTATGTCATCTCTTTGTGATTCATTTAGATATTGGTCCAAGAGATGATTCGCCGAGCTTGTAAATGTTGATTTACATAATTTCTGAGTTGTCGATTCATCTCTTGAATGTGTGTGAAATTTTTGTCTTTGCGTTTTCAGACTATGAGTTGATCGTGGACAGTGACATCCTGCCGAACAGAACCGTAGTCTCGGGCTGGTCCAATGGGGTCTTTGAGAGTCAGGAGCCGGCTCAGTTTGAAGAGCGACACCTCATATTCTTACAGCAGCTGGGCAAGGTATGAAGAAGTGTGGAAACTGTGCCTTTAAGAGCAAATCAACCTGTGTTCGACACATTTGGTCATGACGATTTTAGACTTTGACTCTTTCCTCATTAAATTACGGCTACATGATTCTGGAAGAACAAAAAAATTATGATTTGTCTCTCTGAGATTTTCTAACAGGAAATAAACATTCAATAATATTACTTGTTTTGAAATTAAGTCTCCTTCAGTATAAGGATTCCATTGCTAAATGTTTTCAGTCTGAACTTCAAGGGGTTAATGCATTTTTAGCATGCATTTTCTTAGAGGGAATATATACCCTTAAGGGTATTATAACTAGGTCTTATGAGTGGATTATTTTATGTGTACGTCATGTCTTTGCACAACTCTTCTCCAGTCCACCGTGCTTTATTCACCAAACACTTTCGGCTGGTGTACTGCATACAAGTTTAACGGGGTGCGATTTGCTTAAATTTGATGGCCTTACATTGAAGCTTCAACTAAGAAATAGAGTAAAATGTGAAACCAAAGTTTGAGTGAAAAAAAAAAATGACCGCTCACTTAAGTTGGTCTTCTCTTAAAGGGAAACTTTGGCAGCGTGGAGATGTGTCGATATGACCCGCTCCAGGACAACACTGGAGAGGTCGTGGCTGTGAAGAAACTCCAGCACAGCACTGCAGAGCACATACGAGACTTTGAGCGAGAGATTGAGATCCTGAAATCTCTACAGCATGAGAACATCGTCAAGTACAAAGGCGTTTGCTACAGTGCAGGTATAGTTGACCCGTAATTACCACCTTCTTCATCCTCCTCCAGAACTGAAATGTTTCCTTATTTGGGAGGAGCATTTTAAAATGTACAGACAACTTTTGGCGCGCCTCCTCTACACTCTTCTCTACAGGGTCTGCCACTTAAACTTCAGAGGACTGCCTGTATACTGTAGACCTTTGTGGCTGCCAGGTCCTCTGGATGACACCGTTTCTTTTTGGCTTCTCTCAGGACGACGGAATCTCCGTCTCGTCATGGAATATCTGCCCTTTGGAAGTTTGCGAGATTATCTCATGAAAAACAAGGAGAGGATCGACCACAAGAAGCTTGTGCATTACACTTCACAGATCTGCAAGGTACTTCTTTTTCTCCAGTTTTGTGGAGCTGCTGACCAGTGGAGCTAGAGATACAAAGAAATGTGTGTTTTCTTTCTGCATTCCCAGGGTATGGAGTACCTGGCAAGTAAGCGGTATATCCACAGAGACCTGGCGACACGAAATATCCTTGTGGAGAGTGAGCTGAGGGTAAAGATCGGAGATTTCGGCCTCTCCAAAATTCTGCCTCAGGACAAAGAGTACTACATGGTCAAAGAGCCGGGAGAGAGTCCCATATTTTGGTGAGATATTTGTTCTCTTCCTCGTGATGCCGCACAGAGTGCAGCTGCGGCTACTGAAAAAGTGTGGTTTTATTTAAAGTTATACAAGGAACTTTTAACTGGTTATGAAACTGACTCCATGTAATACTGGCTGTCACTAATGACATAAGCGAACAAGACCATCGTCTGTGTAGTGATGGTGGGTATTCTTAAAGGCTGTCATTGGCTCTGGTTCCCACGCGATATCATGCAGGTTTACCAGAAACTCCTACAGCTCAGACTCCTGCGCCCCGGCAGCAGTTGCTCCTCTGCGGCTGCAGAACCTGGAGCTCTCTACCGGCTTCCTGGGAGACAACTAACACCGTGCTGCTGGAGGCCCAGGTCGTATTGCTGGGCCCACTGGACAGAAGGGAGGCGGAGTCAGACTGTCAGACCCTGCTGCTGTAAAATTAGAGGTTTCTAAAGGGAGTCTGGCAGCTGCAGATCTTATCAACATGAAACGGTAGTCAGGTGGTACTCAGGGAAACACTACCACCTTTGTCCACAGGAGCAGTCAAAATCCCCACTACATGAAAGTTCCTTGTAGTAACTTTTAAGAAGTCAAAATCAGCTCTTTCTAAGGGGCTTGTTATAGCGAACACACAACTCTTGAATGTTGATCCACGTTAGGAATTCTTGAAACATTGTTTTATGTTTGCTGTGATACCTGTCCTAGTTTTGAAGACGACGTGTAAGCTCACAAGCTTCCTAAGAGGAGCAGAACGGGGACAGACAGTCACACGGTGTGCTATTTTGTAGGTATGCCCCTGAGTCGCTGACTGAGAGCAAGTTCTCTGTGGCATCAGACGTCTGGAGCCTTGGAGTGGTGCTTTACGAGCTCTTCACCCACAGCGACAAGAACTCCAGCCCTCCTGCAGTAAGTGTTAACACACTTTCACACTCGCACGCATGCACTGAACACCGCCCGTTCAACTTTATTTAAGGTCACTGCTTTTTTTCATACTGTGGATATTTCCGGTCTCAGGCTGCTGATCCAGAAGTCCAGCGTGATTGATGCATAGTGCCAACAATTAAACACAACTTAATTTGGGGAAATTCCTAAATGTGCACGCTTTTTCTGCGCTACGCCGCACAAAGTAGAGCCTGCGACTCCCTTACTGAAGTCATTTAGTAGTTTGTCATGTTGACACTGAGAACATTTCTCTGTTCATGTTGCTCCACATGTTTTGCTTCATTTTTGTTTGAATCAATCTGTCTTTGTCTTGGCTGTCACCATTCTCCTCCTCAGGTTTTTATGTCCATGATGGGGAACGACAAGCAGGGACAGTTGATCGTCTATCACCTCATTGAGCTCCTCAAGTCAGGCAGCAGGCTGCCTCAACCTCTGGAGTGTCCCACGGAGGTAGGACCACGCACTAACCGTTTAGATGTTAACCGACATGAAGAAAGACTTGAAATACACAGCGTAGACGCTTTTGGACCAAATCTTACCTTACGTGACACTGGTGAAACCGGTATACCGACCATTAACTGCAACTCAACCTGTTTGGCAAACATGTTTGCTCATCCCAGGACCTCATTCACAAACGATTCTCTTTCTCCCTGTTTTTTTCTCTCAGATAAATGAGATCATGGAGGAGTGCTGGGACAACGACCCCGGCTTGCGTCCGTCTTTCAAGGAGCTTGCCCTGCGCATAGACCTGTTCAGGGACAGTAAGGAGTTTTAGACAGAGAAATCACCCAAAGTGCCCTGCTCCTCTTCAACCGAGCCTCTCCTAAAATTGCCGCCCTGTTAGTGACAAGGGGACAAAGGCCAAAACAAGATGAGTGCCAAGCGTGTGGCAAAAGCGGGTCGTGACTGGAAGAGTGGTGATTCAAAACTAGGACCAGCTCAAAAACTACTGCCAAGGTGCCTTTTAAGCAAGGCACTCAACCCCCCATTTCTATGGTGGAGTGGCTCAGTGGCAGCAGAATGGGAATGGATCAACTGTTGAAGGTGATGTTGGTTTGGTCAGAGATCCTGGATAAAGTTTTAAAGAGTTCAAGAGTTTGTGGAGACTAAGTAGATAATTGCCAGGCCTAAAGCTAGAGATGCTTGTGTCAAACAAGTTCTCTTTCTGTGTGCGTGTGTGTGTGTGTGTGTGTGTGTGTGTGTGTGTGCACGAGAGAGTGTTGTATCCTTATAAACAGCTAGCAGGGCTAGCTCTCGCCATCCTCTTTTCCCCTCACCTGAAGAGAAATTGTCTAATAGAGCCAAGTGTTTTCTATGTGTGTGTGTATATACCCACAGTATATTGGTGTACATATGTCCAGAAAAATTTTGTAATTTTATAAAATGAAAATATAGTAAAGTACTACGTATATTTGAACTACGAGCAAAATGTCAGTATAAATGAAGTATATACAAAGGTGAAAAATCTGTTATGGTTTTATGTTTTTATTGTGAGAGGTGGTGTGAAAATTAAAGAACAGTTTAATTCAATTGATCTGTTAAGCAAAATCTTGTGGTCTTTGAAAGTCCTCATTATTTCCACACTATAAATGAAATGTGCTTTTCAAACAGCACATTTGTAAACAGCTGAGACGCTAAAAATTTTGTTTTGAAATTGACATTTAAGGGGAAACGACACTGATCACAAAGAACACAATATTCTGAATTTGCCCTAATTAGAAGAATCTCAATGCACATTAAAATCTGAAGCATATCCGACTGTTGCATTTTGCTAATTGAGACAAGACGGGGTAGTAGGCTGGGTTTTAAAAAAATCATGAATGTGTCTTTCAAGAAAGGAAGTTGATCATAAAGATCCAGATTCAACACATATAAACGTTTAGGCTGTCAGTATTCAGAATGTTGTCCAGAAAGTTGACCTACTTAAAAGGGAGTAAACACAAACCTAAGGCATGTGTCAAAGTATTCGATTTATTTATTTCAGGTGATACAGATTCCACTTAGCACTATAGTGCAGGGGAAAACATTTGAACCTTTTCAATCCATGCCGGCACTGACGATATGTACTAACTGCAGCTCATTATGTAACTGCAGTAATGGAGACCGTGGGTTTAAGGGGGCACAAGGAGGGGTTTCCACCAAATGTCTTAATGTCACTTTTAAAATGCAACTTAAATGTTCCCGAGGAGCAATTTGGTTTGCAGACAGTTGAGTAGTCGAAAATCGAAATAATACAGTAAATGCAGCAATAAATAATAATAATAATAATATATCCATTAAGTCAAAGTTATATGACTTGTTTTGACTTTTAAACTTTCTTTGAAAGTCTACATTTTGACCCACTACAATGATTTTTATTCTGTTTTTCCTGGTGGAAATGGGCTTTCACTTGTTTTGCAGATTCAAGCTGCCGAAAATAATCAAGCTCTAAATAATGCTCGAGGAAAAAGCACAGCCCCAGCTACAAAAAAAAAATGTTTTCTCTAAATATTAATTCGCTCACTCTCCCTTGTGTGGAACTTTATTGAGTCACATACTCGGGCATTTGTGGTCATTAATTTACTGTTGTAAATTATATTAATTCATATTTTATTTTGAAATCCGGATGCTGCGTACGCTGCGGGTGTGCCGGAGCTTCATCAAAACGAGGACGTTTCAAGGGGCAATCAGCTGTTTGATCGGTTCTGAGCGGACGCGTGAATCGTGTTTGGTGAACGAGAACAAAAGGTGAAATTATTACCTCAAACCTTCGAGGAAACGGTCGCCTGTTTTTGAATGGGATTACCGTAATCTTCTGAATAAGAGCGCATTGCTAATTGTGACCGCATTTAGGCAACTTCACCGTAATGCTGTAGGAAATTTGCAGCATCAGTATATGTGTTGAAGACACCGGGAGAGGAACCGTAGCGGAGAGAAAGGTGAGCTTTCTTTTGTGCAAAAGATTCAGATTCTGAACTATTTACTGTTGTAAGGTTTTGGGGCTGTAGCTACAATGCTGTTGTATTAGACTGGTGTTTGTTGTATTTTATACCCCCTTTTTTTTTACATGTATGAAGGAGAAAAAACAGAACATTCTGAAATCAAAACATTTTTGGTTTGTGTCACCTTTCCATACATTTCATTGAAATAACCATTAACAATCTAATAATGTCATGTATGGGAACAGTTCCCCTCATTTTAATAGTTTACTTTTTAATTAACTGAGAGTATTATATAAATGCAGGACTTTTACTCGTAATGGAGTACTTTTACCACCACTGGTAATTCCAATACCACAAACAAATGTGAAATCCTTTTTAAAATGCATCTATGTGCGTCATCTTACAAGAGCCCTGCTTACTTTGAGTTGAATCAGTTTGTTGCACGACAGCCAGGCTGGAGAGCAGCCTGCAGAGGGGCGGTGAGGATGAAGTCCAGCAGACCTCCTGACGGGGGGTACGGCTGGGTGGTGGTCATGTCCGCCTTTTTCGTCATGGGCCTCACTGCTGCCGTCCTCAAGAACTACGGATTGTTCTTCCTGGACATCCAGAGTCACTTTGGAGTCCCGACCAGTACCACCTCATGGGTCACCTCCACCACCATCGCCATGTTTCACCTTGGAGGTAAAGACATGGGTTCGAGCTTGAAGTTAGTTTTTATTTTAAGATTTATTTTTTTTAATGGTGTTTCCATTTTTCCTCTCAGCTCCAGTGGCCAGTGCGCTGACCTTACGGTTTTCCCAGAGAGTGGTCATCATAGTCGGAGGTCTGCTGTCGGCCTCCGGCATGTTGTTCTTCCTTTGTTTGGTTAGTTTAAGTCTGAGGAACGCCAAATTAAATCTACTTCCTAATTGTATCATTTAAACCCTCAGCTGCAGTGGGATGCAACCTTGTGGTGGGGAGTCAAGATAAATGTGAGGGGCCAATTGATTAGCCGAATGAAGACCTGAACGTGTTCTATTGTTGCATTAGGGAACACATGTGACACATGTGACACAATGGAAGAAAGGAATAAGATGCATTTGTTTATTTAACACATTTAAAAATTAATAACTTGTTGGAGAAAATACTAACCTGTCCATCAATCTCTGAAGAAACATAAGTGAGGTTTTAAAGACATTTTTTAATCCACTTTTATTTATATATGTGTGTGTGTGTATATATAAATGCATTCCTTAATTGTA
Source organism: Anarrhichthys ocellatus (assembly GCF_004355925.1). NCBI lineage: Eukaryota > Metazoa > Chordata > Actinopteri > Perciformes > Anarhichadidae > Anarrhichthys > Anarrhichthys ocellatus. The sequence continues at coordinate 9,170,276 of NW_022280039.1, forward strand.
ATTTTCAAATGGAGTAGCTTGTGTATTTCCCAGCTGATGAGCCAGCACAGTGAGCTGTTGTACAGAGGGGGAGAGGATCTCTCCATCAGATTTCAGAGGCAGTTGTGTAGCTGTCTTCAGCCAACACACAGTAAACAATACAGTATTTTTTCAAACATAAATTCTTAAAATTCCCTGCTTTCAGTTTTTAAGGTTGTATATGATAAACTGACAGACACAATAAGCAATTGTATGATGCCACCTTGATCTCTGGGAATTTGTATTTTTTTATTTTCTTACAGTTTATAGACAAATTAATTGAGAAATAAATAGTTAATTGATAATGAAAATAAATATGCCCATTTGGCACAAAGACAATGTATCTTGGTAGGTGGGTTGTTTGAAGGTGACCACTTTGTTTGGTTAAAACATTATCAGAGGACCCCAATCTTCCGAAAGGAAACATGATGGTTAAAGTTTTCCATCTTCTGTTTCCAGGAACGGGCATTTGCTTCACATGGATCCCCGCCAACAGCATGGTGAGCCACTACTTTGTACGGTGGCGTCCCATCGCCTACGCCATCGCCAGCTCCGGGGAGTGCGTCTTCTCCGTCATCTTCAGCCCTTTCTTCCAGTGGCTGATTGAGATGTACAGCTGGCAGGGGGCCTTGCTCATCATTGGAGGCCTTCAGCTCAACCTGTGTGTCTGCGGCGCTCTCATGAGACCCCTGGAGGAAGTCCAGAGCCCGATACAGGAAACCAAAGAAAGTCCAGAAGGCCATGCCACTGTGGTCCCACCACAGAGGAGGGTAATCTTCCAGTTCTCCCTGATGAGAAAACCTGAACTACTCCTCTACATCCTGTTTGCCATCTTTGCGGCGGCAGGATTTTTCATCCCGCCACTCTTCCTAGTGCCCTTCGCCAACAGTTTGGGGATGGATAAATACTGGCCTGCCTTCATCCTCTCTACCCTGGCGTTAGCAGACCTGGCGGGGAGGCTGCTCTGCGGGTGGATCGCCAACATGAGGCTGGTGAGGAACCTGCAGCTGCTCACCATGGTGGTCACTCTGCTCGGGGTGGTGGTCCTGCTGCTGCCCATCAGCCACAACTACTGGGCCATCCTGGTCTTTGCCTCGCTCTACGGCTTCCTGTTCGGCTGCGTGGTGGCCATTCACGTCACTTCTATCGTGGACATTGTAACCCTGGAGGGATTCGACAGCGGACTGGGGCTCTTTATGCTTTTCAGGAGCATCGGTGGTGGATTCCTCGGCCCACCTGCTGCAGGTGAGCAGATTTAGATTGTCAGGCAGGAAAACAATGTGGCGGACTGAATCTATGAATCTATTATCTTTGCTTGGAGCATGCTGCCGTTGGTATTTAGCACAAAACACCACACAGCCTCACGGAGCTGTTAACGAGGCTGTGTACCATTGGACCCCAGAACTTAGCATGAAATGCATGCCTTATATTTTAATCATCCACAGTCCATTTCAATAATTAAACTTTCAATGGCTTACATTTAATACACTAACTCATCAAAACTTTGAGAACCCCTGGTATAGTAAAAAAGACATAGCAGACATAGTATAGTATGTTATCAAATAATTAATAGAAAATGTCATGATGATCGAATAGTTCTGAGTGATTGAAGAATAGCATGTTTGGTTGAAATGCCTATAAAATAATGTCATGATACTATAGTATGAAATGGGATAATCGTATATAGTATAAGATGAAAATATCATAAAATAGCTGGGATGGGTCACGATGTTTTAATTTTAAAATGATTAATTTTATAAAAATGGCGCAGTGTGTGTGCGGCGTAATCTTTGAATAGCGATCAAATGGTTCCCAGTAATTATCCAATATCATTTTTCTTGAAATGCCCTTCCTTATGATATTGTATGTAGTAAAACAAATTCATGGCATAGTATGTCATTAAAAAATTTCAAACTTTCATAATATAGTATTATTAATAATAAACAGTCATAGTATAGTATTTAATAAAAATGTCATAGTGTATAGTGAGAATGGCACAAACTCTTCACTGCAGGTCTACACACGCCTGGAGCCCTGTCTGTTTATTGATTTATAACCCGGGCACACTGAGCTCTAATGTTTCTTGTGCGTCTGTGTTTCTCGTGCAGGCTGGCTGGTGGACCAGACAAACGACTACAGCGCTGCCTTCTACCTCTCGGGTGTCTGCCTCGTTTCATCAGCGGTGTTTGTCGCCCTGGTCGACCGCCTAGTTCAGAGGAGAAAATCATTGGACGCTAAAGTTCATCACGAGATTATCCGGGGCGACTGAGAAGCAATGTGATTATAAGCCTGAGGTGTGTTCAGCGTTTGATCACATGCCAAATGCTGGGTGGTTTGGCCGGGTTTGACTTGTGGGGCAGGTTTAGGTTATGAATCCATTACTCCCAGCAGACTCTTGTTGTCAATCAACAAATCATTAGCCCTGGTTCTTCCATTTATATATATTCCTCCTTAAATAATGAATACAACTATCACACCAGCGACATTTTTATTTTATCAGAAATAAGTGCAATATATCCTCATTTGAAGCCAATGAGAGACTTTGAGAGGTTGACAAATGGAAGTAGCACGAAAATGTTTTTCCCTCAAAGGGCACAGACAGGTGTTACCTCTGAGTGACGGTATTGTTTGCAGGTTAAAACACTCTTACAGTATATTTTAAATAGTTCTGTTTTAATCGGCAGAAAATAGAAAAAGGTTTTAACCAGAGTCGGTCATGGTAAATATATATGTATAATTCAAAAATGTCAAACAGTCAAACTTAAGTATTTCATAAAAAATGTCTACGATAACTAACTACAATAGAATGTCATAGTATAGCATGTCTTTAAAAAGTCATAGGCACAGCATAGTGTGCTATAATTCAATTTTATTTGAATAGCACAATATCACAAATCAACATTGTTTCAGACGGCTTTACAATCTGTAAAGCATACGACATACATGGATAAGGAAAAACCTTCACCGGGGGAAATAAAGGAAGAAAACGCAGGGAGAGCAACTGAGGAGGTATCCCTCTCCCAGCATGGCCAGAGGTGCAATTGATGTCATGTGTGCAAAATTAACAACACAATCAAAATACAACAGTCAATCCAGAAACGATACATACGAGTAGTAATAGGGCAGTAGCACTAAAATTGTAGAAAAATGATAGAAAAATGATTACCACTTATAACAGTTGCAGGGGATATAGCAGAATAATAAAAATGAAAGCAGTAATAGTAATACAAATGTGATTAATGATAATAGTACAATTGGATGTCAGAATTGGCCCTGGCAGCAGGCACGACCACAGTTCAGGTATAACCACGATCCATAGAAAGCTGCAAGGCGATAAAAAATTGTTAAAAAGTTATTAAAATTGAAACTGCTATAGTACTGTATGTCATTAAAAAGTCGTGAAAAATGGTCATAATATGGTATGTCATGAAAATGTCAAAAAAAGTTGTACGTTCTAAAAAAGTTAGAAAAAATGTCATAAAGTCAAGTCATAGTATAGTATTTCATAAAAGAAATCATTAAAAGTCATAAGAAATGTCATAATATATCGAAAAAACCGTCACTAAAAAGTCAGTTCGTTATGCTATAAAATGTCACAAAAATTAGTTTAAAAGACCAATTATGAAATGTCATAAAAATGTCAAGTCATAATGAAATCCTTGTAGAAAAACACAATATCCCATAAAATAGTCATAATTTGTTGACAATTTACTTTCCGTCATTTCAAATAATTAGTTTCAACAAAATTTCAGACGAAGCCATTTGAAAGGAAATATCTAGAAAATGATTTGTTTTTCCAAAAAGGTTCAATTTGAGATGAAAGACCTGATAAAGACAAGTCCCAGTCCTTCCCCGAGTCCCTGAATTGCTTTTCTACCGGTTGTGATCCACTTTGTCAGTCACCACTAGGTGGGAGTGTTGACTAGAAAGATCATTTAAACCCGTCTTGCAGTTCAGTTCCCCTTTAGTGCGTCTTACTCGTCTTCACACAAACATGTCCACACTTAAAGACAAAAATGTTTAATACAGAATTTTTGACAAAGCAGTTTAGATTAGAAAATAATTAAAAGTTTAGACTAACCATCTACTTAGACAACAAAACACATTGAAACATTTTTTATACAACAAATGAATATTAACAGCCTACAATTAAAAACCTCTATGTTCAGTCAGACTACTTGATAAAAAGGGAATGTCAAGGCAGCTATTTTACACAACAGAATTGAGGCACCAAGGCACCAACTGTATTTATAGATGTTGGGAGTCTAGTAATTTAAAAATGTACTCAACCTGAAATACAGTATTTCAGAGGTGTTTTACGTAGCGGCCTATGTGTAAAAGAGTGCACCTATTTTGCGACCTGGAAAAGCAAAACTTGCACCTTTGGTCCATTGGAACAGTTTGAGTTGGAGGGAAACCAGTGACCTCCGTAAATTATCAGAGATAAAGCCCTGTCCCATTGTCCACCTCTCCGACTGTGACCCTCGTTTGAAAGGAGTCTGCTAGGGCTCAGGGCTGCTACACTGTGAAATGGTTAAGTGCTTGAGAGCTCTCTTGTAGACTTTTGGCTCCGATTGAGGGAATTAAACACAATTCTTAGGGCACCAAGACAGGGATGTCAAGGGCAAGTCTGAAATCATCAGAGCTGGAAGAAAACAGTGGCAAAGAATATCTTCTTTTTTTCCCCCATTGAGAGTCTGACAGTATTGATTTGTTACTCCTAAACATCCTATAATAATAGAGTCCAATTATTCTGAGATTGTGTATCCTGTTCTCACATTTTCACTGAGCAAACAAGTAAAGTCCGTGAGATTTTAGAGCTCGGGAGTGACATTGGGACTGGACCACAGGGAGCATCTACGAGGAGGCTCTCTTCTCCTCGTACGGAGAATCGTAGGCCTCCATGGGCGGGCAGGTGCACACGAGGTTCTGGTCACCGTAGATGTCGTCGATCCTGGAGATGCTCGGCCAGAATTTGGTCTCAGGCCTAATGAAGGGCTGTAAAGGGAGGATATATGTGACAATAAAGTAAACCAAAATCTAGTCAGTTCATCTTTCAAATTCCAGTAGTCGTTTGTGCAAAATTTGAAGATATTCCTTCCATTTGTTACACAGATTTGGTGCAGGATTTTACTATTTTTGACCATTCGTGATTGATATAAAAACAGTCAAAAATGCCTCCAAAATACCACATTGAGACACCAGGAACACCATCGAAAACTACAATGAAATGGTTATTTTGGGGACATGAATACAATTGGGCTCATTGGATCCACAAGAGTCTATCTAAATAAATAAAAAAATATAGTAAAGTCATGAAATCTAGATTTCAATATCAACCTAATCTTAACATTTTTTTTTTAAATAAGTGAGAAGTGAAGGTGAATGTCTGCTTGCCGCAAAATCAGTTGTTCATCTGGACCCTACATTTTAAAAACCTATTGGCAGACAGAAGAGTGATTTTTATGGAGTGGAGAATTGGATTCTGAAAAAAAAAAATAGTCTCCGATGTAGTCTACATTAAAAAACGTAACTCAAAATGTGTATTAATTTATGGCTGGAGCACACCGAGCGTGTGAATTGTATGAGTCTGTTGTAGTGGAGGCAGAAATCTCAGACATGGATTTTTCAAAACGTCTGCAAATAGTAAAAGTGTCTGCATGACCACATAACAAATATTAGTATACATTTTTTGTGTGAAATTGCTACAGTTACAGATGTAATTGTAGGTCAGCTGAATAAACTCATAAATTAGAGTTGCAGCAGTCATTAAAGACATTTCTTCAAAAAAGGTTTTTGCAGCCCTCTGCAGATTTTGAGGAATAAAACGCAATTCTTACTTCTGACCACTAGATGGCAATACAGAAAAAGACTGTCTCATCTTGAACACCTTTAGCACTACAGAAAAGTTGTAGCCGGGATTGTGTAATGAAGTCAGAGGGATGAGGACACTCACCAAGGGGAAAGCAGCATGCTCCCTGGAGTAGGGCCTGTCCCAGTTGGAGGATGTGATGCAGGCCAGAGAGTGAGGAGCCATCTGCAAACGCACATGAGGAGCTTTATATTAGCTGCTGTAAAAGGCATATTTCCACCTCATACAAATGGACTAATCAAGCCATTCGTGTACCTTGAGCGGGTTGATGCGGGAGTCCATCCTTCCCTCCTCGATGTCTGCGATCTCCTGTCGGATACCAAGCAGGGCGTCGCAGTACCGGTCCATCTCAGCCTTGTCCTCAGACTCTGTGGGTTCGATCATGAGGGTACCAGCCACCGGCCACGACATGGTGGGTGCATGGAAACCTGGACGCCAGCACAAAAAAACAAAATCAGAAACGGCTTCTATTGCAGCTATGATAAACCAATAAAATCTTATTTTAAATGTTTGTGTACAGTATTTGATTTTAAGAAAATGTAGGATCCTGTATATTCAATATCTAGAAAAAGACACTTGAGGAGGAATGTACTGTATATAATTTAACATACCATAATCTTGCAGCCTCTTGGCCACGTCGACAGCTTCAATATTAGCAGTCTTCTTGAATGGCCTCACATCCAGAATGAACTCGTGGGCTACAAAACCTGTTCAGACCAACACGAGAACATCAAGCAAAGCATTTTTAAATTTGACATAAGCTTTTTTTTTGTCTTTGGAAACGTAGAGAGTACATCAACATACATCGATAGAAATGAATGCTTTCTCAGCCGTACCTTTCCTGCCTCTGTAGAGGACCTTATAGTGACCTTCTAGCCTCTTGGCCATGTAGTTAGCATTGAGGATGGCCACTTCTGTAGCGTGAAGAAGTCCTTTAGATCCCATCATCTAAAACACAGGAACGATATTGGAAAACTTCCACTGGACATAATGAGGATAATTTATGTAAGGAACATTCTTCCTGAAAAACCCTGATAAAATGTCATGACAACACTAACTCAGCTACACACACACCATCCTGACATTCCTTCTCAAGCAGTTTATGTGACTCTGACATGAAACTCACATGACAGCCAGGGAACTTTAACAACACTTGTGCATGATAACGTGTGAAGAAATGAGGTTTACGTGCCTGGAAATGTTTGTTACAGTAAATAATTAAGAAAAAAAAAAAAAAAAAGAGAGCAGTTTCCCTTGACTTGGTGTATAATAAACATCAAAAGAATTTGTACAAGTTGAGATGCGTTGTAGGATGCATTCAACTGCTCTGAATTCAGACTACAGGTTGCTGCACTGTTTGGATGAGACGCATCTCTAGCATTTGTTTATGCTTCCAAATCTTTCTCCATCCTCCTCTGCTTTTGCTTCAGAATTTTACTAAATACTTTCGTATGTCTTGTGTCCTCCATGCTCTCTGGTATCAAAGGTTGTGAAACATGTCATGCCGTCCTCTCAAGATAACACAATACAATTGATTAGCTGCGCTGACCTTGATGTAAGCCCAGGAGATCGGCAGGATGGCGCTGGAGCCCCAGGGGGCGGCGCTGATGGTGCCCAGCGAGCTGCTGGCGTCGACCGAATCCATGGGAACCACAGGGTGGCTCGGCAGGAAGGGGGCGAGGTGGGCCTTCCTGATGAAGACAAGAGCAGCAGAATGTCATGAGGACAGACAGTCCTTCTCAAAGTGATACAAATGTTGCCATTTATATTAGTGCTTTTACAGAATAAACATACAGCTGTGTGCATATATAATGTCTCCATCAGGGTTACAGTACATTCAGCACACTAGCATAAATACAACGCATCTAATCTGGCTCATAATCTCCCATTCTGATTTACACTCCAATTGGCCCCATGCCAGGTCCTCCTCCACCGTGAGGAATACAGAAGGTTTTGTGCAGGTTGAGATGAGACACATCAGAGCCATAATCTCCAGGACGACACAGACCAACCTGGAAAACAGCGAAAGGAAGGAAAATCGTCACCATTTCTACTTTTACCAAAGTTTGCCAACATTTAGCTATTGGTCATTTTACACCATAAACACTGACAGATTAGAGTAAAGAATGCCTAACCTTGACTTCACAGATACTATATAGGCAAACACGTCAAATCCAAGCTCATCCAGGAAAATGAATGTAAAAGAGACGACAATCTAAATCAACAGATAATCTAAACTAGATAAGGGCATTACATAGTTTAAGATCTCTCACATGAAAGCAAGTAAGGAATATTTTAGCTGTAACTTTACAAAGCATTTAGAATTCTAATGAAAAAGAAAAATGACATGTATAGCACGAGTATTAAGTGTCTTGCATAACACATTGTTCTAGGCCCCTTGAGTTAATAATAATAATAATAATAATAATAATAATAATAATAATACCACAAAAAACACATCAAGTAACCTTATCGAGAATCATTTGAATATCTTAAGTAACTCCAGATTCCTCCTCAATTTAATCTGCCCTGATATTTAGGAGTCACGTGACTGGGTATTACCAGTAAAAGAACACAATGTATTATAAAAGTCAGTGGGGACAGGGTCTGTAAGTCCGTCAGTGATTTGTGGAGGTGTTCTTGGCGTAAAACCCATCACCTGTATATCATAGAGAACAAAGGTTAACTATTTACAGCACGATAACACGCATCTATAAACCTTTATCCTATTAGCCTTCAGTTTCCACAAGTAACTGTTCACTTTCGAACAGAAACATTATGTTTTCACGTTACGCTGCAGTTTCCTCTCTCTCTCACCTGGGCGTTCATGTTGGCGCCATCCAGGTACACCTGGCCTCCGTTCTTGTGAATAAGATCACATACGTCACCGATCTGTTCCTCAAACACACCAAAGGTGGAAGGGTAGGTGACCATCATGGCTGCCAGACTCTCCTTGTGTTTATCCACCTGGAAGAGAGGGCAGGATTCAGACAACATAATTATTACTAAAAAATTGGGTGTTGCGGGAACCGATCACATTTGACTCGGGACTTCCGAGCTGTGATAAATTTATCACATAAATACCTCTTGGTCATTTGTGTGTATGCATGCATGTATATACATATACTTTTTTTTAAACTTTAATTCAAAGCTGCTATGGTCTTTTCTGAACTCTCAGACATAGTGAACAGTCCAACGCTAAAGATTGCACAACCATAACCGTGGATTTAAAATTGTATCCTGGCCAGCAGTTACTCTACTCATGAAGAGCTTCTCCAGCAATTTAGCACGACACTATTCAAGTTAAGATGGGTGACTCGTAAAAGACAGTGAGCAGTGCCTGGGATATCCAGACTTTTTCATAAAGCAATTTGTTTTTGGAGCTAGACCCATATAAGTGACACTCTTTAGCATCCACGTCTTTCAAACATGGCTCGTTTCTTTCTTTTGAAGATTTGAAGTCTCAACCTAAGATAACTTTGGTGATATCATCACGCTTATGACATTCTCAGACTTGACAATGGTCCTTATACAGCAGCTTTGATCCTCATGTGTGAAAACTGTCCGGCTCTCACCAGCGCCTTCAGGTGTGCCAGGTCGATGTTGCCGTCCTTGTCCACCTCCACCACCTGAACCTTCATGCCAGCCATCTGAGCGCTCGCCGGGTTGGTGCCATGGGCTGACTTGGGGATCAGACAAACCTGGAGGTGAAAGGAAGAAATATTAATGTAGCAGGACAAGAGAGCTGTGACACGTTTGTAGCCTGGAGGTAAATTGTCCTTTTATTCAGTGTGTGTAGAAATAACTTTTTGACTAATGATATTTCAGTATCTATATTTATATGACTGCAGGAGGACCTCTCATTATCCAAGATCAGCAGAACATAACACCTTCATATTATTACAAGAGATGAGGATTCATATAATTCATCTCCTTGAGTCTAACAATACTGCTTTGTACAGAAAGGAGACCTAAAGAAGTCATGAAGAGCCAGTGTCTAGTATTTATTAAGGTCAAACCACCACTTGCCAACTGTTATACAGAAGAATAAAATCTGAAAAAATAACTTATTTATACAAAAAGAGCAGGACTATTAAGTCTGTGTTGGTAGAGGCTGTAACCTTCTATCTGGCCAACACCCACCACTGCCACCAATGTGTAACCTGCCTGCAGGTCACTAATTGATTTTATTCCTTATTAGGGCGACACTTTTGCAACTCGCACAAGGAAACTGGGTCAGTAAGACCTGTGGGTCGGGCAAAACTGACTAATGAATGACCGAGAATACACTACAGAGCATGACACGCCAGTGACTTGCTGTTCTCAAAGTCTTAAAAACTCCAAATATGGAACCTTGAAAGCAGGTAGCCTATAGTGGGAGCAGAGCGTTTTCAGCCCCTTTGTTTGCACACGGTTGTTAGTTTGGACCTTGACTGTTTCAAGGGATCAGGCCACTATCTAAGATGTACTCCTGAGGGAATCTTTTTAAAAGAAACAAAAAGGACGATTTACAGTACAGGAAAAATACTTAAGTCAGCCATTCTTTAATCTGTGGGATTAAAGAATGTCTCACTTTGTCCTCGAGCTACCGCCAATCAGCAAGTCAGGATACTGAAGGAATTCCTAACCAGAATACCTGAAACACGTTATTCTGAGATGTGAAAATGACCTGTTGTAACCTGGGAGCAATAAAACGGTCAGTAAGTCAGACTGGTAGGCTTTACGCTCTGTGGCTTATGTACTCCATTGACCAACGTCAGCATTATCAATGTCGCCAGAATCAAAAGGAACTACTAGAGATAAACCAATCTTAGATATCAGCACTGTTCCTACGGTAAGAATTACAGCACGTCCAAGAATAGCAATGACATTATTGCTTTGAGAAGCACTTTAATCTTATTGAAAAACAGGGAAGTTAAAGTCATATTTGAGCATTTTGGGAAATATTTGCTTTTTTACTAAGAGTTAGATGATTAGACGGTGGTTCACCATTCATCAGATGGTTATCTTAGGATAAAGACTGTCCAATGGTAACAAACCCTCCTCCACCATAAATAACTTGTTTATTAGTGAGCTTTAGAGGTCTAAAAACATACCAAGTAATTGCTTGTTTGTCATTTTACTGTGTTTTTTGTACAGATCAAAGAGGTTGTAGTTTTCACTGTGGGTTATGGGTGAGACTATTTCTCGGATGGAGGCAGTGACTTGTAACCTGCTGCTGGCTGGCTGTATGCGTTTCTTAAGAGTATGGTGTATTGTAGGAGTATCCACGCACATCCAATCCAAAGTGGGCAGATGCAGAACTGCTCCTGTCTGATGAAGAGCAGTTTTTGCTCAAGATGTCCACTACTCTGCAGAGTGCGAGCTTTTCATTGGTTTAATTCAGTGTTATGTATCCTCTCATCAATCCTTACCGAGGAAGCAAATAAGTGCATTTCCCTAAATGTCAAACTATTCCTTTCAGTACATTTTCTCTAAATTGCTGTGGGACACTGCATATGGCTTTGATCATAACATTCCTCTGTATCGTTTGTTTGTAGTGCACATAATCTGGAAACTGAGGCTTAAATATCTTAAAAATCCAATTTGTGTTAAGCCGCAGAATCAGATGAGACCCTTAACTGTCATTTAATCCTATTAACTTCCACACTAATTCACACAGGTGTTTCGGTATGACAGTGTAATTGGGCACCACACTTACAGTTCTCGCGCTCTCTCCCTTTGAGTTCAGGTAGGCTTTTATGGCAGCCAGCCCAGCATATTCGCCCTGAGCACCACTGGAAGACAAGGCAAACACACCCTGTGGTTATGTACTACACCTACACACACACACCCATCCACCCACCCACCCACATCCTTGCCTCAGCACAGTTCAAAGACCAATCTACTGACATTACCAAAAGGGGAGAGAAAGATGAAAAGCTGGCTGCATGACAACTCTCCAGTGTTCCGTTCATAAACCTTCGCCTGCTGATAAAGTGGTGATAGAAAGCATTCAACTACTGGATACTGACTAAAGTCTAAAACCAACTACAAAGTCCCAGACACAAAGGGAAACTCTTGAAGCGTTTTCCAGAGAAAATGTTTTAAAATGTGTTAAATAATGCAGCTGAAAGGCTGTGGGAAATTCAAATTAAGCATTACTTTATTTATGTGAACTAAGACCAATAAGGTTTCAGAGCTAGACATCAGGGAGTGATGCTTGATGAGTTAGTGTGTTGGTAGAGCTGCAACATAGAGGTGAGTCTTACCTGTTTGGCTGGAAGGAGATACGGTCATAGCCCGTCACTTCACAGAGGTCCGTCTCCAGCTGTCTAAAGAGAATCTGGTAGCCATCAGCCTGATCCAGAGGCACGAAGGGGTGGATGTTGGCAAACTCCCTCCAGGTGATTGGCTAAAGAAGAGAGAGGACAGCAGTGAGTGGGAAAGATTGCAACTTTCCAAAACAACTTCAGGTTGAGCTCGACAGTTCATTCCATGGAAAAATGGCGTTCCTCAGTGGATGGAGTTGCGCAGATGATTTTGTGGTTTACATACTTTGGTCACATGACAACAAATAAACATGTCATGAGAACTTCCTGACAAACTAACTTCATGGTAGCTTTGAAGATATCTTATTTGTTCTTAAATGATTTACCATGAGCTCCGAAGAGCTGTTCAGCTTCATGGTGCAGGAGCCCTAAAGAAGAAAACATTTTACCATCACACAACTTTAACTTGTGAATTTGAATTGTTTGCTAATCTGAATGTCTTAGTAAATCAGGTTGTACCAACCAGTGGTATCATGCTGTGCACCAGGGAAATGTCCTTGTTCTCCAGGCGCTTCATGTATCGCACAATGTTGGTCTCGGAGTGATAGCTAATCATTAACCAGGAAGAAAGGATTAGGATTAACCGATTTCAGATTGAGCACAATTAAGTGATGGAAAAAAAGACTTGGTCGAATATCCTACAAACACACTTAGTAAGCAGACTACTTAATACTTTTCAAGTATGTCACAATGATCATGTCAAAGATTAAATGGAGGATTTCTAATACATTGATACCAGTCGGTCTTTATGGCACTAATAAAAGATAGCAGCTCCAGATTTAGCAGCCAAGATAGATGCCCTTGTTACCACTGAGGCCAATTTCTACTGCATGGACTGTTACAGTCATACTGTTCAGTATGCGACATAATACACAATCAAACCATGAACTCTAACCCCATTATCAAGTGCAGCAGGGCTTCCTATCAGACAATTGGTACTACAAAGTCTGAGCACCACATTTTTGTCAGTTATGTAATGTGGTGCTGTCACATCAGGGGGCAAGTGCAACTGTGTTTGACGCCAGGCGATCAATGTGTAAAATCAGATATTTATGGCCCAACATGTCATAAAGACATAAAAGTTGTATCATGTTTGTGCAATTCGTTGTCATTGATATAGTGCTACATTATGTGCTTTAGTGCTGCAATTTAACTTGAGAATACCAACCTGTTAAAGACCTGGTGCGTCAGGTACTTGCTCGTCCTCTTGAAAGGACTTCCCATGATCCCCTTTACTCGCTCACCCATCTTCTCAGCAATCAGCTCCTGCAAATTGAGCATTTCAAAAAGTGGAGTTTTATGTTAAAGCTACGTCTATAAATAACAATCACTATGAAACCTGATAACTACTTTTAAATAACAGATGAAATCTAAATGAGTGAATAAGAAATCAACGTACCGCTGAAGATTCACAACCAAAGACCCAGAGCAAGTCATCCAAGTCCCTCTCAGTCACCATCTCATCCAGCGAGACACCCAGCTGTTGACAGAGACGGTTCGAGACAAAGTTGTTACATGTTTAACAGCATGCGTCTGATCTTAAAGCCTCCATCTTATATCGTATGTTCATCTGGCATTGAGTGACTGAAGTAAGTAAATGCAATATAATTCAGTTAAATAAACAGCGTGTGTCAACATGTTGGGGGAGGACATCTAATAACCGAGGAGGCTTGAGAGATCTGAAATTGAATACGATTTAGACCAAGCATATTAAAGTTAGAAATCATTGAAAAAACTTCATCTCAATATGAATGATAGGTTTACCAAAGCACTCAATAGCCTATATTGGGAGTTTCTATTAGTAAAGAGTTGTCTGACTTGTTAACCATTTAAGAATTAAAAAGAAATTTTAAAAAAAAGCATACCAATTATTTTTGCAACTTTTGGACATTTATCTGGAAATCATAAATTTACATACCCAATTTACATATTTCATAAAGCTCCAGCCTTTTGACTAAATAATGCATTGTGGATGTTAAAAATATTTAGTTAAATTATTTTAGTTTTTATTAATTGACAAAAAGCCTTCTTTTGTTTATTCATGTTGTTAAATGGTTCGTGGTTAGCAAGTTGCCGTTTGTGCATTTCATTGTAATCTTGTCAATGTGTTTGTTGGATATGGCGATGCCCTGTGTATTGCTGCAGTTGTGGATGTTGATGCGGTGATTTTGATCATGTCATCATGTTGCAGTTTGTGGTGCTGTTTCATGTAGTTGTATCAATTTGAAAAGCATTTCTTGCAATTTCCGTCCCAAAAAAAAAAAAAAATATATATATATATATATTAAAAAAAAAAAGGTTGAGTTAGTATATGATCTCCTTACCACTCCGTCAGTGTAAACCCTCAGGTTTATCTCCCTCTGCACAGCTCTTTCAAGGATGTCTTTGGCTGCCACGCTACAGTTGATCTTTAGAGTATCGAAGAACATCTCACTGTGCAGACGATGTCCTGCTCTCTTCAGACCTGAAACAAAGTATGCAATGGAAAAATAACATTTAGCACATTCTTTAAAAGCATAAATAACTGAATAAATGTTTGTTTATCTACAATGTAAGTGAGAACTAGTGCCGCAGTAAGAAACAGCTTGAAGTCAAGCTTAAAATATTAACACACAAATTTACCTTCAGCAAGGATCAGAGCAGCATTGTGTGTCCTCTCAGCGATGTGTTTGAGTCCCTGAGGACCATGATACAGTGCAAACATAGCAGCCATGTTGGCCAGCAGCGCCTAAGAGTCAGAAGTTGAACAAAAGGGATGTTTTAGTTTTTTTAAACATTTAATTACCCAAAAAATAGCACATTTAGAAAAATCTTAATAAAATCTACACTGACAGAAATTCTGAAATGATAAGAATGTGCAAAATGTGAGCTTTCTTATACCTGTGCAGTGCAGATGTTGCTGGTTGCTTTGTCTCTGCGAATGTGCTGCTCTCTGGTCTGCAAAGCAAGTCGATAAACCTCCTTACCGGCGGCATCCCTGAAATGGTAGGTTGGTTTTAAACTGGGTTTTTTTTGTTTGTTTTTTTGTTTTTTTTAAACAGTTTCCTCCATTTGTTTTATTGCTTCTACAATTAATTTCATTCAGGAAATAAAATCTTAGTTCTACAATATTCTGACCGATGAGTGTCTCACCTGGTGACTCCAACCATTCTGCCAGGCATCATCCGGATCAGGTTGTCTTTAACGGCGAAGAAGGCGGCGTGGGGGCCACCGTAGCAGAGAGGAACCCCAAACCTCTGGGAGCTACCCAGTGCGATATCGACGCCAAACTCCCCAGGAGGCCGCAGCACACAGAGGGCCAACAGATCTGTGGCACAGCAAGCCAGAGCCTTGACAGGAAGAGAACCAGAGGACAACCAAATCAATGGACGCAATTACCTTTTGGTCATTAAAAAGGCATCTATTCTGACTAATTTGTAGCAGGTGGTTTGCAGTCATGCCACATATACTTCAGAGATGAGCACTTCCTGTAAAACTACGATCCTACCAAATCATGATAGTGGTTTTATGCACAACCCACCCTTCCATTAAAGCTGTACAAAGCCAGCTCTTCAATGTAAATATACTATGGTGTCATCAGCATAGAACTTTAATTGAAGCTGCTGTAAAAAAGGGCAATCTAGGTGAACTGTATCACTAACTTGATACACCTTGAGAATGAAATTCAGATACGGACAAAGAGAAAGTTGCAAATCTGAGATTGTGTGCCTTTCTTTTGATATAAAGTAATCACAGACTTGCAGAGTCGCCTGAAAGCGGCGGGTTTGTTACGAGTTAACTTGTTTTTGTGGTTAAAGCTCCCTTACCCCTCCCTGGTGCGCCCGGTCCACGAGGCCTGTGAAATCTTCCACCCTGCCATCAGTGTCTGGATACTGGAAGAGCACACCGCTCACGTCTTTCCCGCTGAAGTCCATCTCATGAGGAAGCTTCAGCACCATCTTCACCCCGATATAGCTGCAACATGACAGTGACAAATTAGAGGGGAACTAAGAAATATAGGTGTATACAATACATCCTCTCAAAAAGAAAAGCAGTGTGTAGGTTTTTTTTTTTGCATTTTAATACCATAAAAGGAATGTTTCACTAAAGAGTAGCTCAATAGTTATCAATGCAATGGTTTTGTTTTTCTTGTTCACTTAATTGATTTCTTTATATAGAGCTCATGCATTGATTGTGTGCAATACATACTTGGCTCTGGTCTGCACCACAGCAATGGTCTGGGGATGGCAGCGTGGGTCAATGTAGAAGGTTTGTTTTTTGTTCCGTCTGTGAAGAGTAAAAACAAATAACTGGTCACAATCACATGTTTATGTATCGAAAATGTATGCGTTTGCTTAGTTTCTTCTTGTGGCCAAGCTGCAACTTATTACTGAAGTGTAACAGTTATCTTAAATTCCTATGATTTGATTCCATCGCACAGCACAATAGGAGTAGGACTAAAGACTGTTTTGTTTTTTTGACATCACTGCTCGTTGTTGTGATCAGCTTGTAAATACCTGTGGCAGAGCTGCATGGCCTCAGCAGCAGCCGTTCCCTCGTCGAGCAGGGAGGCATTGGCCATTTGCATGCCAGTGATGTCGCAGATCATAGTCTGGTAGTTGAGGAGCGACTCCAGGCGTCCTTGAGACACCTCGGGCTGGTAGGGTGTGTACTGAGTCACCCTGAGGACAAGCAAGTTTGGACAAAAAGTTGGTGGTATTCAGGGTCCAAGGATGGCCGATTTGGATTTGCACGAAAGAATTTTGTTCAGCAGAACAAAGTATGCAGATTATGCAGGAGAGAAGCATTTCATCAGCTCTCACGAGTCACAAGGATTCCTATTAAGGACACGATGCTCTGCAGCACAGTAGATACGTTTTAAATCAGTAACCACACTTTAAGAATAAACATCATTAGGTTTCTGTGCGGAGAGGAAACAAGCTCCCTGCGCTTTCAAATTTCCATCAGGTTTCGTTTAAGCGAGGGTCACCTGAAGTCACTCACCAGCCTGAATTCTCCAGGAGATTACGCTGGATGGGCGGCGGTACCAAGCAGTTGTAGTAGCCCATGCCGATGTAGGACCTCCATACTTTGTTTTTTGATGCAATCTTCTGTAGATTGTCCAGAATTTCACTCTCACCTGTAAAATATGTCATTTGTGATTATATAAAAAAAAAAAAAAAAACTAAAAAAAAAACAATTGGGCATGACACTACATGATAGTGTTGAGGACGTTAAAAACAGAATCCAAAAAACAAGAGTGATTTCTCTATATATTTTTCTATGCTGCTCATAATACATACTGCTCATCGGCTCGCAATACTAGTAGATAGAAATATTGTGTTAAACGGATTTTTGGCTCAATGTAATTAAGTAACTTCCTGACGCATCTCTTCAAATTCATTTGATAAAACAAAAACAGACATTCCTCTCTGGTTATTTTATGTCTTAGCTTTTCTCAACGAAATATATGTTGTAATATAAAACATATACAATAGTACACTTTCCATTCATAATCACCCAACTGTACTATGGATGCATGCGAGCAAAACCACAAATACAAATTCTTCGACAAAGTAATTAGAAAAGACTGTTTCAGTACTACGGTATCGGGAACATTGATTAAATCACAAGCAGTCCCTGACCTTATGTTATCGTACCTAAAATGATCAAGAGTGGAGCGGGGAAAGTAGACTTTTAGGTTAGGAGAAAGAGAGCGTTAGGATATCTGCCAATATTGATTCCTGGTACTCGGTTGAGGAATCTCAGATAACATTGGTTTTAATGTAGGATTATACATAAAACAACTATGCCTTTTAAAAAGTTTGCATAAATAATAGAATGGTAAACAAGATGTGCCGCACCATCTGAAGAACAGCATCGAGTCTTTCATGCGAGGACCTGATTAGTTAACTAATAAAATAAAATAAAGACCAGTGCGGCATGCAGTCCATCAGAGCTGCCACACACAGTAACCCTCCTACTGTACCTAAAATAATTAAAAATACATATTTTTCAGAGTAAAACTGAGAATATAATGTCAGCAAAATATAACATGGACAAAAGCATGTTACAGTTGAACTTGGGATGAGAAAACAATGCCATATAAAGACTTTTTTTTTTTCAGCTCAGAAGCATCAAGAGACTGACTACACCCATGGTTTCTCTCTCTCTCTCTCTCTCGATGGCCAGTTATTTAGCCTCATTCCCCGGTGCTCTAAGGAAGCGCTACCAATGCACAACCAGCCTCTGAGATTCCTCTGGCCTTCCTGGCTGCCTAGCAACTCCAAGGAATGGACAATACCGCCCGTCTGAACCGAGAGCCCCAACTACTCCTGTTTTTGCAGAAGAAAGACGTCTAAGTCTTTGGTGGTGAGAGGGACTGTAGCCAGTATACGAGGGGATATTTACAGCTTCTTCTAAACGGTGCACAGTCTCAGTCTGGAGGTGGTGAATCAGCGAAATTCAGTACAAAAGAAAATGTATAAATTGTGATAAAGGATTATCAGCAGGTTCAGGGTGAGCCGATAGTGTGTATTTTGTGTGTGTGTGTGAGAGTTTGTTTCAGTAGGGGAGGACTGCTTTCCCATGGTCCTGGACTTCTACAGGGCAGCAGAAAAGCCTGATTCAGAACCATCCAGGACCAGGAGGTCTATTGTTGGAGAGAGAATCCCTTGCTGGCTTTGCAAACTGAAGCCCTCCAAAGCTGAACAAGCAGAAAACCAGCACTGCCTCCAGTTTGTTCCTTCAGCATGGCTTGTTGCATCATCAAACCTGACATTTTTTAAACAATCTTTCATAAGTGTTGGGTTTTCCAGTGGCTCTCTGGTGTTAAAGCCGACTGTTTCACGGAAATGATCTCAGACAAAACAAGCTATTTGTATATTTTTTTTATGTTTGTACCCCAAACAGTAAATGAATGAATTGAGAAAACATTCAGCAGATTAACCGATAATGAAAGGAATTGTTAGTTGCAACACCTTTTTTACGTTACGCCTTGTGCTTGCCATATTTGAAGAGTTTTGTGTCAGGTAACCCACAACAATGGAACCGATTTCATTACATTGAAGACCAATTTGATTGTGTTAAATAAAATATTGCATATAGTTGGAATATCATGATATAAAAACACAAGAAAATATGTTCTCAATACTGCTGAGATGATGATTTCATCCATGCTGCCCACCCCATTGTATTCTTTTCATTTTGCACAGCCCCACAAAACTGCTGCTGTTACAGAGGGGTTATATCTGCTACTAAAGTCAATCTATTTCATTTCCTCGTTTCATTTACTGGAAATCCCCTCTGATAAAACAACCTAATTCCCCAGTCTCCATGTGTCCTTTTTGTCGTTTGCTTTGTTTATTTTAAGAAGAAATGAGCCAAAACAAACGGTAAGACTGTGTGGTGATGAAATGCACATTTTTGAACTGGAGAAAAGAAAGAAAAAACACATCCCGGCAAATCCCCATGCAGAACATACCCAAGTCACCTTATTAGGAAGCCCTTCGGCTGTGATGTAATGTGAACGCTGTAACCAGATTGAACTGGACTTGGGGACCGGAGCTCAAGGCTAAACTTTACACTCCAGTTGCCATCCTATGAGCATCGGCTTCCCAGCAGGAAATTGGTGCCGCTCGCCGAGTTTCGCAAAAACAACTCCAAATATGTTCAAAGGAAGACTTAACAGGGGAGAGCGGTCCACGGCAACACAATAGAGAGGCAACCTACATTCCAGCCACTCACTTGGCTTCATTTAACTGACGGTTTAATGTGCGAAAAAACCTCACTGTGCAAAAATATCTGGAGACGAGTGCGATAAACGCACCGTTTTTACATGCTTTTTGATGATATTTAGCATTTTAAATCGGGTTTTGCACATTTAGGTCGAGGTTGATGTTGCAGCCTTTCGCCATTAGAATGTCACATAAAGATGTAATTATATCAATGATAAATACTCTAAAATGAAGGTAAACTTACAGACTGGGTCATCCATTTTCATACTCCGCTGCATTCGGATTGAGGAGGGAACGGTGTCGTTCATCAACTGGTCGAGCGACTGTGGGGGAAACAAATATATGAAAAGCGTGCAAACATGGCTGTTAATGCAGAATAATATCAATATACTGCTCAAAACAAGTGACTTCATGCTGGAATTTGGCTTAATAAATTGGAAAAGCGTATTTTGTGCCCAATTTGGTGGGGGTAGGAGTAGGCTAGTGAATCTTACCTCGACTCCCAGAGCATCCAGCATTTCTCTCTTCTCCCTCTCACCTGGGCCAATGTGCCTCTCTGCAAAATCATCATGTCTGGGTAATGTTCTCTCAATCTGTCTGGAGGAGACGGCCGCAGACGTCCTCAGGCCCCGGGCGGGTGTTAGTGAGGATGCGCCGCTGTTTCGGATCCTGCACTGAAGTTTCCAAACCACGCGGCTCTTGTCACTCAGATGCCTGCATGGTGCGCTGGGATTCACCGACTTGGCCAAGAAAATGCCCCAGGACTTGGCGCAGCTCTGCATCTCTAAATCACTTTGCAAGACAAGTCTGCAGAAACTAGTGAAGCCTTTTTTTTTTTTTTCCCCTCCCCTCACACGGCAGAGTTTCCCCCCACTGAGACGGATGCGATCCCTGCAGGAGAGTCTGCCAACTCCTTCAAACTGCAGAGTTTATACAACTGCACCGTTGCACAAGAGCGGACCAATCAGAGCGGAGGTGCTGCGTGACGCAGTGACGAGCCCCGATCAAACAGCTGCTGAAGTTTCTCGCGTGCCCACTAACCTAGAACAAATAAAAATAAAAGATCACTACAGATATTTTAAGAGCAAGTCATCTTAGTGATCATGTGCGTGGCCAAGAGGGTGAAACGCTGCAGGAGAAATGGGACGGTAACCTACACTATGGCACCCAAACCTTCTGGGCATTTACCCAATGGCCAATAAAGTGACAGGTTCATTCCTAAACGAAAACATACCTCGTATCACACCACATGCTGTACAGAATGTGAAGCCCCTGGAGGCAAATGTGTGATTCATGATGTGAGGCTTTATAAATAATTTGAACTTGAGGTCGTTTTAATGTTATAAGGACAAACTGCTTGCTGACGTGTCATGCAAACTAGTTTTCATCTCTTCTTTCCATTCTTTAAAGGTGGAATGCTAAATATGAATTATGGTTTATTGCTTCATAACTGTGAATAAAAGGATTGAGTCCTCCAAAATGCCCCCCAACAACTGCTGTTTACACAAGCCACTTGTAAACATATCAGCCATAAACATGAAAGTCTGCAGGTCTACGAGAGGACACCTCAGAGATTAGGCCTTCTGATTGCACCTATGAAAGTTGAGCCACACTCAAGTTTTCAGGGAGGCATGTGTCTCAACATTGAAAGGTGAAGAGGGAACACAAATGCATCATCAGCTGCGCTGAAAAAAAACACGCAAACACCATATATTTGGTTAATTCACACTTGCATAGTGCTGTTAATTCTGTACCCAGGAAAAGGACACACAAAAATCATTTATCTAGAAGACATGGCCAAATTAAAAGCTGCATTGTTCCGTTTACATTGTTGTCTGCTCCCTGCATCGTGGTCTGCAATAACAGTTTCACTGTATGTGAATGAAAACATACTCTGATAAGGGGTATTCATAATTTAAAAAGCAGCTTGCTTGTTAGATTCAGAAGCCAGGTCAAGGCAGGATTACACTGTGAATGTGGCTGTCAGTGTTATGTTCAGCCATATCTTTTCCTTAAATTAACTATGTAATAAATAATTCAATTTAAGAAACAATTATGGTTAGGTGAGACACTGACAAAAGGTGTCTTTTCACACATGAGGTCTGATATCCAATAATGCAATACTGTTGCACTATAGCCATTCTTCCAGCTGATTCTGCTCAAAATGGCCTCTTGATTTCTAGCAATCTCTCGGACAGTAAAATGATTATTTTTGTAAACTCAGGGTTAAATACCACAGTGGCATATTGAGACAATTTGAGATTGTTGTAGCTTTAATCGAGTAGCAATTTGTTTTGTGGCAGCAGTTAAGCCATGAATTAAAACAACAGGGCGATGAGATACAGATACATAAACTTAACAAGCATCATCTTCCGGATGCTGTTAGATATACTAATCCTTCAGTTTAAGTGTCGTATTTGAGGTTAATTTGGGCCACGGCATACTACATTAGATGAAACACACAATCCAAGCACTGAGTAAAAAGAAAGATAATAAAAACGGACATTGACTAAACTTGATACATCAGACTAGAAGGAAGGCCAGTATTAAGACATGCTCGCGATGTGGCTCCATGATAGCAATGTCAAACAGTTGGTTACCACTTCGATCCAGACTCAAATATCTCAACAACTATTACATGGATTGATAATAAATTGTAAACATACCTTCTTGGTTACCAGAGGATGAAACGTAACAACTTTGGTGATCCTGACTTTTCCTCTAGCACCACCATGAGGTTCACCAGTGTGGTTACACTTGTAACCACACTGGTGATCCTCTGACTTTTCATGTATGTAGTCTCATTAACAGGTCAAATTTCTAATATGTTTTTTGAGTAAATACCTGCAAAACTAAAGACATTCCCATCTTCCCCAGCTGTACTTTGTGTTTAGTGCTAATTAGCAACTAGCATCATTTGTCCAATTATAGCCTCACAATGCTGCTAGCATGACTGTTGACTCTTTTTATCTTATTTGACAAAATAACAGAGATTCCTCAAAATGCTTTCAATAAGACCTGCATATCAACGTCTGTTATTAATTCAGTCATATATAAGCTAAGAAAGTGTACGGTGTTGGTGTTTCTTCACTCATCAGGGACACTGGATGACTCAGAGACCCAGAGCTGGACAGGCAACCTGACAAAAACAAAGTTGTTATTTTGTTGTCACACTTTCTCTTCCCAGAATTGGAAACTGCTATTTCCAGGAAACTATCTCCTCTGTAGGAGTATGCTCTGGCTGCCAGTAACTCAAGTCCTGGTTTACAGCTGCCTTCAAACTCCAGTTAGACACTAGGATCAAAACAAACAAGTTTATACTTCAAGAACATCAGACACCTTGGACTAGAAATCATATATCTCTAACTTACATAACTTTGCCTAACTGGTCCAACCTGTTTACCTTTTATTGAATGCAGATCAAAACATCCTACTGCACACTGCGGGTTAGGGTTAAATGAGATCAGACAACCTCAAGTTCAGTAGAGCAGGAACATCATTTGGCTAAAGACAGTTAAAGGCACAGTGTGCAGGATTTAGGGGGATCTCCAATTCAATTCAATATATTTTGTAACGCCCAACATCATCAATCACAAATTTGCCTCAGATGGCTGAACAATCTGTACACATACGACATCCTCTGTCCCGGGACCTCCCCCAAACTCCCCCAAACCTTTAATGGGGAGAAAAAAAGGGAAGAAACCTTAAGGAGAGCAACAGAGGAGGGATCCCTCTATCAGAATGGACAGAAGTGCAATAGATGTCAAGTGTAGACAATGAACAACATAACAGAGTTACAACACATTCAACGCATACGATGTAAATGATTCATCAAATGAGAGTAGTCTATTAGAGCGATCTATTAGCAGAAATTAAATTGAATAGCTCGGTTTGTATTAGTGTATAAACACCTAAAACTAAGAACTGTTATGTTTCATTTAAATATAATCTAAATAATCTCATATCTAAATAGGGAGAAGTCCTCTTCCACAGAGTCTACAGCAGCCCAGAACAGACAGCCTTTCTACTTTTTATGTTATTGTAGGCCATCGTAGTTCCCCAACAGGTTTGGGGAAACAGCAATAGCATGAGCAGCAGAGTGGAAAAACGCAAGCCGCTGTCTGACTTCCATTACTCCTTAAGTAATGTTGTTACGTTAAGGACGGCCATGGGGTGAGGGCTGGTCTGCAAACGCACTGCTAGATGCAACAAAATATACACACTGTGACTTTAATACTGCAAAAAGTAGAATAATGAATACTCGGTCAGCAGACTTTTAGGGAAAGTCGTCCAAAATATGCAAAATGTGTGGTGCCAAGAGTAAATTGTACGATGGTAATTATTTATAGGTAAAACCTGGTTAAAAAAAAAGTACCTTTGTTCTTCATTTTCTTAATTCAACATTGTTGGATAAGTGAATTAAAGTGAAGGGGGTGTGGCTAAAACCCAGACACGATTAGAATAAATTATTAATACATTTGAATGTCTGTCTGCCATTAAAAAGCCGGCAGAGACAAACCAGTTTGTCGGTATGAAAATACAACCTCGGGTGTTAAATGTTTATTTTCTTTGGTCATAAGCTCACTCACAATTGTATCATTTCTCATTTTCACTCTTTATCTAATTGTTTTTCATGTTTTATACAAATAAACTGTTGCTTGTAATATTTGTAATTTTTGAATCAGTTCCTATAATTTCTAACATTTAGTAAATCTTTCTTGAGACAAGATCCAATAAAAACCTTAAATATGAAAATCTAAATATAGCTGAGTGAAATTACACACAGAGATTAAGATTGTGGGCAGTTTGTGAGAAACTCAAACCAAACACAAAGGAAGAAGAGAGTGAAAACAGTTGCTGTGTGTTTGATTTGGTTACTACAGTTGCTCAAATATGGACTGATAAAAAGCCTACGGATCAACAAACGGATTAAATATTATCAGTACTGTGTGAGAATGGTAAATAAAAGGGATTGCTTTAATGCAGGCCACAGGTGGAATGGTAGAGTCAGTCAGTCCAGGTAAAACAAGCATTTCCCCTCTTTAATAGGACAATCGGCAGCAAACGTCTGCTATCAGCAGCTTTGTTCTTCTCTCTGTGATATTCACCCGGAGATTCAGATATGGGTTTGATGAGCTGCTTCTGGGAACGACATCAGTTTCTACTGCACCAATGTTTTTCACTTCCATTCGCATTTTTGTTTTTTTTCCTTGCTAAACGGGGATATCTGTCCTTGACATGCAGGTATGTAATTGAAAAATCGATGAATTTGTATTATATGCCAAACTAACTTTTCAAAGAAATGTGTCACGTTATTGTTATTCCTGGAGCCTTATGCTCTTTATACTCTATACGCATTTGGATTTAAACATTAGGTTTGTGAAGTTGGATTTGTAAATCAAATGAAATGTAAAATAATCGGTTCAACCGGAACATAAGTCAACAGCAGGACCACAACAACAGGGTATTCAATACTGCAGACATTTTATACTTCTTTTATCTCATATTCATTTGTTAGCATTTTATTTATCTGACTGTATTTTTAACTTCTCCACTACAGCAATTTGTTGTTGTTAAATGTTTTCTTTAAATAAATATATTTAACAAATATTAAATAAGTGCAACTAACAATCATTTTCATTATCAATTATTCTGCAGATAATTTATGATTGTTTGCCCTATAAAATATCAGAAAATGGTCATTACATTTTCAGTCTTTGTTGATCTCATAAGATGTCTTGTATTGTCCCACTAACGGTCCAAAAGCCAATTATCTTCAGTTTATAATGATTTAAAAACAGCAAATCCTCATATTGGAGAAGCTGCAACCAGCAAACTTTTGCCATTTTTGCTTAGAAAGTAGCCTAAACGTTGAATCAATAATTCCACCTACAGGTACGTGTTTGTTTGTTTTGGTGGATGCGTCCTGGCGGTCGTCACAATGGGCATCTACAGCTCGCTTCTCTTCACCTCCACCATGGTCTTTATTCTGCTGGTGTGCTCTGTGGATCCCAGCTGTGTCCACGCCTGGGTGTTTGGTATCCAGATGTTGTGGCAGACTTTCTGGCACCTGCTTATTCAGTACAGGGAATACTACCTACATGAGCCGGTCAGCATCAGGTACTAATCATAAATCAGCTCTTCGGTATATAAACTGACATGTTCATGCTTTTGAACCCTCTGGATATAACATGAATGCAGACAGTTAAACATGCTTTGAACTCAAGTTGTTGAATGACATTTCGCTCTGTGCTCTGGGAAAAAAAACACATGAAATGCATACAAATATTTCAACATGAACTCCTCCACTTTCAGATTGTTTTGGGCAGTGTCCTCTTTGATGCTGCTCACTCAGAGAATCACCTCAGTGTCCATGGACCTGCAGGAGCAACGAGTTCGGCTAACACTCAATGCTTCATCCAAAAGGAAGGCTTGTGCGACGCTTCTCCCTCTTGTCAGCTACATCTTCAATTTCACCACACTGCTCGGAGGCCCTTTGTGCTCCTACAGACGATTTGTGTCCTTAATGGCGGGGATCAGCCTTAACCCTCCACCTAATCCACTGGGTTTGGTCTTCTTAAAACTGATGCAGGTGTTACTGCTGGAGTTGGTAAGGTACTGTCTTGTCCATTTTCTGAACACCTATGATCCCTCCAACTCAATCGCTCTCTATGGCATCCTGTGGGTTTTGGGTCTGGCGGGGACTTTGAGGATTCAATATTATTCTCACTGGAGGATCAGTGAATGCCTCAATAACGCAGCTGGGTTTGGCTTTTGGGTACATTCACCAGGAGACCCCCCAGACTGGCGCGGACTATCCGATGGAGATTTCTGGACCATCGAAGCGTCGAGCCGTATGTCAGAGTTTGCCCGTCGATGGAACGCCACAACAGCTTCATGGCTGCGTAGACTGGTGTATAAAAGGTGCAAACGTTTCCCGTTGTTCATGACTTTTAGTTTCTCACTGTGGTGGCATGGTTGTCATTTAGGTCACATTGTGGGAATTTTGACCTGGGCAGCAACGGTGAAGGCAGATTATCATATACACAGCTACCTGTACCCAAAAGTCTCGCCAATGTGGAGGAAAATATACGCTTGTTTAAGCTGGATTAACACTCAAATGTGTGTTGCTTGTATCGTTACAGCAGTAGAATTAAGAAATATGTCTGGTTTGAGACTTTTGTCCAAAACATACATAGGTCTGTTTCCCCTTTTTAACATAATTCTGCTCTTTATCTTATTAAAACTCAACACAGTTTAGTAATGTAATCCTGTGAACTACGACAGGCTTGTTCTGTCATTTAAATATATGAATGGACTTCATGTCGTCTTACTGTACTGTGTTTTGATGTTGTTGTTGTTGTTGTGCGGAAAAGCTGTTATTCACAGCGTAGCGATGGATAATCATATTCAATGTGTCATTTTGATATTGCCACTGAAATAAATAACACCCGGTCATGTGAGAGAGCAGGCCTGAGGCAGCTTTTAGACTATGTCATCACCCTGCACATGTACGTCATGGTTAAGTGTGATAATCTAAAAAAAAACTCATTAAAAAAAAATTGGCAGCATCCAATTCCATCCAGCAATCTCAGAGTTCAACAGTTTACTTCAACAGCTTATTGAAGCAATCTCAGACAGGGTGTGTTCAGACAGAGGCTGAAGTAAACAAGTCACTCATGAGAGAGTGAAAATAAAGACTCAGATATTTTTCTCAATAATTGGAAATTAAACCAAACAACCAGTAAATACTACCTACGGTGGCCACTTGTCGGCTCTCTAGTGGTAAAAATTGTTAATGCAGCTTTGAACATAAACAACACATTATGCATGTTTATTGTGACTACATGTTGTTTTGCGTTTATTTGTGCAGCAACTGGAGGTCCACTTAGCAGCATTTGAAGATAGAGGTGAATTATATTTGTATGTACTAGGAGGTGTATTATTTAATAATTTAATTTCAACAATATTCATTGAAAGGACATTTTAAAGCTGTAAATGTTTTCATGAGCAAAGAAATAAATTTAAAATTTAAATTTAAAATCACACAGCTTCTGGTAGGTCTTTTTGTTGTCTCATGGGGCTTCGTCCAGAATTAAAAACCCAACATTGTAGCATGTGATTGTGATGTTCTGTAAATTGTTCTGCTGATCTCACTTATCTGACCGCTTCGTCGTTTTGCAGCAAAGTCTCTCTTCTTTCTTTCCACAAATTGCCGGCAACAATGCCTAAAAGTAACAACAGTCCGAGGTTTCTGTTTGAGGAAAACTTCTTCCAGCAGTCCTCTGGTCTGTTAATGTCCAATGAGTAAATCTATACGAGAGGAGAGGAAATATCACGTTTTAAATGGAATGTTAGAGACTCAAACTGATAAACTGTGATAACATCCCACTGTGGAATGAAACTGTACCATACGTACTGGAATAATCAACCCTTTGGCAGAGAGCCTTCAGGCTACACTGTACAACAGCATGTTCCTCACCTGATACGTTAGGTGAACGGCCACTGTGGACAGTACAGCATAGTAAGGGAGAGTCTGTTCAGCATTGACTCCAGTTACAACCAGTCCTGACATCATGGCCACCATGAAGCCACTGAGCCACGGTTTGGTTTGCTCATGAAACCTCAGTGCAGTAGATTTGACTCCTATCTTCATGTCGTCCTCCTTATCCTTATTATCAAACAGAGAACAATCAATATTAGACATTACGGTTATAATTAAGGTTAAAAAGTGAACAATTTTTTCCACATTTTCTGCTAAATGTGAGTGCCTGAAAATGTTCATGTCATTGCTTTCTATAAAACATAAAGTAGAACAGCAGAGATCTGTGGAGCCCCATACGTCACCTGATGTGCATAAATTGTGTCATATATCAGCGTCCACATCACTCCTGAGAAATACAGCGGGAGGCATACGGACCAATCACAGAAGCCCTTGACAGCAGACCAGCCGAGCAGCGCTCCCCAGTTAAAGGTGAGGCCTAAACAGAAGTCATGGAAGACACATGAGACCGACTTTAGTTTTGCTGATGGGAAGGATTTTTAGGCTGCAGTCACACCAAAATCAGGCTGTGTGGCGATTAGCACCGTGTTGTCACTTAAATGGTCCATTTGATTTGAACGGTCCATTGATCACTGTATACGTGACCGGTCACCGTAGCGTAACGTCGGGTTGTGACTCTTCACAACCCGACGTTACGCGTCTTTTTTTGGGCATCTCCTGCGAGCCACACTTCCGCAGCATGAACGCACTTACCACATTCAAGAACGCATGATTTGGTGTGAATGCAGCCTTGGTTTTACATGTAGAACACCACAGGAGAACCGTATACAGTACATACCCAACACAAACTGTGGCCAATAGGTGATCCTCTTCATCAGCGGGTAGGAGATGACAAGAGATAAAGAGGCAGCACCCAAAGCTATGCTGTAGAGAGCATTATGAAAACTGTGAGTCAAACAATGTTGAGCCTTTAGATATAAAAACAACTTTGCTGTTTTGTCTTTGTGTGTCTGTATTCTAACATATAGTACTTGCTCTTGTACATTAACAGACTGCAAGTAACGCAACTGGTGAAGAGTTTCATCCAGTGTTTAAACCCCTAACCCTAAAACAATAGTTAGGTGCAAATATGAGCGTTGCAATATGTTGTGCTTGGTTTAATCATTCCTCCTTTTAAACCCCAAAACACAGCAACATTACCGATGATCTAACTATGGGACAGCAGGAAAAATAATGTCTAAAGTTTTTTGTCTGACCTACACACTTGGTAATTTGTTCCATCTATGTTTCTGTAATGTTCCTAAACTGATGACTATACAGAACTAATGACAACATGAAGATCACTGGGTACCTGTAATAGTTGAGACACAAGAGAACCCCGAGTGCCAGTGAAAGCTGCCCTCCTAAGAACACCAGTGCCTGCCTCTGAGAAATCTCTCCTGATGCAATGGGTCGAGTTGCCGTACGGGCCACCTGCACAAAAACATCAACACTTTCATTAAGTGAGTTCAGAAATCATATTAGGAATGTATACTTCTTGCCGTAGTATAGTAGTATGGAGGGTGGTATTTGCTGTGGCTATGCGAGTGACGGTATCATGGCTTTGAAAACACGGTATTTATGGTTATCAACGTAAATGGCTATACATTAGCTTCATATACCTTTTTGTCAAAGTCTTTATCCCACATGTCATTGATGGTGCAGCCCGCTCCTCTCATCAGCAGGGCACCTGCACCAAACAGGGTGAGCATGCCCAGATGTGGGAGGCATCCGGGGTCGGCAGCCAGAGCAATGCTCCATGTACACGGGAGGTAGAGCAGCCATGTCCCTAAAACACACACACACGCGTTTATATTATTTTAATGTATACTTAAATATTTTTTTCACATTCTAATTCCAATGCCTATATATTCATAACCGTTAAAAGTGAACTGCTCTTTGAAAGGATGCGCTTGCATTATTTTTATATTAATATCATACAGTGGCATACAATGATCTTGAAATTACAATATCATCGTTTATCTCAATTATTTCTGGGATGATATATCCTCCAACAAAAGCAGTTATCGTGACACACCATCACTCAAGTGAACTAAACAAGAGATTAGGATTTGAGAGTATAAGCAAGAACACAGACTTGGGTTAGGTCAATGTGAGTGGCAATGTGAGGGGAAGAACATCACACTTTAAGTTATAAAAGCAGATATAAACGTAGGGATGCATTAATATGGGTTTTGAAGCCGATACAAATAATCTTTCATAGCACATACCACTTTTAATATAAACTTTGGAAAATGCTCTTGGATAATGCAGCTGAAAACCAAGTCCTTTTCAGTCCGTCTATCTTAACGTCATTGTGTGTTTTCTAATACACAATCATATTCTCATGAAGTTGGTTTTTACACAACTGGGTTAATTACTCCCAAAGAAAGATCCCAAACAAAATGCAGATTAGACAACGTTCCAAGTATCTGCACTAAAATAATGCAGAACCAATCCCAATATTGCTTTTTAAAACCAATATTTATATTATATCCACACACAGCATCAGTCTTTGTATAACATTAGGTTACAGATAGATGTGATGTACTCACCAATAGGTTTGTCCAGCCTCATCAACCGGAGGTACGGCTGGACAGGACCGGGTGCTGAATTCACAACTGTGGCAGCTGATAAACTGAATGATCTTCTCCCATATTGCCGTGTTGCGTGTGGTCTGAGTGAAGGGTGCAAAACCCTCTGGCCGTAAAGTCCTCTCTTCAACACGCTGGAATCTGAGTGGAGACTCGTCCCATCTCTAGTCCTCCCTCCTTCTGTGTGAAGGAAGACGTTCGACAGGGAGCAAAGAGCTCCATGATAAATCCTCCTCAGGGTGTTCAGAGTTAACTGGCTGGTCAGCTTGGCCGGGAACATGGTGTTTCTCCGGTAATGTCCTCCCTAACACACAAATGAAACCACACACACACAATGGCTTGTCAATGGCTTTTTCACAAAGGAGGACTGATTTGCTGCAACAGGCATTCCTTTTGTGTCAGAGTGAATCAGCTGTACAAACACTGAGATGTTAGTGTGTAATGCCGTCTTCACCTCAGATCCCACACATCTTGAAAATAAAAACACCGAAATCAGATTTGTGTTTTCTGATTTCAGCTCAGCATTCAACAAAATCGCCTCCAGTGAAACTGAGTTTTAAATGTAGCAATCTGGGCATGTGTACCACGATGTGCCCCTGGTTATTAGACTTCCTCACAAACAGACTACAGCTGTAGCATCACACACAAACTGACATGGTTGTCCCACATCTCCATCCTCCATAAATTGCTGTATTACTTAAGGAGACTTATTAAGAGAAAACTATTAAAAGACAATAACCACCCAGCCTCAGCCTTCACAACTGCCGTAACTTAACACCAGACTTTCTGGCCGCTTCTTTCTGTTTTTATTTTGTTATGAAGCAAAATGACACTACGAAGTCCATTTCTATGACAGTTGTACATGCGTGTGTTAGCCACAAACCTAATTTGCTAGCTTAAGTTACCGCGAGCTATTTCAAACGATCTGTATCAACGTTAACTTGTCTTGAAACCCAATAAAGTGAAACAACTTACACTGTGGGTTAAATAAAACATTAACGGAGACTAGCCATTACACAGGTGGCTTATCGGTCACAGTTGCACTGCTTCTTCTTCTTCTTCTTCTTCTTCTTCTTCGGTGCTTGGCATCCAGTTTATTGGTGCATGAGCGCCACCTTCTGACCAGCCAATAGACTTAGAATATTTCCCGAAAACAAAACAAACAAAAAGTAATAAATAAATTAAAAATACCACACATACCATATTAAACTATATATTTATCCTAAATGTGTTATATACTAATACTTTTACTTTTAATACTTATTTAATTAAAAGTATTAATGATGTACAATGTCTTGTAGATTGGGTAGAACACTTTTACTCCTGTAATTCCATATTTTTTCATTTATGCAAAAGATTGATAATAATAAATATTTAGGTATAAATATGCAAGTAGTATTTTAAAATTGCAGCTGGTGGGTGGATTTTTACTACAGTCTATAATGTTGGGTGGATTTATGTGACATCTTCAACAGCAGCAAAATATACCTGCTGTAAAATATATGCAGTGGAGTCAAGTATCATGTAGCACAACATGGAAATACAAGTACAAGCAGCCTACTTCAAAGTGTTTACGTGACATGTATTTGATTACTTTCCACCATTGTAATTAAGTTGATTTAAAACCCTTTTGTACAATATTTAAGTAAAATAATGATTCGTTTTCATACACAGATGTTGACTAACTCGTTTATTCTCTTTTTAAAGCAAGAAAATATAATATCCACATGTGTAAAGTGAGCTAAAATAAAATGTTGCTTCGTAAAATATAAAATCTGAGTGCATGATAAAATACTGCATTATAAAAGTATATCTATTAACACAAATGTTATTTGTACCCCACTCTAACCCATACATTTCACATTATGAGCAGTTCTAAATTTGCACATTCAAAGGCAATACCCTAATTTGTACAATAACATCTCTTGGTTTTGGCATGTGCATTGTCTTCTTGCATTATTTTGTTCCATGTGATGATGCTTGGCAAACAGTGCGGAAAGCATACATCTTATCATTATTTTTGTTTGTGTCAAAGTAAGACACAGGTTTTACCAGCAGATGTAAACATCATAACATTCATATGAGCTATAAAATGTCTCTGCAAGCAGAGGCTCTGTCAAGGGTTTGTGTCTCTCACTCATCCTTCAGCCTTCTGGCTGTCCTCAGGAGAGCCAGAGGAATAATGAAAGATGCTGATGTGAGAAGAAAACAGGTTTGAGCTCCAGCTATCCAGTAAACTGTGAAGGAAACACAAACACAATTTTACCGTTAAATTGACACCATGCCCAGTTTCCATGCTATTTCTTCAGAATGAGGTATTACAACTGAGGAATTCAAAGATTATTCTCTCAAAAGAGTTAGTGGCTTGTGTGTGCTGCCTAATGTTTCATAAATTGTCAACTAATTTCAGCAGCATTCGATGTTATTACTGCCATCTGGCTTCCTTACCGGAGGATGACACAACTGGTCCCAGTGCTCTGGCCAGGGCACCCAAACTTCGCAGAATCCCCATCACTGTACCCTTCTGGTTGGCCGACCCTGGAGCAATATCCACAGTAGATAATCAGTAACATCATGCACATTCTACTCTAATCAAAATGGGTTGTGAGTTTCCATAAATATGAACTAATAAACAGGCTCACCGTGGTCAGAAACAAGCGTCGACAGGCATGGAACTACTATTGCAGCCGCTGTCACAAAAATAAACAAATTATAAATGACATAAAATGTAAACAAACAATACATTGCATTTAACATAAATAAATACATTCTCTAGATGTAGCTATATGTTATGTTTTACATTTTCATGTCTATGGATATTATCCTGCTGCATACAAACTGTAATGTGTGATTGGTTGTATGTTGTGTTTTATTTTACCTTTATTCAATCAGGTATTCTAATAATAGCAGCTTTTTTTTCTACCTCGTTTTCTAATCTGACTCTACAAAAGTGCATTAAGCCATTGTTTATCAGTTACATTTAACTAATATCACACATTCTTGGGTACAATAAATGGCTTAACTTCTTTTAAGGGGACATACAATATAAAGTGAGCTCACCAAATGAGTATAACGCCAAGCCAGCGTAAAGCATCGTTATATTCCATGAGAGCCCGATGAGAATAAACGCTGGGATTAATGCTATGATTGCCTAAAAAAAATGAGAAACGTGGTTGCTTAAGAAAACAAAGGTGTAGCGGTGGTTCATGTCTTTTCACCATGAAGAGTATTTCACTGTACAGATTTTTGTCATGTAAACAGAAGATGCTCCTACCATTCTAACAGCCATGATATGCTGCCCGGGTTTGATTCTGCGAGCATAACCGCCCTGGATCAAAGCCATGATGACACCAATGAAGAAGAACATCTTTCCCTGCTGCATACTAGTGAGAGAAAAATGCTCGTAAAATTCAAAGGGTTGCCACTCGGGTGCGTTTACTGTAACTGATAGAGCACACAGCTTTATCTTTGAGTTCATACCTTGTAAACTGGAAGCGTTGGTGAGTGAGAAAACTCAGCGTGAACTCCAGACCAGAGAACAGGAAGAGGTAGCAGAAATAAACCAGGCCCAACGCTTGAAGCTTCTGCATTCCTGTAAAGACATTTCCACCTTTTATCTTTCAGTGTTGATTCATGCTTTATATGGGTCAAATGGATGTACGCCTCTTTCCCTACAGAGGAGTTCAGTATGTGCAGTACCCACTTTCTTTTGGAGGCGGATCTTTTGTCCTGGTAACAGCTGAAAAATGGAACAAAGATAATGGGTTCAGGAGGTCCCTGGAGTCCCCGAACCCCGAAGATGAAGCCTAGGATGAAACAAGAAAAACGATCTGTATCTTTTAAAATAGAATAATGTTGTTGTGAGAAAAATAAAGTTTTCAGCCACTAACGAAAATAAACTGGTGTTTAACTTTATCACTGAGTGAAAACAATAACCATGACTCTTACATACGGTATATCCACCAGTGTGTAGTGATGATGCTTTAACCTTTAATTATTGTTTTGAATGAGTATGTTTTGCTGTCACTTGATTTTATGTGAGCTTGCGTGGTGGATTTTTGTGAGGGCATGTATAAACTGCACTTGATTGACAGCTCCCTCACTCTTCTGTTTGCTTTAAGGTACTTGTTATGACAGGACAATGTACACTGATATTGTTCTTAGATCATAGAGTTGGGTGAATGACACCAGGTAATTCCCAGCATAGCTCCACCCAGCTTCGGTCTGACAAAAGGTCGAATTACTTCCTGGAGTCTTGTCAGGAAAATACTGCTTTCAACCAAGAAGTAGTCTGGCACATAACCCCAGATGAAACAACAATAGGCCGTTTTTTTAAACAAGCACAATCTTAAATTGCTTGTTGGCGTATTTTGTTAACTTTGGGCAGAGCCAGACAAGCTGTTTCCCTCTCTTTGCAGCCGTCATACAAAGCTAAGCTAACTGGCTGAAGCTTCACATTTACCGTACAGACATTAGAGAGCGGTACCAATCTTCTGTACCGCTGCACAAAACTTGAGTAAAACTGCAAGTGATTCAGTTTGTCAGTTGGCAGTGTGAATGTTTCGATCGCCAACCTGGACATCCTTTGTGAGCGTCTCTGGCAGCACGACCCAAATAAAGAGCAGATCAGCTACGCTGAAGGCCAAGGCGAGCAGAGCTGGAGTTTGGTAGAAGACAATCCCTGTTGTTCTGGAGCTGAGGGCAAAGTAGGCACCCATCAGAGGTCCCACAGTGAAGCCTAGGGAGAAGGCAATGCCGATCATAGCCTGGTCATAATGAAATTAAAGTTAGATTTTAGGACATTTACCTGAAGGTGAGATACAAAGCTATTAACTGGCAAACAGCACAACAATGAGATTCAAATGGAAACTAGCAGAGCTTGTTTTCATACATGAACCTCCAGCATGCATCACAGCATGCATCACATCACATTATGGGGTTTTTTGGATGCCATATCTTAACAGTAAATTTCCTGTTATGACCAAAGAAAGTATGCGCCTACCATTCCTCGGTTCCGTGCTTTTGGGCAAGGCAAGTCGGCCACGATGGCAGTGCAGAGGCTGACGTTGCCCTTACAAATGCCCCCAATTACCCGAAACAAAAGGAACATGCTGAAGCTCCGGGAAACAGCCCAGACCGCATAGGAGGACATCAGCCCTAACTGGAACACAAGGCACCCAATTAGACCCGAATGAATCACGGCTGATGGTAAAAGCTGCATGGTTTCGTGGAGTGGGGACTGTGCCGAGTCAGTGACTCTAGTGGCTTCCAATGTGAAAAGATACTGAAGTTTATATTGTAAAGTCGTAAAAAAAAACATAAAGTAGTGTGATATGGCATTTTACTCACTGTGGTAAGAATGAGCAAGGGTCGTCTGCCATAACGGTCTGACAGAGCCCCGGTTACAGGCGACGACAGGAACTGCAGCAGAGAAAACAGCGACCCGATCAGACCTGAATGGCAAATTGAGAAGCAAATAAATGAGGCCAGTTTCTTGGCAGTACAACAATTTTAATCAGTCATGAAAAGTAGAGCTCCACATACGTTATATTGAACATGAAATCAATCCAATATACCTCCAAACAGGACACTGTTGTATTTCTTTTCCATAGGAATCCCGACGACCTCCCTGAACCAGTCCACAACACTCTGCAGAGACTGATATACGCCATCCTGTCCAACAAGACAAAACACAGAATATACAACATTACACACGAACAATACTAGTGAATATGTCTGTTCAGAATGAGTCAGCATGCAGAGTCACACACAGACACAGCACATGATGGCTAATCTAATCACTGAGTTGGTTCTGGTTTTTAGGGTACAGATTCTTCACACAAGGCCTCCTTTGTTCAACAGAGCATCAGATTCGGCACATTGTCTGTCCAAAACACACCATGATTCAAACAGCAGAGTCAGTTTCTAAACTACAAACACCGGTTCCATCGGTGAAACTGATGTACAACTGTCTTGCCAAGGGAACAAGAGCTTATTGTCTGGCGCCCATATGTTCCAAACCAGTCCGATGATTTAACTGCTGAAAATATCGTCACAGGTGATAATAATTTCTCTTAATTTACATGCAATCAAATGCAACTCAAATTAGGACATAAGGCTGGTTGAATCATCAAAAACTGATGGCTTTCAAAAAACAAAACTAACCCCCGTTTGTGCATAATGGTCCAAAATAGAAGGAAGTAGAGGTAGAATCAGTGTAAATCCCAGCAGGTCCAACAGCAGGGTGATAAACACAATGTTGATGACCTTTGATGAGAAGGAGCTGCCATCCTCTGCGGGTTTGTTTGCGGCTGACATTCCTGGGACTAAATATGGCGTCTTTTCTGTTCCTGTTCATACGTAAAACATATACAGTATATGTTAGGAAAAGACAGGAACAAATGAACCCTTGGGAAAGTATAACAAACAGCTTACTTTTACAGGTCTGTAATTTCCTCATAACTTTCTTTACATGGGAATATATATTGGGCATTCAAGGACAAAATTCAGACAGATATTAGAGTTTAGCAAGTATCCTTGAAATGCTGCTCTTTTAAAACCCAGTAAATATTCCACTTGTTATTAATTTATTATTCGAAACTTCATCCTGCATACATGTTGTGTGTTTATATATTTGTGCATGTTCAGCTGGCCTGCTGCACACTGTAGGTTATATTTCTAATTAATTAATAACTTGAATTAACTGGAAGTGTATCAACTTAACAGGGTCTCAGTGTCTCTTTAATAAGTAATACACATTATATAGTTATTACCAGAAAACTTCCTATGATTTGCAGATACATGTCAGTTACTTTCTAGAAAATTAGTCAGTAGGAAACCAGTAAAATTAAGCATTAATACAGACAGTGAGTTAGTTATCTGCAGATTAATGAGCAGAACTTTGCACAAAAATGTACAGGGTGAGTTGTTTAGTTCCACATGGGGCTCAGTTAAACCCTGTGTAAACATGTGAAAGTTGTTAATAAGGCAACGTGACTCCGATATGCTATATGTAAACAAATAGATGTTTACAAAAGTAGATGTATGCCAGTAAAGTTGCAACTAGTATCCATTTACTACCTCCAGTAAGTCATCAGGAAAGAACGAAAAAAAAGGTGTTGCTCAAGGAGGAAGGAGGAAACTGCAACCACAAATGTCAGATCAAAGTTGATCTAATTATTATTATTAACTCCTCAGTTAACGCACCGACATGAAAACAGATTTTAACTGGAATTAGTCCCAAAACTGTGCCTCTGATAAATAACACATTTCCGACAAATAGTTGCCTCCACCATGTATGACATCGAGCAAGTGAGATTGACCAATATCTATCAGCATCACCTCTCCTCGGACACCGCAACGACATTTAACCACGCGAACGGTCACATTTTACAGTTTCTATACTTACACAGTATGTGCAGACTCGTAAGCTATCAATCTAAAGAGATCACACTAAGCACTTACCCGACTCGAGCAGGTCTACCTCTCTCTCTCTCTCTCATCAGTCCATTATTATAGGTCCACACCAGGAAGCGGTGTCTTCTTACATTTGGACGACAAGAATGTCGTAACCAACCCAGCGCGCACAGACGAAAATGCCGCCTTCAGGTGTTCATCGGAAGCTCGTATTTCCGCGTTCCACATCCAATTGTGTCCGTTGGTCGTACATATTTACCCGGGCGAAGCCAAAGGGTAAATCAAACATTCGTTATAGCAAACCGGAACAGCAGCTACGTGTTAAATTCTTCCCACACATTAAACTGCCTTACTCTTATTAGTTTTAGTAATACAAGTGATAGCTTAATTTGCATTGTGATAAGTTAGGTGTTGCTCACTGTTGGGCTACAATTTGGCTAAACGACATCATACAACACAAGGGGTTTTAAAAAGTTAACAGAACTTTATTTCAAACAAAATACTACTTTAGTACTGGTTAAATGACTCACTTCCTCGATGTCAAGGTACACACCAATTCATGTT
Organism: Anarrhichthys ocellatus; assembly: GCF_004355925.1. Classification (NCBI taxonomy): domain Eukaryota; kingdom Metazoa; phylum Chordata; class Actinopteri; order Perciformes; family Anarhichadidae; genus Anarrhichthys; species Anarrhichthys ocellatus. Next base: position 9,209,308 of record NW_022280039.1, read on the forward strand.
CAAATACTTAACAGCACCTGAAGGCAGCACAAGCTGTTCCCACAAATCAGTGTTTTTTAAGGTTGGTCTAGTTACCAGTTTACGTGTAACAATTATTCACAGTGTCAACAGTTTTGCATGTTTTACAGTATTAATGATTAATATCTTCACATACACTCAAGGAATAATAAAAAAGAAAGGATCTTTGCATTGGCTGATAGATATTCATGGATATCCATTATTGTCTTTAAGGATATTAATGTCAACGTATCACACTTTATACAGTCAAAGTCTCGGTTAAGTTTTAGTTACTTAAACCATATCCTACGTACAAGAGCTGTACCATAAAAACATGTCAATAGAAAAAGGTTTACATTCTACAAAACATGAAACATGTTTTTGCAACCAGGTTGTACAGATTTCCACAGTAAGAGAGTCCAGGACAGTTCAAGAAAAATAAAGTCCAAAGCTTCCAACACAAAAAAAATAATAGGGAAAGCCCTCTCAACCGTCCACAACATAATGAAAAATATTATAATCCATGTCGCACGATGTGACGCTGCAGGTCAGAGCTGCTGATGAGGTTTCGTCCACAGAACTCACAAGTAAACGGTTTCTCCTCAGTAGCTGCTGGTAATGAGACTTCAGCAGCTCCATCGGTGACTGTAAGAGCACCTGAAGAACAAGAGAAACATGCCGGTATCATATGACATTTCACAAACCCAACTAGGGCAGCAACCCACTATGATTCTGCTGTCCCTTCAATCATCTAGTCATAATTAAATACTATACTATAAAATATCAAAAAATAGTGACAAATACCAATCACAATTCACAGGAGGCTGAGATGAAATCGTATTTTGGCCATCTTACACTAAAATATATTACATTTACTATAATAGCGAACAGAAAAAGAAGCAGAACATCTTCATATTTGAAAAACTGGAACTTGCACACATTTAAATGCTGCCTTTGGGGGGATTTTAAGTCCGCTGACTAATGAGAGAAGCATTTTTTTTTGTCATACATTTTTCATTTCAGTAAATTTTCAAGTAAAAATACCAAATTACTCACAAGTTCCCACTCCTCAACTGTGATAATTTGATACTTTTCTCTGTTATATACGATGGTAAACAGAATATCTTTGGACTTTTGGTCCGACAAAACAAACATCTTCATACGCTGAACGATTAATCGAGAAAATGATCAGCTGATTAACCGATAATGAAAATGACAGTAAGCTGGGGCCCTATCATTGATACAGGGCAATCTTGATGTATCCAGACTTCGCTAGAGTGCAGGCTATTAAAAAAATAATTGGGTGCAAGTGCTCTGACCGCATGTTCTGTAAATTATAATAGACTGATGTATACTCATTGTCATCAACTCCGTATCTTACCTCTGGGCACATGTGGAGTGCCAGCATTCTTCATGCCATCATGTTTCTGTTTCGTGCATCCGTTCTCAGTGTCTTTTGTGACCGTCTCATCTTCTCCGTCCCGCTTTTGCTCAAGACGATCGCTCTCATCTTCCTCCTTGCAACAACCAAGAGGCTGCATTTCTTCTTTGAGATATTCATTCTCAAGTACTGGCATTTCCCCATACGGCTCTCTTACCTCGGCACTGGTTTTCTGATTGTGCACCTGTTCCCTTTTGCAGTTTGTAAATGAGACCCCTAAGCTTTCCTCATGGCTCATCTTAAGTTGTGCACACTTGGACGAGAGACTTAGCAAATGCCTTGCAACTGCAAAACTCCCCTGAGGCCTGCTGTTATTAGCCTGCATCTGATTTGTCCTTGCGAGGGCTGAAATTGCCTCCGTATCGACTTGATTTTTGGGGCTGTGGGACAGAGGGGTGCTGCCTCTTTCATCTAGTAATACCAGCTCACTTCTAACATTATCTACAACCTCTGTCTCAATGTCCTCTGTCTTAACCGTTCCATCCTGCTCTGCCCTCTTATCTGTCCTGCAGATGCTGACATCCTCAGCTATTTCAGCAGATGTCAGTGAGCTCCCCTCTGCTGCCTCCTCTTTCTGTTGTGTGAACGTTATGTTGCTGTCCTCACTATCTCCCAGTTTGGGTTGGGCTGGTTCCTGCTCACGCTTTTCTTGGATAACAGTGTTTGGCTTTGCATTCTCACACTGAAGGTCCAGCACGCAGCTCTTGGCGGTGCTTCCTTCCTTCTTTCCGGCCTGCTCTCGCTTCTGATATGCTTCCTCGGCCTGTAGTGTAATTTCGCCCCTCGTGGTATTTTCTGACGGGTCTTTAGCTTGTATCTCAAGTAGAACTTCATTACAGTCAGTAACAAACTCCTCTGTTTCTACATCCTCACTGCCAGTGTTGTGGTGCTCCACGTTAGATGAAGGCTCCTCTTCTGGCATCCTACTAACTCTTGCCTGTAGCTGATCAAGACTGACCTGACCCACAAGCTCATGATTCCTCACAACCTGCAATAAAACAAACAGAAATTGTGAATGGCTTTCCTGACACAGTAATCAAGCACTGGGTGCCACTATCATAAACATTAGAATATTAGGTGGATATTTATTTAAAGGTTTACTGGAATTAAAAGCAAAGCTATGTGTATGCTAACAGTATAATAAAAATACTGAAATCAAGTTCCAGTGTCCCCCAAGCACCGGAGTCTTCAGCAAATAACTTCTATTTTCTATAATGCATATTAATGGCTACTGAAAATGTGAGACAAAGACTGTGTCTGTTATTCCATTTACTTTTTCAAAATTCCGGTACACTGACAGTGGATACTTTCTAAATTCTTCAGACACAAAGGGATTCCAGTGATGCACAGACGGGGGTTTAGTAACAAATCCTCACCTGATGCTTATCGCTCAGGTGCGCCTCCAAGTCGCTCAGCCACGTGCAGTCGAAGTAGCACAGCCGACACTTGTAGGGTTTGACGTCATCGTGCCTCGTCATGTGCAAACGCAGGTTGTCAGCACTCCCGCTTGAGAAAGTGCATTTGTGACAGCGGAAGACAACGCCTTTAAGGTAACGCGACAGCTTCGGGCGTCGCACCTCTATTGGCACAACGCGTTCCTCTGAAAACAAAAGAAAACATAATGTGACGGAGGAGAATATATGAGGACGCGAAGACCGAAATCCTGTCGAGCATCGAACCTACCGCGGTGCAAGACGATGTGATCGATCATGTTGTTCTTGTTCTTGGTCTGGTAGAGGCAGAAAGGACAGCGGAGGTCTTTCTCATGAGTAGGTTCTGACTGGCCTGCAGAGTGACCCGCCTCCATGTGCTTTTCCAGGGTTTTCCTAATAAAAAAGGCACGAGAAACAAGTGACAAGTGTTTGGAGACAACTTTTCCTGTCGCAAATATCCAAAATAAAAAGATTAATTTTACATTAAAACAAATCCTTATGGGGGTTGTAACTTACCTAAAACAAGTGAAAAAGTCACAGCCCTTACACCTGAGGATCTTCTTTCCATGGCGATTTAGGTAGTGTCGTCGCATACTAGACAGGTGTCCGGTGTTGAAATTGCAGAACTCACAGTGAAGAACACAGTTGTCCGGTAACTTGGCTTCTTGCACGTTTGTTTCAGCCTGTGCCCTCCAGCTGTAGTGGTTCAACTGCCGCTGCACATCTGGGGGCTCCAAGTACAGCGATTCTGTCAAAGTACAATAAATTAGCATTTAATCTCAGTATAGCCACTACTGAAAAAAGTTATAAATACATTATGATTTACAAACACAATAGGGATGACTTGCTTTGAGAAATGTCAGGTTTTTCATCAGGTTCAGGCCAATAGTTCAATTCCTCTGATGAGTTAAAGGGCTCCGCGTCGGCCCTCTGAACGCTCTCCTCATGTTGGTCGTCAGTCTCAGCAGGTTCCATCATGACATCTGAGCATTCATTTGTGGTACAAACATGGAATGAGAGACAGAAGATCGTATCAATATAACAATACTGTGTAATCTGTACAGTGAAGCTGATTATTAGCATCCGGGCGACACAATCTGGTAAATTCCAACAGTTTTACAACATAACAAAACGGGCAGAGACGTCTATTCATTACAATACAATTCTGTACAATAGCCCATATTTAACAACATATGGCTGGATGTCAGTTATAATAAACCATCCTGATCAAAATCTCAGCAAGCAGAGAGCTGCAACAGTTTCCATCTACACTCAGTTACCATTTTCTTAAGTAGACCTGGGTAAACCTAGTGAATACCTTCATAAAGGTTATAATGTTCAGTGTGTGTTGAAACTGTTTTAGAGAGGTATGGTTCAAATGAACTGTATCAAGTTATAGGAAGAGATGTTTCTAATATTCAGCCTACCCTCACTGATAGAAATATGGTGGAGTGTATACTCGTAACGGCTTATTTGAAAAACATGCACAAAGCATAAAGTATGCATCATAGTAACTATCAATATATTGAATGTTGGGTGAAGGTGGGATATGTGCAGGTTTCTCACCTTGATGCACTTTCATAAAGTGACACCTCCAGAGGCCCATGACGGTGGTCCGATAGGAACAGAAACTACAGAGGAAGGGCTTGATGGTCCCAGCTTTGAACAGGACATATTTGTTAATGCTGTAGAGAGAAAAGAAAAAGATATTGAACCACATTGCTGACACAACTAAATGCTGATGACACTCGTCATTATTTCTTTTCACTCCTAATTTCAAATCCCCAAAGTTTCTTCTTACTTGTGCTTTAACACTGAGGTAGGCGCAACGTTCATCTTCTTGAGGGCTGCCACGGCTGCATGGCTGCGCTCATGCGAACGCAGCCCCTTTAACGACATGAATGTCCTCCGACACTGTTTGCAAGTGTGTTGTTCTCTGGATTCCAGCTGTGGTTGCTCTTCATCCGTGGGTTTTGACAGTGGCGACAGAGGGCTTGGCGGCAAATTGACGGTCTGACCTGGTGTCACGTTCCACTGGGCCGGTTCGTCCACAGTTTCCAACGTGAGAAGTTCATCTTGCATGAAGAGCTGAAAATGAAATGCAGCAAAAGGTCAACAAGGCGTAGCTAAAGCATGCAGCAAAAAGGATCAAGAGTGTAAAATGCCCAATATTGGCAGAGTCAACTTACCTCGATGGATTTGGCCTTTGGCAATGACGTTGCAGCCTCTGCCCTCTTTCTTGCCATCTCTCTGTGGCAATCCAGGTGATACCACAGCTTTCTAATTCCATTCATTTGTTTACTGCAGTGGACACATCTGTAAAGACCTGTACTACCCTTCTTTGATCCTCGGGATAACACCGTGAAGTCCAATATGCAATCTGAGCTATGGAAAGTACTGTAGTGGGCAACGAGCAGCTGGGAGGAGTCAAAAATCAACTCCGGACACTTCCTACATTTGATGGCCACTCCTTCCTCAGCTTCGGCTTTGGCTTCGGGCTGTTTCCTGGCCTTTCTGCATTTGTTATACTTCTGTAGCAGCTTGCGTGTTGTAAGTGGATCCAATTTGTGGGTCTTTTTGTAGTGACATAGCAGGTATCTTCGATAGAATCCTCTATAGCTACACATGTGGCACTTGTACAGCGTTACCTTGTTCTGTACGGACATTTTGTTTGTCTCAGCGGTGCTCTGGTGACGGAGGCCATTTTCTGTTGTTGATGTTTTGCTTTTTAAAGCCTCCTCTGATGCTGAGCCCTGAGAGCAGAGATCAGGTGGTTTTTCAGTTTCAATGTCAGCTGAATGTCCAGGAGCTGCTGGCAGAGCCTGACGGTGGTCCCTCTCACAGTGGCTTTTTAGTTTCTTCATTGTTGGATAAATTAGTGGACACATTTGACAAATGTACCCTCTTTCAGTAGCACTTTTTCCAACCGTACACCCGACCAAGTTGGTTCCAAGTATTTCCTCTGTTTGGAGCTCATCTGCCCTGGCAACGAGGTCTGGATGCTTCATTTGGCAGTGAGTGAGCGTGCCATGGTAGCTTGTATTCACATAGGGACACGTTGGACACCTGTAGACTAACATTGTTTTGCTTTCCTCTGTCGTCGTGCTGCTTTTGCATGCCTCTGGAGGGTTTTCTGGTGTCGGAGTTAAAGGGCGGTCATGAGATGTTGATGGTTGCTTCTCCTGGGCCTGCTTGTATACCGGTGCATAGTACTTTAAGAAGCTGTCCCTTCCATGTTTCTTAACATAATGGCTTCCAAGTAGTATTTTTGTGTAATAGGAACTGGAACACAGTACGCATTTGTACATGCAATCCTGAGGCCTAGAAACATATGCCATCTTGTGGTGAACACGCACGTGTCGGTCGATCCCAATTTTTGTGCTGCAACTATAACGGCAGTACTGGCATTTAACCACGGTATAGATTTTCTTACATAAAAAGGAAGACTGTGATACTAATCCCCGATTGCTTAGAGTCTTATATTGTTTTATTTTACCCATGGACGATGGTTTAGGGGCTGGTTTCACCGTGTTTGGCACGCTGTTTGGCACCGTGTTTGGCACAGTCTCAGTATGGTCCTTCTCACAGTGCTTATTCAGTTTCTCCTGTGTTGCACAAATCTGTTGGCAGGTTTCACATATGTAGCCACGAAGTCTGAAATTGCCAGGATCATAAGGACCTTTACTCTTCAAACAGTCAACCCACTTAGATAGCTGTGCTTCATCCGCGTGAATACTGTCCGCTCTGGGCTCGAGGGCAAGGTGCTTCATATGGCAGTGACTGAGAACTCCTTGATGAAGGGTATTCACGTAGGTACAATGTGGACACTTGAAGACTTGCATGCGCGTTTGGATTTTCTCTTGATGTTCATCGTAACCTTCGTATACAGCTTCATGGTGTTTCATTCCGCAGTGAGTGTTGAGACCGTGCTGGGTGAGAAATCTTACAGGGCAGTAAGGGCAACTGAGCAATGTGGAAGATGCTTTTGCTTCAAATCCAAGAGGCACTTGGTAAGATTCAAATGTCCGTGGCATTACATTGTCTTCCACCTGCCTGTTTGCACTTGGTCTCTTGCTGTTGACGACACCCAGGACCGAACCGTCTTCTTTCACAGACCACGGATGAACAGCGCGGTAGTGGCGCGTGACGGACGACACTGAGCTACCTTTAAATGAGCACGCTCTGCATGAATAATTCCTGGTTTCATTTTGTCCAGATCGTTGAGATGGTGAGCTGCCATCAGTGCCATCACCCTCACTAATACCATCGGTGCAATTCGTTTGAGGTTTCTTCTTTTTAGGAGGATGCGCATCGGGACCGACATACAACCGAGTAGTCACGTACTCGAGGCTTGGGCTACGTCCTGGGTGTTGTTCCTGGTAGTGCTCATGGACTGCTGCCGCTTTTTCGTGAGAGAAAACACACACGTCACAGTGATACCCCATCTGTAAAGTTCCTTGTTTGAAACACACTCTTAAAACATCTGTGATTGAGCGATTTGCCCTGTGGATTTTCCATATATGCTTCTTTAAAGCCTGCACATATTGAGTGCTGTATGGGCATCTATAGCAACGAAGGGTCCTCTGTGGTTGTGAGGCTGTCATTGAGGGTGATGCTGGAGCTGGGAGCGATTTGCCAACCATCTTTATTTTTTTATTTCCTTTCCCCTCTAGGGATGCATGAGTGACTTCTTGGTTTGCAGTTTCTAAGTGTAGTTTCTTTGTCTTTTCGCGAACCATAGCGGTATACAGACGGATTAGTTCGCCCTTAACCATAAACCCACTATGTTTTTTGAGGTAATGCCGCATTACATAGTCCACCGTACTCTTTCTGTAGTTGCAAAAGTGGCAGAAATACACATCTTCGTCTCCCTCCCCCATAAGAGGAAGAGGTAGACCCGTAGAAAAGGAGAACTCCTTTGCTTGAGATTTTGATTTCTCAATTTGATCACGAATCACAGCTGTATGTTCAATAATACATACCCTCCTGTAATGGAGGCTTTTGTGAATTCCGATTTGATGGTTTGCGATACCTTTTATCGATGGATTTCCATAGTTGCACTTTTGACAGTAAAACAAGTTTTTTGCACATGCATAAGCATTATCTTCAGTCACAGAAGCGTCTGCTACATCATCCTGGTCACGTAGAACTTCTGAACCATGTACCTCAACTTGTTTACTAGTTTTAGAATCAGAAGATGCAGTCGTTGCTGAGGCCTCAGCTTTACTTTTGAGTTTCTTTTTCTGCATCTGAGCACTGTAACATACGATCTCTTCCATACACGTTAGTGCATGCAGAGAATGTTTTGCATTATGATGACCAAGAACACTTTTGATATTGGTACTTGAATAACTGCAAAACTGGCAGTAAAACAATCCGCTTGGAGAAATGCCGGATAAATTGCCCATTCCAGTAGACACCCGATTGCGTTTTTTGGGCAACTCCTTGCATTTACTTTCGTCTTCAGTAGATTCCACTTTCTTGGTTTTGGGAGACTCTGAACGAGTCTTTGAAGCTTCCGATGTGCACTTACGCTGCGACTGCTCAGCTTTGTTTTTTGTTGTCTTAGAAGAATCTGAGATGGTCGTTTGAGGTGCAGATTTTTCTGTTATTGTCACAGAGTTTGGAGATTTGTCTGGCGCCATCGGTGATGTTGTGCGTGATGGGACACAAGCTGACTGTTTGATTTTATCTATTGTGATTTCTTGACCTGGGTGTCTTTTTTGGTAGTGGACATGCATAACAACAACTGACTTATGACTAAACTTGCATGTGTTGCAATGGTACAAGGCCACATCTGCTCCTGTGGAGTTGGGATGTTGGGCTGAGGGGTCATTTTGGACTCCCTTACATGGTGTACAGGCACTTTCAGGAGAAATCCCTCCTGGTCTTTCTGGACTCTGTGCTTTTTCACTTATATTTGACTGAGTTGATCCCTCTTGGCATCCAGTCGCCAAATATCTGCAGTACAGCAAGGAATTATCCACTTCATGAGTTGGGTGACTTTCCTTGTAATGCTTTTTCAATGCCTCCAATACGTTGGTGGTAAACACACACAAAAAACACTTGAAAACCAAACTGACATCAACTGATTGCATCTTGAATACGTTTGGGGCCTCTGGGTGATTTTCACTGTAGTGTCTCTTGAGGGCAGCTATACTTACAAACTCAACTGGACACTGCAGGCAACGAAAGATAGCACTCCTATCACTTGGATCCTGAATGTAAGCAGCGTTATATCTCACATAAGGGTGATCGTTCTGATAATGGGTAGATACACATGTACTGCTCACATCACTGTAGACACAGTGCTTACAAGAATACACTGTTGAGCTTTCAGAGTCTCCATTGACAAGACAAAGCTTCTTTTCTCCTTCATCTTCGCTAACGTCAAATGAAAACTCTGTGTTGCTTGATGATTGTTGTTCTTCCTGTGGGAGCTTTGTCTCTTCTTTTTCTGACTTTACTTTTTTAGCAGGAGGACATTTTGAGATTTCACTGTTTGCCCTTTTACCAATGTTGTCAGGAACGGTTTCTCTGGATTGGTCATTGGGCTTTGGTGCACTCGGGTCAGGCTTTATAAGTTGGTCATCTAGCAAAAACCGGTGAGAAACACTGGCGATATCATTCATGGACTTTGCAGTGACTTTAAACACACCACTACTGTTTGGGCTGGAACTGGAGGGGGATTCTTTCAAAAGGATGGTTCCTTTGGTGCTGTCTAGAAGATGTGGGCTTTCAGCCGAGTCCACTGGGGGTTTCCCATTTGATCCAGATGATACCGCAAAGTACTTGGTAATGGTTTGCAATGGCCGCTTGTACGTCTTAAGATCCTTTGATGACTTAAGTGTGCATTTCGATTTTGAGGTAGACATCACAGAAAAAACGGAGGAAATCTCTTTTGCTCCTGCAGCTTCACTGTGCTGGTTTGCTGACATGACAATTATGCTGGTATCCGGGTTTTCAGAAATGATTATATTTCCAATAACATCTTCGGATTTTTTTTGACATTGTCTCTCGTGTTCGTTTAAAATTGCCCGACTGCAAGCTTTAAAATCACAGTGCTGGCATTCAAAATCATCTTCTGCACTGTTGCTATTGCTGTCAGTTTTGTCTTTGTCAGTCACCGTGTATTTTAAACCAGCCTCTCTGAGAGCAGCATCTACATCACAGCCATGCACTTTGTTGAGGTGTTCAAAAAGGTAGACCTTGGATTTGAAGAGGAGTATACAACGACTACACTTGAAATACTTGATTGGGGATTCTTGAGTGAACACCCGATTCGTTTTACTGTAGCCAGAGGTGGGAACGTTCAGTGACTCTGAGGGGGTAAATAAAAGATTATGTTGAATACTCAACTTAATTTCATGCACTACATTGACACAATAATGTCAGAAAAATGACTGTAATAAATACCTTCTTGCATTGTGTATTCCTCTCTAGACACAGAGCCATATGAAGACACCGCTGTGACAAACCTGGAGTATTGAAAGCATATATTATTGCATCGCTCAACGTACAAAATAAACAACATATTTTTGATTACTAGCGTTACTGTTAAAGTCGCGTGTACTACTGGGGGTTTCAAAGGGGATTTAAAAATAACAACAAGAGATATATCGCACTTCTTGAGTATTAAAGGAAAACCAATTGAAGAGCAGAACAACAATGGCACTGGAAACAACTTAGGACCTCGGTCATGCATGTTCAACAGTACGGAAACGTAGGGAGAGTCCAGCCCCTTTACAGACAAACTGGTACGAACTCTTTTAACAAAGCAATGAAAAAGACAAAGTGGACAAATACAACTTACACAAATACTCAACGACCACGAATAATGTACTCACGCATCCAGATAAACATCGGATGAGGCTCATAATACAACATTTTCAATTGCTGATGTTGAGAACGTGAAGAAGCCACAATACTCCGCCATTTTTTCCCGCGAGTACTCTGGTTTGTGTCGCTTCCGCTCCACCAACCCATCAATGTGTGCTACATCACTTCTGTCGAAAGCCATTTAGCCTTCAAAATAAAATTGATTAGAAGTGCCGTGCACAAAGGTGCCCTCTTTTCACGTTATGACACTCTTACGTGAATGTAACCGATGAAACATGAATTAATTACGCATTAACATACATTTAAAATCCATTTTTAAATGCTTTCCTTCATTTGATCATACAAAAAACAAAAAACTAAAATAAAACCGGACACCTGCGCTTTAACTGTGAAATCAGAGACATATTTGACCGGAAGTACTTAGATTCTAGACTGCCACTTGCCTTAAATGGGACTATCTCCTTGCTAAAATCCCATTTATTTGTGGTATAAAAGTCCGTCTAAAAATGTTTCATAGTATTACAGGTGACATCGTCTATCTTGATATATTGGCACAGCTTTTGGCAATTCAAAGAAAGGTATTCATATTTAGTTAGCGTTGTTTGTGTACCCTTTGCCAAGTTGATTTGTTACGCAACGAGCCGGAAGATGTCGCTGTAAACATCAGCTGTTCCAGTGAGCCTCAACGACAGCTAGCTGCTATCGATCAAGTAACTTAGCTTAGATAGCCAACAAACTGTTGCGGTAGTTGGATATATATGTGGCAGCGGTGTAACAGGGTGTTTAACAACACGTGGAAGATCGAGTGAACATGCGGGCATGTGACTGCATTTAGGAAAACCCGAAGATGGACAAGGTAGTTAACAAATAATAACGTAACGGTTGTTTGTTTTTTAGCTAGCAAGCTAGCCAGTAACCATAACGTATGGACGTAACTTTTAGCTAGCTGCTGGGAATGTGTAAGTTAGCTTAGAGGATACTTTGACGTTTGCAGATGGTTTTACTACACCATCAACTGTTGGTTATTAACTTTGTAAAACACAAAGTTGTTGACAGGCTACACAAAACTATGTAACGTTAGCTAACATAACGCTAGATGCAAATTTTTTGAGTTAACGGCTAAATAGTTTAGTTATAGTTGACATATGTTAATCGTTAGCTAACTGTACTAGAGGAAAAAGTTGTGCCTTACGCATATAAGTGTGAGTCTATGATGTGGATAAAGCGATTAAAGAAGTGTGCAACACATGGCTTCACTTCCAGCCAAAGGTCGTAGTCCATTAGACTGTTAATGACAATCTTTACTGTCATCTGCCATCCAGTCTTCTGACCATAAACACCAGAGGAGACCTGCTGAGCCACACACAGCCACACCACCACCTCTGATGTTACCAAACCCACACGTGTGTGATCACAGTTTAAGAGGGTAGGAGGATGATCACTGATTTGTACTTGATTAAGTAACCATGACTTGACCTAATGGACTGATGTCACAAGCCCCCTATTTGTGTGAATGTCTGAACTTTTGTGAAGGAACACAAGGAGTTCAGGTCTGAGCCAAAAGCAGAACACATCAAATACAAATGGAGGTCCAGCAGGAAAAGGGGGAGATGTGTCCAGGAGTCATGGGTACAGTAGCAGCCGTCACGTTAGAGAGACCAGTGATGATTTCCTGCAGAGGGACAGGTCCACACGGGGTCCTCAAGCTAAGGTGGGTTTTTAGTTTTAATCTTCAGAAAGATCAGATAAGCTAAACTTTCTTCATGAAATTGATTTTAGTGATTTTCATCCATCTCCACAGACATCAAAAGGCAACATTGGCTCTCCTGCTCAAGGCAAAGTTATGGGCAAGAACTCACTGGATGTTCAGAAAAAAGGTAGACATCTCACATGATGTGATTAATTTCCATTATGTACAAAGTACATCATTCTCATGGCATCATGAATATGTACTGAATATAATGTTTTAACTCTTAATATATACATTCACATGGCATCTTTAACTTTTTTACTGATTGATCCCGGGCACCTCAGGAAGTTATCTTACTTTAATCAGTCAAAAATTATCTGGTACCATTCAGGTTTTAGAGGTGCCACATCTCTCCCGAACTCTGCAGGGATGTCGAAACCAGCACAGGCAGTCTCGGCCCCATTTGAAGTGAAGATGACTGATTTCCCAGAGTTAGCTGGTGGTTCGCTGGGAAAAGCAGTCGCTCTTATTCAGAAAGAGTGCTGGGGTCCAACTCCTCAATCCTCGAGCCCTCAAATGCAAACATCGGCATCTTCCTGGAAGGTAAGATAATTTAAATGTCAGAAGTTATATTGTGTAGTTTGCAGTGAATGTTTCACTAATGTAGGTATACTCCTAATTTTGGTGCTAATGTCATTTTCTGTTGAATAGTCTGTTCGGAGAGGATCCTCAACACAAACTGATCACCAACAAATTGCCAGTAATGCTGAGCCAGATTATTCTGCTGCGTCGCCAGGTAGGTGAAAGTCCCTGTCGTCAGTCTTTTGGTGACTATAAGATGGGGTCAGTAATAATTGAGATTATACATTTATTTTTGTGAACAGGTCAGCCGGTGGTGACTTCCTGGGCTAATGTTGCCTCTCAGCCTCCAAAGAAACCTGTCCCTAAAGAGAAGACAATCAGCAGCAATCAGCAGGTTAGATGACATTTAGTTGGATTCAGGCTCTCGGCATAACAGCTTTATTTTTACACGGCATTGCAGGTTTTAAAAAAGTCTTTAAAAGTGTTGAGTTCATTTAGGCTTTGGAAGGTATCAACATCTTAAATTTGAAGATTTGTTCTTGCCTGAAAATTGGCTGTTTAGTCTATTAAAGGTGCCATCCTCACTTAGGTAATGCAATGTATTTGTCAGGTAAACCTCTGGGTTTTTCTGCGCTGCCATGATTTTAATCATTGTTTTCTGTCGCTTCACTTTTGCGTCTCTTCAGACGGAGGAAATGGCTGCAGAGCAGGAGGAGGGAGCACCAGGGAAAAGAAAACGGAAGAAAAAGAAGAAGAAGCCTAAAGGTGCTGGTGAAGATGCAGAAGATGAGTCGGAAAAGCCAGCAATGTATCAGGAGCTTCCAAAATTTGAGGTGAATAAAAAAAAAAACAGCGCCCATATTTTTATTCAATTCAACAGCAATGTTTTTTTTGCAGGTGATGGAAGCTGATTTTTGTTGCCATGTTGTCTTCTCAGGACGAAGAGGAGTTTCCAGGCTTGACTCCTGCTCTGACTGTAACTGATAGATTGATAACGAGCAGCTATGCCGCAAAACTATGCAATGAGGTACATATCGACAGTTATTTCTCCTCCCGGTTGTTTTTACATTATAAATAAAATACTGTGTCTGTTTTTGCTAAAATGCACATTACACGGGTGGAAACATTACAACCTGTCGGTTCAGGAGATTGTCTTCAACATTATGTAGTATGTAATTTGCAAAACCTTTGTTGCGTTTCTTTTCCCAGGAAAACCAAAGAGAAGGTGTTCAGCATCAGTCTGCCGACCACACCAAGGAAAAATCCCCTGCAGCAAAAACTCAGCCCACAGAGACGGCGAAGAAAGGACAGGTTTGTATTTTTCTTGTACATTCAAATTGTGTGTTTTGATATTATCCTGGAGAAAACACGAGAGATTGTTTTTGGTCTCCTGATTACTAGAAAGCTGAAAAGGTGTCTGGGAAGAAAAGCAAAGTTCCTGTTCAGCTGGACATCGGAAACATGTTGGTCGCCCTGGAAAAGAAGCAGTCTCAAAAAGCAAAACAGGACGCCAAACCAGTCATTCTCTCAGGTGGGTTGTGTTTTGGCATCTTGGCCTCTGATACAAAGGCTTCCTAATTTCTCTGTCTTCCCTCGATACAGATTATTTAAGAATGTATTTAGGTTGGTTTTGCTTGTGTTCTTAGCACAAATCCTACTGATCCAAAACTGTATGAAAACGTACCCCAGAATAAGTCTCTTTTTAAATGAATTATTTGCAGTTGGTGGCGGACTACCTGCTGTCCAGAAGCAGCCATTAGTCCAGAAGAAGCTGCCCTGGCAGCAGGATAAAATTGCACACAATCCTCTGGACTCCACCAGCCCTTTGGTGAAGAAAGGCAAGCAGAGAGAGGTGCCCAAAGCCAAGAAACCCACCCCTCTCAAAAAGGCATGTCCACCGACTTACTCTGGAACAAATACAGATGCACTACATTTCCTAAGAATGTATTTTCAGCAGTGGAGCCTTTATTAGTTTATTTCTGTTTCTCAGGTCATTTTGAAAGAAAGGGAGGAGAGGAAACAAAAACGTTTGCTGGAAGAGAGAGGACTGCTGCCTGAAAATGAGTTCAAACCTGCTATTGATGCTGAAGAAGAAGAAGAAGAAGAGCAGTGTGAAACAAATGCCACAGGTCAGATCAAGCATGTGAAACAATAGAATACTTTTGAGGAAATCTTTGATTATAGCGAATATTTGATCTGTTATTTTTGTGCTTCTGTAGCCTCAGATGAGGTTGGAAGTCCTACAGAAGAACTTGATGACAAGTCAGAGTTAAACGACACAAAGCAGACGGTGAAGGAGGGTGATGAAGAAGCCGACAAAGACGAAATCGTAGAGGAACAAACCACCTCACCTGTGCCCTGCCCAGCCAATCGACCCAAAATCCACAGCAGAAAGTTCAGAGAGTAAGACTGTTCACTCTATTCCCACAAGTTGTAATCTTTGTTGGTTGTGCAGAAATAAGGAAACATTTAATCTCACAGAATTTAATCACTGTTTTTTGTTTTTTTTTCTCTTTTTTTCTCGCATTTGTGGTAACCGTATATTGTAAAAGTATATTATACTGTTGTGCATGTCAGCTATTGCAGCCAGATGCTGAGCAAAGACGTGGATGAATGTGTGACGGCTCTGCTAAAGGAGCTGGTTCGTTTCCAGGACCGCCTGTACCAGAAAGACCCCATGAAGGCCCGCATGAAGAGACGCATTGTGATGGGGCTCAGGGAGGTTCTGAAGCACCTCAAACTCAGGAAGGTCAAGTGTGTCGTCATCTCACCCAACTGTGAACGCATCCAGTCCAAAGGTACTGTGTCCTTGTGAGAGTTTCACAATGCCACCTTTTGAAATATTAAATGTATTTTTGCTTGACAAATGAGTGAAAATATTGATTGACTAATTGTTTCAGCTCTCCTATAAAGTGTCAGCTTGTTTTTGTAAAGATTACTATCCAAACAGGCCCCAAAACTATAGTTAAAATAGCAAAATCTCTTCATCTCCCTCCTCATTTGGCAAAACAAAAACAGCACAGATGTGTAATCACAGTGTGGACTAGAGTTGACAGAAAGTTAGCTAGTAAGTCTTATTTTTGGACAAGGCCAGCGGTTTCAGTTTTGTCCCCAGCTGAACAAATACATGTTTGGTGTGAAAATAGCAGCTTAGTGTGGGCATATGGCCTAAAGGGAAGGAAAACAAATTCTATAACAGATTTATCCAGTTAAATGTGTACATACGCTGACCGTGACAGTTTTTGCAAGACCATACTCATTTACAAATTGAACCCTGGGAGCAACAAGGTTAAGATGCGCACCAGGTGAAAACACAAAGTTCTTGAAAAATGTCACCTTTCGCAGGAGGCCTGGATGAGGCTCTTTACACCATCATAGACACTTGTCGTGAACAGGGGGTGCCGTTCGTGTTTGCCCTCTCCAGGAAAGCTTTGGGTCGCTGCGTCAGCAAGGCCGTGCCTGTCAGCCTGGTGGGCATCTTCAACTATGATGGTGCACAGGTGGGAAATATGTTCAGCAGTAATGCATACTAATCACTAACAAAACAGTTGTTTTAGACATGAGAATTTGTATTTTTAATAAATATATTTCAAAAAAGATGAGAAGTTTGTCTTTCTTACCCACAGGACTTCTATCATAAGATGATCGAGTTGTCGTCTGATGCCAGGAGAGCCTATGAGGTGATGGTGTCAAGCCTGGAGCAGACAGGCCAGGTAGATGCAGAGGAGGCGGTGGACATTGAGGAAAAGCTGCAGATCAGCAGCCTGTCTGAGGAGGCTGAGCCCGGTCCTGACACCACACAGCCAGAGGAACCAGAGTACAGTGAGTTACCGTCCTCACCCAATATTTATACACCTGCTCTTTAAATTAATGTGGTCTTATGAGGTGAAACAAAGGGAAAGCTGTGATTTGACCAGTTCCATTTGTAAGTAAAGATGTTAAAGAGTTGGAGCATACAGAAATATATTTCCCCATTGAAAGTCAAGTCAAAGTCAAATAATTATCTTTCTGTATTTGTTCTTCCAGTAAAAATTTGGAAGAAAATGTTGGAGAAGGATTGCAACCACAAATTTCTGAACTTTGAGGAGCAGTTGAGCTCCATGCACTTGGACAGTGTATGTGCTGAAAACACTGATGAAGATGACAAGAGTTGACAGTGGCGAATCCCTCTGTGCCTAAACAATGAATGAACCCACTCTCGCTGATCACCAGCTTAGAAGACACTAGAATGGAGTCAACCCCACGTGCACATAATGCAAACTGCTCCGCTGCAGTGGTTGTCAACCTGAAGATTTTTGTCAGGGAATTAATTATGTTGCTAAAGTTTACAATGAATTATTAATTTTTATTTTTTATTGATTGAACTTAAACAAACAAAAAATAAGACATCAAGCTTAAGTAATGTTTCTGTGTTTTAGTTCAAGATAATTGGGCAAAGCTACTTTAAGAGTGTGTGTGGGTTATAAACTGGAGAGGTTTAATCAGGACTAAACCACTCACCTGAAGCAATCCCACAATATGAATCTTCAACCAAGTTGTCAGTGATCAAGACTAGAGGATGTGCAGGGGTTTATGTACTGAATTTATGTACAATGTCAACCAGCTACACAGTACGAAGACATTCTCAGCAAAGCCAATCTGGTGCATTTTTGTTTTTATCTAATCAATTCAGTTAAGTTTAAAGTATGTAATGTTTCTGGCATCTTTTTGTCCCCAGAAACATTGCAATTACTCTACCTGGTCAGGGCTGATATGGGCTCAATAAAAGGGCCAATACGATTTTAAGTTTGTAAAATGATGGTTGTATGTCACCCTTTGTAAAACTGTGGCGGAAAACAAACCTGTGAGAAGTGTGCATCCCAAAACAGTGTACTCTATAGTATCTTTATTTGTTGATGTTAGTACACGAGAACAACATTCTAAACCAATTTATCCTAACAAGAAATTATAAAATACTTGTGCTGTCGGGTGTCAATCAAAATGTAACTTTAAAAAAGCCACTATTTAAGTTTTTAGATTTCCTCTGAGTTTCACACGCAGGTTTTTTGTTTTGAATCTGCACTCGGATGCTCTCTAAACCACTTGTTTCAGTGTTTGTGTAACCTTACTGTGGAAACTAATTTACTAGTTTTTCACAGATTTACAAAGGGTGATAGACTTCACAAGCTCAACATCTCAGTGAACCGTATTTGACCCACAGTCTTAAACCCCTTGGCCACCATGACATGTATTGTTGAGTTTAGAGTTGAACATGTTTTTTACTTTTTATCCTGATTGCACTACCTAGTACAGCCTGTGTGTTTTTTTTTTTTGTTTTTTTTTTTTTTAATTTGTATTATTTGTTTGAGACTACCAAAGTACTGAACATGTCATGTAGTACTACCTGTGATTGGTGTAAATGGTAGTATTTGATTTTCTTTTAATAGGAAAAAGAGCAAAATAATGTTAAGAAACATTAGCTGCTGTTTACTTGACTTAGTTAAAAAGCTGTTCAGTGATTTTGTTTTTGTTGATCCACATAGTGAGGAATAAGAAACTATAAAATAGTACAATGATAAAACAAATTACAGTAATTTAAAGTGCTAGGTGGCAATATGCATTAAGAAAAGCAATAGATTACAATTTGAAATGGACAAAATGAATTAACAGTCAGATCTCAGAGGACTGAGATGAAGTTTGTAGAGGAGGGAAGACATGATTGTAAAGATCACATGTGGTAGTGAATCTTATTATTGGAAGTTTTTATAGGTTTGGGTTAATGCAAGATGGACCTACTAACATGCTAAAGTCTCGATACAATTCTACAGGAAGCAGGACGAGGATGGTTGTTAAGAAGTTGACAAGTTATTTTGACATGTTACGCCAGGAAAAGCACACATGTGACTAATAGCATTAATTATGTCCCGCTATTCAAAAAGTCTCTCTACACAGTCTTTCATTTCATGTGAATCTTACAGCAAAACTTTGACATTTTGGGAAATGTGTTCATCTGTTTTCTGGTTGAGAGTTGGATGAGAAGATGATACCGCTGTCATATCAGCGACGTCCACTACAGCCAGCAGCTGGTTAGCTTAGCATAATACTTGAATGTCATTTGTTTTATCAGAGCAAAACAACTATTTGTTGGTTTGTGGGGCGTTCATGTGCTAGAGTATTTCTGGGCTCTTAGCGGTTACAAATCACTATTTTCTGTAAAAAAGAAATTATTCCAAGAAAAATACTCCCCATAAAATGGTGAATTGTTTTTTATTTTTCTCTTCGGATCGAACAAATGAGATATTACTTGTTAATTAGCTAGCTTTAGGTGGCCATCATACAGAAATGTGATAGGGATCAATTTCCTCATCTAATTTACCACCAATAAGTGAATAAGAGTATTTCCCAAAACTTTCTTTAAATGCTATACAATGGTTCAATATGTTCTGTGGTAATGAGACCAAACTGTGAAGTAATAGGAATTTAAAAATGCATGAAGATTTGAAACAAAGGAAGTAAGATGAAAACTAATGTAAAGATATAATTCCTGATTTAGCTGTTTTATAAATCCTTGAATATAAACTCTGAATGTAAGATGGACTGTAGGCTGTATTTCCTAGGACAACAGAGATGCAACCAATTGTTGCATGTTAACTAGGAAAGTAAAATCAAAGGACAATTTGGAGTTGATTCATTTTCTTCAAGCAAAATATCAATGTAGTGTCTTCATAAAGAGGACAAATGCAGTGTTTACTTTCAGTGAGTTTGGGTCATTAATAAACAACGAAAAACGAAGCAGATATAGATTGTTTTGGTAATTGTAAATGATTAACATTTTGTCAATGGATATTACAGACGATTGAATTTTCACCTGAATAAAGAATCTTGGAAAATATTTAAAGTTTTATCTGAAAGTTACTCAAACATTTTGTTTATTTAGGTGAAAGAAAATAAGAAACATCTTTCATGAGATCACTTTTAAAACCATAGTTCATAAATAGACCAGAAATGCATGTTTACTCTTAAAGCAACTGTCAAACCGAGGCAGCCAAAATAATCCAGGGTTCAAACTGCACTATGCAAAGGGCCATTCAACACCAGACGCACTGCTTAAAATGTACAATGTGCAAACATTTTGAAATGCCATCCGCTATAAAATACTCATGAGATGTCACCTGTGTCAACACATTTGAATTCTCTGACTAATACTTTACTAAAGAGGGTTTATTTTTTAATCCCTTGTATTGTGCGATATAAAGTCGCCTCTAGACTTTTGGAATGAAACTCAATATGTCAAATGAGTTTTAGGAACAATCATTCTTTTAAAAATCAGTTGCCTTTTTAAGTATGTTGCAGAATTAGTAAAGAGTTTAGTTGACTCGTCTACTATCATGTTTATGTGCAGTCGCAAACGGATCCAGCGTTTAGGAGGAGTTTGCAAAAATGTGTTTTTCACTAAATTCAAAATGGCGGAACATTTTGGGAGGCGGAGTTTAGGAGTCTTTTTGACTTTTGTCGAGCAGATAGAACTTGACGTGTGTTGAATTTCAAGTCAATCAGACATACGGGGTGAGGGGCGTGGCCTTTCAAAGTTAAAATCAGCTCTAGGGGGCACTATAGAGCCGTTCTTTCATACCCAAATGCGAGACACCTAAAATATCAAATGTTTCACCAGTCCTGATATGCATGTCAAAATTGGTATGTTTTTGAGCACGATAAAGCCAATAAATTTGGCAGAAGAAAAAGAAACGCTACAGTTTCAATAGGGCCTTCGCTGGCATGACGTTGTCGGTGCCCCAATCATTTCACTAATCTCTTTTTAGTCTCAACAAATCCAATGCAAGAAAACCAAAACCAACACATTAATTGATCCTGCAAACAAGAATCCTACTAACGCTTAATCCTCAGTACTGTAAAGCTCCATTGTTAGCAAACAAGACTCAAGGCGTTGAGAGGGGCTTTGTGATGCCAGTTAATGTTTACCCTGTTAGCATGCTAACATTTGTGAATTGGTAAAAACATGCAGCTGAGGCTGATGGGAATGTCACTTTTTTTTTTAGGTATTGGACAAATTGAAATATTGACATGATGATGCTGCCAGATGATGGTATTTATATATATATATATTAGGTTTATGTAGCAAATTTCACAACAACACATTCAGTACATGTCAAGAAATTTAACTCAAACCAACTAGAACTACCGCCTCGCAAGTGTATGCCTCTGCATACCGGTCATGGTGCAGTCTACATCCATATCTATCCAAAACGTCTGTCCAAAAACATAATTTTATTAGACCTTTGTGTGAAAATGTCACAAGCATATGAAATTCTTGCATTATGGCACAATACGTGTTTTGTGAGGTCACAGTGACCATTGAACACCAAATTCTAACCCGTTTAACCTTGAGTGCAAGTGGACGTCTGTGCCAAATTTGAAGAAATACACTGAAGGCCTTCCTGAGATATCGCGTTCACGACAATGGGACGGACAGACAACCCGAAAACATAATGCCGCCGGCGCGGAGGCATAAAAATGTCAACCTCATGGTGGTGCTAGAGGAAAAGTCACATGATCACCGAAGTCATTCCGATTCATCCTATGGAGAACAAAATGTCTACTAAATATCATAGCAATTCATCCAATATTTGATGATGGATGGATGGCATCTACATATCCGCGTTCGATGAGTTCTGTGCACATATTGGGTTTTCTTGTCTTCTGAAGGGCACAGTCTGTGTAATGGTTAACCTTCTCTCTACTGGAAGTGTCAACTGACGCATGTTGTGTCTGCAGGATGACCATGTTGTCATTGTCCACCTCCTTCACCCTGCTGTAGTCCTCTGGTATGTTCACTGGTATCTGAACATCAATGTAGCCAGAGCTCTCAAATGGGATGTTTTCTTTCTCGTAGATGAGAATATTGTCACCATTCACCACTTCCACTCTGCTGTAGTTCACCTGTTTCACATCCACCACCTGTATGTTTTCCGCATGTCCCTGAATATCCACATAACCTCTGTTTGTGAAGGGTTTGATGGTGTTATCGCCTTCAAAGCTATCCATTTCATTATTTCTTTTCTCAGCCTTTTCCCAGTTATTTTGGCATGGTGTTGTCTCCTCATAATAGATTTTTTCCAAGTCTAATTTGAAGCCAGTGGGAATAATGAAGCTTTTCTTCATTTTTTGAGATTTGGAGGGAAGCCCATCGTCATTTTCAGTCACAATTAGGTACTCCTCCATTTGGTCTTTCCAGGCCCCGATAGGAGGAAAGCTCTGGTTGACCATCAGGGCATTGTCGACATCTTCAGATCCCCCACTCTGGAAGTTAACAGTTAATCAATTCAATTATGACCTGACCACTATCAAGTCCAAAGCAACTTTTTGGATATGTTGAAGAAAACACAGCAGATTCAGCGTTACCTGGAAAAGTTGACCGTCAACACCTCTTATCTTTGGACCAGGAACAGGGGGCAGAACACACTGCTTCACACTGGAGATCAAAAGAAAGTGAATCATGAGTCAAACTATCATCATCTTGACTATGAATAAGGAGTTATGTATATTTTTTGCGGGATATACGTACGATTTCCTCTTCATTACCAAGACACACACTGCTGTTATAAATGGAATTGCAGAGAGGATAGAAACCATTATCCAAAATGGTCTCTCATTCTGATGATCTAAATATAAAATATAAAAAGCATTTTTAGTGATTATTAGTACTCGTTGCTACCTATAAAGCCAAAGATCTTCTGCAACAAGCTTCTGAGACTTACAGTGAGGGATTTTCACACAGGTAGAGTTGCTCCACTCACTCCAGGAGCCGTGGTCTAGTCTGCAGCGCACCTGAACCGTGTACACCACCCCAGGACTGATGCTGTACAGGCTGAAATGAGATTGTGTACCTGACGTGTACTCCTAGAGAAAAAAACAAAAACCATGTTGACCTCTTACCCAGATTAGGATCACATTTGGGTCAAACAGTAGTTGCAAATACATTTCTTTTACCGGAATTACGGTACACTGATTTAGTGATATCTCATTTTTTTTACTGACCTGATAATTTAATACAACATTTCAAACTCACCGTCCACTTGTTGCTGTTGTCTTGTCGGACTCTTAGTTCATATTTCAAGGTGACCCAGCCGGACTTGGTGTCGGTGTTAGAGGGAGGCTCCCATCTGACGTGAAGGTATGGACTGTCCTCTCTCTCCTCCACCAGCAGCGTCACATTCTCAAGAGCATCGGGCTTCACTGTCGAGACAGAACCATACTAACATCAGCATAATATGCTCACATTGACGATGCTTACATGTTGATGTTTAACAGGTATGATGTTTATAATTTTCACCATCTTTCTTTAGTTTGCTAACATTTTTAAAATAGCACTAAAATCAAAGTATTGCTGAGGCTGATGGTAATGTCATTAGTTTGATATCTGACTGTCATAAACCAAAGTATTGGACAAATTAAAAACTTGTCCTGATGATGGCAACAGCCGAAAAGTCAGGGGATCCCCAAAGTGATTACAATTCTTCCTGAGACGGACACGAATGTCTGGACTAAATTTCATAGCAATCCGTCACGCGGGGGCTCGTGCATTAGATCCTGGGCCCTAAAGTGTCTACAGGGTTACTGGAGGCAGTGGAGTTACTATTTTGTCACATGGGACAGGACTCCGCTCCACATGTAGGCGATCGTAAGTACAGTACATGATGATCACATGCACAGCTGCCTGCATAACCAAACAAAAGCAGCTGTGAAATTTGATCCGAGACTGTACACAAGTTTTACACAGGGCAAAAAACCAGTTCCGCCTCATTCTGTACAGGTTTTAATTTGTACTTCGTGTCCCCCACTCCGTACTTTAGAAGGCACAGCCAATAAAACTGTGGCAATCATCAGCTGAATCATTACAGATAACTCTCTGCTGTGTGCCATCTTCTACTCTAATTAATAAACATAATCCTTTTTTGGGGAGGGAGTAACAAAATTTACCAATTTCCATCACGTCCGTCTTAAAGGGCTCTGAAGTGGCATTCCCGAGTGCATTGGAGGCCATCACTGTCAGGTGGTAGTCGACCCAGATGGAGGTGTGTTCCTTATCAAAGAAACAGGAGTTTCTTCCTGCCGACCGATAGTCCGGACACTCGTACGTTCCCTCTAACCTGTACGAAGACAAAACAAGACCTTTACTGACCAGCAAACACTGCTCAGGGCATTTTGCTTACATGCATATACGACAAAGTCAGCATTGTAAAACTGTGCTGTGGGCAGTCAACACATGGTGACATTCAATAAACAAGCACAGGGCTGGACTGATAATGAGACAAGACTTAGGTGTGTGTGATGTCCACGTAGTTTCCTCACTGACCACTGCAACATGATAACAAATGTCATAATGACCAAACTTTACATTTAATGTATTATAGCTCTGTGAGGCCATACCGAGGCACAGATGAATATTGACAGCAGCTTGCTAGCATGCTCACATTTAAAACGCTAACATGCTGATGATCAGCACTAAACAGAGTTGAGGCTGATGGGAATGACATAATGGGCATAAACCAAAGAATTAGTCAAAATCAATGGTCAGGTCAGGGGATCACCAGCAGAGGATTCATCCTCTGGGGACCTTGACTGTGTGTAAAATGTTTATGGCAATCCATCCAGTAGTTGTCAAGATATTTCAGAGTGAACCAAAGTTGGACGAACCAACTGACGCTGCCGATCCTTGAAACTATTGGTGATGAATTCAGTTTTGGGATTTTTCCCCCAGGCCACTGCCAGTAAAGGTCACACAGGTGAAGAGTTTGAAGTCTGCAGGTTTTCTTACACAGCATGTGGGAACAAGAGAGCCGGTATTTTTCCACTCACCCGCATACAATATTACATAACTGATAACTCAGCAGCAGAAGCTTTACCTTTACTTTCTCTCAGTGTTGGTGATAAACTCTGAGACTTAATGGGGCATCTGGTGGCCGAGAGGTTAAGACAAAACACTGTGACTGAAACCGTGGTTCTAGTTTTTGTTATGTGTCATTCCCCTGTTTCTCACTCTCACTCACCCTTCCTGCATCTCTACAGTGACCTGTTGAATAAAAGCAAAAAAAGAAATTCCCCAAATGAAATTTAAATTCAAAACACCTTTCTCTCTCGTAGTACAGATGGTGGGAGGTGGGCAGCCCTCCATCAGAGCCCGGCTCCCACCAGCAGGTAAACGTTTCCTTCTCAGGGGACCTGCAGCCGAGCAGCACTGGTTTCCCTGGTGGAGACATGCCTGGCAACACATGTGACGAACAAACGTCAGCTCCTAATCCACAATTTAGCACTAATATAATAAAAAAGAGAAACGTTGGCAGGATTTAAACAACGCGTTGAACCTTAACTTTGATGGTAGCTACACTAGATAGATTGTTTTGTTTTTAACTGCCCTGGTTTTGAAGTATGTGTATCTAAGATTTCTTCATCCACCCCAGTTCATAAAGGTTGATTTTTTTTAAATAAAAACATTTTCTTTGAGCAGTGATGTAAATTTAATTTTTCAGTGCTGTGAACACGAAAGACATCTCAAAGGCAGATCTCCAAACCAAGACATATAAAACCAAAACTACCTGCAATTCTAGGTTTATTAGACATGTTGTTAGAAGCCAAAGACAATGCCATTCAAGCCTTTCAACTTACTGTTGGACTCTACAGCTGCAGACAGCAGCAAGAGCAAAGCCACCCCAAGATCTCTCCTCATCCTGGGACCAACTTGTCTGTCACACTGTGTGGCGTGTCATCCCCAGCTCGTGGTTAATGAGGTAATAGAAACCGCGTGTGTTGTTTTGACCTAAAACAAGGAGATGTGAAGGGAAAACAGAGAGCACAACCAATACATGTTGTAGCTGACAACTGTGGTCATTGCATGATAATGTAATAATGTAACTACAAAGAATATGTAAATGTAAAAAACAAACCTTGTATCTTCAGTTCAGGGATAAATACTTCATCTCCCTCACTATTGTTGCTCTCTGAAATCACCCAAATAAACTTTAGGTCAATGTTATGTACTTCCTTATCCCAAGGAGCTCATATTAATTCAGATCCACTGACTCTGATAAAGATCAAACACTTACACACACACACACACACACACACACACACACACACACACACACACACACACACACACACACACAGACTTATGAATCAGCAGAAACGCAACCGAATCCTATGATGATCTCTTAAAAACTGCTGACTACAGGTTCATTTTAAGCTGTTTATTCAAGTTTTTTCTGTTCTGTTGTACAAAATAATAAAAAATGACACTACAATCCAATATTTCACCATATATGTCCTCAGAAAATGTTCCAACACACGCCATTAAATATAAGTTGAGAATTACACACTCAGTAACTCAAGGGCAGTACGCCCGATGCATATATCATTATATCATCAAGTTTTTGCATTTCATTGCATCACTATGTTGTGTTTAGTGCGAGCATACTCACAATATAACTAATTAAAATAATTACCATTCCAAATTGCTAAACATAAATGAAGATAATTACAGCTCTGGTGTTCACTCACCTACCCAGGACGGGTGTCGACTCTCACTACATTTATCCTCAGAGAGTAGGTCAGGACAATGAAGTCCTCTTCCTTCATCATAAGACCACAGGTGTTATCCGATGCGATGTGACGCGACCTGAGGAAGAGAGACGTCCTCTGAGTTACGAAGGGGAGGGATTCGTGTCGTCACGACTGGCCCACTTGAGTACAGCCAAAGATCACAGCCGCATCGAGATGTCTCTCACTTTTGACATTACAAACAATCTTACTTACAGAAATGCAGAGTTTTGTTGTTCGCAAAGCTTTTTTTAAAAACTTGAATTGGCAGTCCTTTTAACCATCGAGTTTTTATTTGTTTATTTGTACCAACGTGCTGTCGTTTTGTGAAGAATAAATTGCTCTTAAGTTTTCTTTTGTTTGTCTTCCTAAAATCAACAATAATAGAATAGTGAACTCTCTCTGTATTTTTAAAGAAAATGAAAGACCCACCTTTTTTATCTGGCTTTAAATTTGGAGTATGTTATACCCTTCGTTTTTAAGATTTTAAACATTCTTTTTAGCATTATTCTATACACTACTCTACTGACTTTTATTTTTTTATTTTTAACATTACATTTTTTTTATTGCTGTATTTTTAGTCTTGCAAAATTGTATTTATTGTTGTATATTTATTGTTTATTTTCCTATTTGAAGCACGGGACTGAATGTAGCTAAACAACGACGGACATGGTGACCACTACCCAGAATGCAGTGCGCCAAGACGTCGTTGCCTACTGTTATTTACAGTTATTTATTTGAATACGTTTCCCCTCATCTGAACATTGTTTAAAGTATTGAAGGAATGTAAACAATTGAATGGTGAAATGTATCTTAAACTTTGAATTGTCAACATCAAGGTTCAGTTGTGGAGCATTTCTAGAAAACCTGCAAATGACTATACAATTTGTATTTAAAAATAACGTTTACTTACGGTGTCTTATCTTGACGCATATACAACCTTTGACAGAGGCAGTTAACAGTTACGTGCGTGGGGGGAGAGAAACCAAGTCTGTGTAGTAGGCGTATCTGTATCCGTATCACTTTTACAATTTCTTCCAGGAAGTAGACTTTTTGTCTTGAAGGGAAATGTTGTCAAGTGTAAAACCAGTGACTGTAGTCTGAGAGAAACACGTTGATGGTCACCTGTTCTTGCTGGCCGCCATGTCGGATTCTTTGGACCGGTCCACTAAGATCAACCTGTTGAGGGAGCCGCTTGTGAAGAAGCTCTGTGAGGTGCTGGACAAATCCAGCAATAAAGGATGGCGAAAACTAGGAGAGCTGGTCGGCAACGACAGACGGTTTAAAGTCAGGTAGGCTGACGTTGAGAAGTCAGACTGTAAACTGTATGAAATCACAATGTTATTGTTGTTAAAACAGTATAGTGTGTCTGAGTCCAGTAGTAACGGTACTTTAGTTTGGTGAATAAAGTTAAAGTGAATAAAGTGATGCACTCAATGGCGACATGCTGGATGGTGTTTGAAGCCTTTGAAAAGAAATAGCTATTTCTAAAATATATTCTCACAGGAAGGATGTTATATAGATTATCACAATGTCCTTTCTATAGATACAAAGGATACATTGTGATAATAATAATATAATAACAACAATCAAACTTATATACTATTTACATCTAATTTATGTGTAGAACAGATGAATGAGTGATGCAATTGTAATAGATCTAGGTCTGTTGAGTGAAATAACTTCACACATAACAACAAAAATAGATGTGTGTACAAATATAAACAAGCCTTTTAATAACATCAGGAAATATTATATAGATTTAGTCATTTTCTACTGTTACTCCTCAGTCCTGTGTTGTGAATTTGTGTGCTGGAGCTAATACCCTATTGTTTATTTTGTGATCATAATTGTATCAACAGTCAGGATTACGAGATAAAAAATTTAAAAAGCACTTAAACCCATAAAGCCATCATCATGTCGGTTTGACATCATCATAATGTCATCGAGATACTGTTTATTTTCTGTCCAGCTCTTGCCTGTTTATAAGGACTATATGTTTATGTCTTGATTATCTTCCCCTAAATGCACATAAATATATTGTGAGCCACCGACAACCTGAGGCAAATTCTTGGCCCCAAAAAAGTTGAATCTGATGTGTGAAATATGTCGTTAATGTCCTGCATCGTTCTGCAGCCCAGACGACATGGAGATGTGCTCTCTGAAGGTGCTGGAGCTGGAGGGAAGCCCGAGCCGCACGCTGCTGAGGCTGATGGGAGAGCGAGGCTGCACCACGGGTCACCTTGTGGACTACCTTCAAACTCTGGGCAACTCGGAGGCCCTGCAGTGCATGAAACCATCAGGTACAGTAAAAATACACCCAGGCTTGTTATCGTGTTCTCACATATCCCAAAATATGGAATGAATATGACTCACGTCATGGTGTGGACACTAACAGTATGTTGCCATTCAGTCCATAGTCAGTTTAAAACCAGTGTGACAATTCCCCTAAACGCACAGCCCTGCAGATCCTCATCCAGCCCCAGTCGGTGGCTCTTATATCTGGACACAATCTTCGGCTGAGCTGCCACGCTGTGGGCAAGTCTCCGGTACAGTACCAGTGGTTCAAGACCAATGAAGAGGTGAGCTACGACTCCTCCGCATTCACACACTTCCGACTTCAAAGGAAGTAGTTTGTGATAAACTGCTGAGTTTGTTTATTTGTCGTGGTCATGCTGATATGAGATGTTATCAAAAGGAAGATGCGATCACTATTTTTTGCATCATCCCTTCTTCATTCTTCATACGTTTGTGTTAAAGTTGTATCGCTGTGCATCGGTTTCTCTGAAATGAATTCACTAAAACAGTATTGCTTCAGGACTTGAAAGAAAGTTACAGCTGAAACAAACTGCAGTTAATATGCCAGATTTACAATTCTGTGCTTGAAAGCTTCTTCATCACTACTTCTCTATTTTTCTAGCTCAGAAACTCAAACAATGGCTGCACATTATACTACATGTAGCATCTGTATAAAAACATGATGTTCTGTTATCTAAAATAACCTAAATATTAGAAAAGATCAATATAGATTATTTTGTCTTTCCAAGACGTTCACCTCAATTTTACTGCAATGTAAAAACGTGTGTTGGATGCATGAACTCTGGCCTTCAAAACATGTCTGACTCTCATCCACCCTCCATCCACATACTTTTTATCTACCTGACACTAGATTTCAGTCTTCACATGGGGACCGCTGTTTCTCTTCTAGGACTGTGATAGTGTTACACTTTGCATGTTGGTAAATGTGATTTACATTTTCACAACCTCAGGTGCCGAACAGCTTCTCCTCAGACCTGGTGATAAGTCCAGTCCGTCTGCAGGACGCTGGCTTTTACATCTGCAGGGTCAACTGTGGAGATACTTTTGAGTTCAGCCAGTGGGTTCAAGTGGACGTCCTGAATGTCACCGGGTCATGCGGTAAGATTTTGCAGGTGTTTAAATCTACCTTCTGCTCCGTGTGCGATGTTTCATAAATGCATTTGTTGTTTTACGTGTTTATTAGTCGAAGGACAGGACAAGTGACTCCTGTGGGAATTGAACCCCTGACTCCAGTGCTTTTGCCGTTGAGAATATAACAGATAATATAGTAATGATGTCTCCTCTCCTTCCACTACCAGGGCAGAGTTATCATTCCTTGGAGGGTCGGCTGAAGTTGGTGATCCAGCCTCAGTCCCAGCGGCTGCATATTGGGGAAACCCTGCAGGTGGAGTGTGGAGCCGTGGGGCGGCCGATCCCTCGATACCAGTGGCACAGGAATGGAGTCCCGGTACCCAACGCCACAAAGAGGAAACACATGGTGAGGAGAGGTTGTCAGAGAAAAATGAAGCTGTTACTGTTTCCAAAACTCTACTTCTTGCTTCTTGTTTGGAGGCTTCTAGTTGTCAGACGTTACAAGGCACGAGCATCAGACTTTTCTTTGTGTGTGTGTGTGCATTTCAGATTCCTCACTCGATGCAGGATCACCACGGCAGGTATCGCTGCGAGATCAGCAGCAGCACTGAGAGAATGTGGACCAATGAAGTCGACGTCGTGATCGGTATGTCACACTTCAGTACATTTAGTTTGTGGCGTGATTACAGTCCAGTAAAACCAGCTCTAGTGTTGTCATGTGTTACGAATGATTATTTGCTCTGCTCTTGACTGAAAGCACCGAGGATATCTGTCCAGATTTCAGAGGCAATCGAGTGCTCTGAAGGTAGAGTGGAAAGCACTGGCGCATGGTGTATTAAATGGGGATAGCATAACAATAAGCATGCATGCGCATTTTAATCACAACTCCTTTAACTGCATGTGGGTCATGATCCGGTTTATTGTCACATAAACACTAACTAGCATAAAGTTCCTCGATCTCGAGGTTTCACATGCCTGCATTTTGTTTTGACTTATGTCATTAATTTCAAGTCTGTCTTCTATATTTGTCTTATTATCAACAAACGAAAACACCAAAACCAACAATGAAGTGATCCTCTAACATAATCCTGGAGTACTGTTTGTTTAAAAAATGGTTCAATGTGTTGAGGAGGAACTCGTGGACAGTATTGAGAGACGGATTAACCAACTGTTGCTTTTGTCGTATTAATGGGATTTGTTGATAATAAGGAAACCACAGAATAACACCACCTTTAATCTCTAGATTAAACATAATACTTAGTTGATTCAATTGCATGACTGTGAAGCTAACCTTCCCTTTGACTAATCCTTCTTTCCTGAATTAATACAATGTCTTTCCAACGTAGACGTAAACATGCTCATTTTATATGATGGTAACATGTTTGTCTTACTGATTTCTAGATGATGTTTACGCCATCAGAGGAGGTAAGAGTCATCACACTCATCAAGTAATTATACATATCCATTTCTCTCACACAGAACTTGCTATGATATGCTCTTTTTATTTTGACATTGCAATTTTAGGATCCAGCGACTTTTTCCTGAATAATGTCCCAGATCAACTTCATGGTGAGTGTCCTTTATCACATCTTTATGCAGGAGTTGGTGAAAAATGTGTTAAAATGTGATCACCGAGTTCTCTGCTGTAGTTTAGTAATTGATATGTCTGATCCAGTTTCTCCACAGTATATGTCAACTGTGTCGCTGTTGTGTCTGATACGATCACGGTCTTTGTTCTGATCTGCCGTCAGTTCCTCTCTCAACATGAACACCAAAATAAAGATGTGATAGCTTTCTCTAATATTTGATGTCAGCAGCTAAACATGAACAAAAAAAACACTTTACAGCATAATAAAATCCAACAACACCAGATAATTAAACCTCTAAAAAATACCAACAGCATTTAATCAACATCTTCTTCTCAAAGACTTGAGTTGTTGTCCCCTCTCACAGTGTAACAGTACGGTTCTCTCCCCTCACAGCAACCGACAAAGTGGCCCTGCTGATCGGCAACCTGTCTTACCAAAACCACCCGCAGCTCAAAGCTCCCATGGTGGACGTCTACGACCTCACGAACCTGCTGCGGCAGATGAACTTCCAGGTGGTGTCACTGCTCGACCTCACAGAGTCGGAGATGAGAAACGCTGTCGAGGAGTTCCTGTTGCTGCTTCACAAGGGAGTCTATGGTGCGTTGAGACTTTGACATACCCGTGGATTGTTCTAGATTGCGCTAGAACCAGAAATGCTCACATGAATTGTGTTGTTGGTCGATTGAAATACTCACTTCCCTCCTTTAGGTCTGCTGTACTACGCTGGTCACGGATATGAGAACTACGGCAACAGCTTCATGGTGCCGGTAGACGCACCAAACCCGTACCGGTCGGCCAACTGTTTATGTGTGCAGAGCATCCTGAAACTGATGCAGGAGAAGGAGACGGGCCTCAATGTTTTCCTGCTGGACATGTGCAGGAAGAGGTGAGTCAGTGGGTCATTCCTGTGAGTTTATTACATTTTAAATGTTACAAAGAGAAGTTAAGACTGCGTGTAGGTGTAAGAGTGTTTGTTATTCTCTCCAGTATTTATCTATCGCCTTGGTTTGTATCTTTTTTATCTTTCCAGGAATATTCACGATGACAGCGCTCCAAACATTGTTCTGAGGGTCACAGCAAACATCGTCTTTGGATACGCGACGTAAGTTTGAATCATCGAAATGTATGTCACACTTTTTTTTGTTTTCAAGAGTATCTAAAATGTTTGGTTCTTCGATTTCTGGCTGCTCAGGTGCCAGGATGCCGAGGCCTTCGAGCTGAGCTCCAGCGGCTTCACCAACGGTGTGTTTGTCAAGTTTTTGAAGAAGCGGCTCCTAGACGATGAGAAGATCACTGTGGTGCTGGACAGAGTCGCTGAGGGTGAGAGAGGAAGAGAAACACAAGAGATGACGACACACGTAGCTACTGATGTAGATGACGATATATGTAAAGGATAGCTTTTAATATTTTGTGGAGGTGATACAGTCAACACAGGCTGTTGAACATGTGATTTATACTTTTTCGTGTCCAGACATGGGTCAGTTTGACGCTACGAAGGGAAAGCAGGCTCTGGAGATCCGCAGTAGTCTGTCAGAGAGGAGAGCGCTGACTGATCCTATCCTGCCCGGCGACAGTGCCGATCTCGCTCACGCTCACAGCCTCCAGTGGGCAAAGGCTCACGGTGAGTAGACAACGCAAAATTGACTTTTTAAATGTTTGTTTAGCACTTGTTGTCACTGTGCTGGGAAGCCCCCATTAGCTCACTGCAGCTCTATATTGCACGCTCAGTCAAATGTTGACTTTGGTTGATGTTGATTAAACACACAGTGCTCCCTCTGTTATACAAACCTGCACA
Source organism: Anarrhichthys ocellatus (assembly GCF_004355925.1). Lineage (NCBI taxonomy): Eukaryota > Metazoa > Chordata > Actinopteri > Perciformes > Anarhichadidae > Anarrhichthys > Anarrhichthys ocellatus. Next base: position 9,242,657 of record NW_022280039.1, read on the forward strand.
CATGGAGGGCTTCCCAAGACAACGGCACATGTCAACTTGTGACCCTCTTATCACAGGTTATGGCCTCAGTTATGAACAAACAGTTCAACCAAAGACTTATTTTTCCTTCTCAGATTATTTATTTTGAGAGATTTTTAGAGATCCAGCATTTCACAAGAAAATGTTGAGAAAAGTCAGAGAAATTGAATGAATTTTTTTTTTTTTTTTTTATCGTATTCCTGAAATCATCGATATGATTTATCTTGAGGCAGGTTGGGGGACCACGACCCTCAGGTTGGGAAGTGCTGCTGTATATGATTTTAAGGTTCAGGGACTTTTATTTTTCCTTTTGTGACTTTTTGTGCAAATTAACATGCAAGTTTAGAAGTAACTCACCATTTCTGAGCTAATGATTTAAGAAAATATTCTATTCAGCGCCTCTACTGGATGTGCAGGCAAACACGAGACACTGAAGTTAAACAAACACACACAAAGTGGATGTGTCTTATGATAAATCAATAAATATAAGTTATTCCTTAGAACCCTGTTACAAAAAAGACAATTTAAAATGACACTACATGAGAGCTTTTGAATGGAGCATGAAGAACAGCTGACTTTTTTTTAAATCAATCGTAGAACTTGAAATGTTTGTTTTTTCTTTGTTATTCCAGAGCTCCCTGAGAGTATGTGTCTCAACTTTGACTGCGGGGCTCAGATCAAGTTGGGCTTTGCTGCAGAGTTCTCCAACGTGCTCGTCATTTACACTCACATCGTTAAGAAGCCAGAGGACATGTCCTTCTGCCAGGCTCACGTCACCGACTTCTCGCAGGTTAATATGTTGTCATGAACACTGAATATTAAGAAAGAAAGAGCAGGAAATTGATTAGAATTTACTTTTTCCCTTCAGACTTGAGGGAACACTAAATAGCTGGGCGTGTGCATATATGTTTGTGAGTTTGTGCAAACTGTAATCTGCCACCTGCTTCTTTTCCTCACTGCAGGACCTTGATGTTGATCCTAAAGAGATGAACAGAGAGACTCCAGAGGAGACGGGGATCTACCTTCTGTCCAGCAACCTGCCGCAGCACTGCCTCTACACCAGAGTCAGCTCACTGCAGAAGCTCAGGGTAAAAACTCAACAAGGCCTTCTGGCATTAAATACTGTGTTTAGCCTAAACTCTTTATAAGCAGTACAACAGCTATTTTGGTATTTTTCAGTTTCTCACAAAAAAATATGAAGGTTTTTTTAACGTGCAGAAGGTTTATATTTGTTTTTCTTCGTTCCTGTTAGGAAAGCCTGTTGTCTTATGATTAAGTAATAAGACTAAGAGGCTTTAGTGTCATTTGTGTTGCAGGTTTATGAACTTAAGTAATGTAACCTGAACTGTCTGTACCTAATTTTGTGCCGATCCATCCGACCTGCTGGGGGCACTAGATTAAAAGTCAGGGGATCACCAAAGTCGGTTAGATTCATGCTGTGGGCTCCATGAATGTCTGTACGAAATTTCACAGATTTGGTCTGACAGAAAGACCGACTCTGCAAGAACTACTCTGCTACCGTGGCTAAAAAAGTTTTAGGCAATAATTTACTTCTCATTCCTTCATTCGTGTTCAGAGAATACATGTTCATCCTGGAAAGTATTTTGTTAAGTTACACATTGAATTTCTTAACACTGTTTCTCTTCTAACCCCACTTCCAACAGGAGGAGCTGGTCTTCACCGTGTGCCTTCAGGGCACCTTCACCGCCATGGATGACGAATCCGTCCACTGGACCAAAAGCATCAACATTGGCAAGCCGCTGATCGCCCGACTGGACCTGAACCGGGCCGTGCGGCGAAATAGCTGCCTGCAGACCTGCATGATGCCCCACAGCCCGTCCCACAGCCCCTGCCACAGCCCCGGGCCCGAACACCACCTCCACCTCCATTACAAGTCGCACCAGGCCCAGGACTACAACCGCCTGTCCCCGCAACACCACTACCTGGACGTCTGTGAGTACCAGGGAGCAGCGGGAGGCTGTGGGGTTTCCTTCTACGACAACGTCGGCCAATCTCGCTGTGAACCTGCGTACGACTCGGCTGGTGGGCTTTCAAGCTCACCGGGGAGGCTCAGCATTCCAATAGAGACCACCGACGACATCTACGAGCTGCAGACTGTGTTCATCAACAGTCTGCAGCTTCAGCAGCAGTGAAAGCTTTAAAGGTCTAACATTGTATCTGGAATACTGCTGCTCTTTCTGTTACATGTTGTGACTTAATAGCATTTTTTAGAATATGATATTCATCCAGTTATCAACAAGAAGCCGTATACTGACTTTTATACTAGAGTTTTAAAGAACAGTGTAAATACATGTTAGGAAGACTGAAAAAGTGTACTTCAGTAAACTTGGATAATTGAGGAGTCGATCTGCCAATATTTATCTCAGGAATAGCAAAGATACTGGATGGTAACTGTCAAGATCAGACATGACTTTTCACAGCTGGAATTGTACCTCTTACAGATGTTTGTTTAAGAATATGAGCTAAATGTGGACAGATGGAAGTGGCATTAAAGATTAAGAAGATAAGGGCTGTAGCAATCTACACATAGCAACATCTGTTCATGTAACTAGTCTAAAAAATGTTTTGTAGTCGGAGGAAATATCAAAGACGTTTTGTAATATAATTAACCAGAGGAGAGAAAGTGATCATTAAAAACAATCCATCAGATTAAAAACCTCAAGCCACTTTCCACACCGTTATCGTTCTTCTGTTTTTCTGTCTTATCCCCCTCAGGATGTCAGTAGAAGGCCTCTCTGTGAGGACTTACCTCCACCAGCTGCCTCTCGTTCTCTTCTCCCAACTCTCTGGATCTGTCTGCTGCACCTAATGTCAGCAGGTCCTCTTATATCCTTGTTTAGTCTCAATCTGCTCCTCGGTGAACTGTGAAACTTTCCAAAAGAGTTCCACTCGGTGATTTTCGTGCTGGGAATTAAAGGCACCGTTCACTTTATTATCCCCGACAAGTTCATTGTAGCTACTTCTGGATTGTCCACTGCACACTTCATTGAACTTATTCCTGAGGTTTCGTTTGAGTTCAGCATTTGTAACATGTGAGAAGGTCACTATGAGAACCTTAATGGGCCGGTAGGCACAGACAAAATGTGCTGCTCCACAGTCATACCATGGATTCATTTCTCCATGAGACAATGTGGCACATGCAGAATTAATCTCCTATCATAAGAAACCACGATACGTGTCTGTGTCAAACGCTGCAGGATACAGCATGAGCAAAATAAATGGCTCCACCCTTTTTTGCTTTTCACGCAGTATTTATTATTTATGTCAGAGGAACTACTTCTTCAGAAACGAGGAGGAAAGTGGTGAAAAGGAAGTTGACAAATAGCGTAAAGGCAGAATGGAAATGTACCAATGTGGACAGAAAAGAGAATGGTACAAAAACAATATATAACAATACAACTTAATTGAAGGAGGATGTGTGATGTAGAGAGAACAGTGTACTTTTTTAGCCTGTCACAGGCTAGGTATTGAATGAGGGTGTTTAAGTCAGTGTTATTATAAATATTGCTCATGGGGGTTGTTTCTAGGGCTGGAGTATACACACAAGCAGAAGCACTGAGTTACTCAAGTAGATGTAAAATTATTTTTGTTGAAATCTGCTCTAGAAAATTGTCTCTTTTGACATCTACTTGCTTTTACGTAGAGTACATCATCTAAAATCTACTTCAGACGAAAATTTTGGTTTTGGAGCATGTTCAAAAAAGCTCAAATGTATGAAAAAACAAATCAGCTCCAGTAGCAGTCGCTGTGTTTTCCACTCATGGCTGTTTTCATGAGGGCGGGCAGGTCGTGTCCTCTCACATAACACCATCGGGCACCTTGCAGAAAGCTCCCACAGTAGCAACATAATAGCAGAACATTTTATTCACACAGAGCAAACATTAAGCTTCAAAGCACAGGAGTGTTTATTTCAGCATGTTCTGCTCATGCATAGCAGTGCAGGACAGTACACTGCAACACGGTATGGAGATATGAACCCTGTCTGATTGAATAATGGATGGAGGGTGATATCATAGCTGCGTCACTTGTGCAGCTGAGGGAGGAGGGGTGGGTGGGTGGTGTTTTTTAGACGATGCAGCAGGCAGAGAGAGGAGTTAGAAACCTGCCTGCAGAGAGGACAGAGGGATAATAATCATGTCAGCCTCCTGGAAGCAGCTCCTTTTTCAGATCCTCCTCCTCCTCGTCTCCTGCAGACGCATCAATACAAGTAAATGACTGTTTGGGTTTCATTTTGGCTGAGTGCGGTTGTGTTAAAACCTTTTTCTGCCTTCTCATTTCCCCATTAACTGATCTGTAACCTTGGGGGGAGTTGGAGAGAATGTCATTGGATTGCCACACCATCATGTGTATCCCCTACTGTATCCATCACATTTTGGATTGTAAGTTGCAGATAGTCGATGTTTATTTTTTATTATATCAGACTGAAACTACTCTGAGACAGCATTTACATTGTAACAGGACCCTGAAACTCTACATTAAAACCAAGAACATTTACCTATTAAAGAAAATACAAAAAATAATTTAAAAGAGTTTATATAACTGTGGCAAATTTATAATCACATTTTTAATGCATTATGTTTACTCATCGTACATTTACCATTTCCTTTGGCTAAACTCAGTTCCCTTTAATGTTAAGATTAAAGGTTTGAAGATTATTTATTTTAAATAGCACCGTTTTATAATACCACTGCAAATTCAAAGAGGATAACTTTTTTGATCTTATTTTGTCTTTTTCTCCTGCCATTAAGATATATTAATTAATTTTTTTAGTTTAGCTTATATATATTTTACCTTCATCATTTTGAGTCAACAATAACTTTGGGCTGCACCTCTTTGTATAAAAAGTGCAATGTGAAGATTTTCAATGCATATCAAGAACACAGAATTACCATTGCAACCACCTAATGCAATCTACCAACCACAGAGTGCAACCTAACAACCTGCTAATGCAACCTAACAACCTGCTAGTGCAACCTAACAACCTGCTAGTGCA
>NW_022280039.1:9247698-9261512 GCF_004355925.1 Anarrhichthys ocellatus
GCTAGTGCAACCTAACAATCAGCTAGTGCAACCTAACAACCAGCTAGGGCAATCTAACAACCTGCTAGTGCAACCAAACAACCAGCTAGTGCAACCTAACAACTGGCTGGTGCAAACTTACAACCAGCTAGTGCAAACTTAGCAAGTGCAACCTAGCAAACACCTAGAAACACCCTCATAAAGGTTGTTGTCATAACCCTGACAACAACTCTAAACATCAAACACATAGCAATGCCTTAGCAATGATCAATAATATCCTAACAACGACGCTTTCCTTACAGACAACTTATCAACACCCAAGTTAGAACTTGCTTTTCATATAATGTAGCCCCTTCTTACTATGAATACTGACGGTTAGTGCTACATTTTTAGTTTGTGTGTGTTAATTATTTGTTTTCCTGTCAGAAACACCTGGTCCGACGCCCCCACCACTGGTCCCCATCACCTCCCTGCCAACAGATGAAAGGAGCGCTTCTCTTGAAGGTAGCGGTCTTTACATCTTAGTATAATCATGATGTTCATTCTGAATTTCCATTGTGTCCGTGCTTCAACTCTTCATGCAGGTGAAAGTCACACGGAGAAAGTTGAACTGTTGAATCCTGTCAATCTATCACTGGCGTGTACCTGGACAGGTAACCAGAACAAACTACCAAACATAACTGGGTTCTGGAGAAAAGATGGGGATGAAGTTGAGAACAGCCAAGTCACAGTGCAACTGGAGGGCGATCAGTATAAACTCAAACGAGTGTGAGTACACATGTTCATTATTCCATCCATCAGCTTAAAAAAATACATTGTTTATCATAAATTGGCTGTCTTGATAGGTAAATACCCGTATCCACTGTGTGCTGAGTTGTCTGATCATTTTATTAATGCATGTGTGCATCATGATGTACAATAAAAGTTAATAGCCATTATTATATTTCATACAACTAAAATGTATGTTTTAATGTACAGCAGCTTGAGAACTTAAGTTGGACGTCTCACAACTGGCTTTTATCAGTTTGAAGTCCAAATCTGTGACTTTATTTAATTTACAAGAATATAAAGCACATTATCTACGGACCTTTTTAAAATAACATTCACACTAAATTAACAAAATATGTTTTTGTGTCTATTTTTTTGCTTCACAGGTTCAGCATCGTCAGTGAAGAAAGCCTCGGGAGTTACTCATGCGTGTTTGGAAGTGAAGAAGCAAAAATAGAGTTTGTCTTGGCTGGTACAGATCACATCCTTTCATGAGTATATGTGTGTATATATATGTATAAATATAATCTTAACATTTTCCAGCCAGCATTTGTGTTGTTATCAGCTTGTTCAGTCCCTTTCATAATGAATGCCAATATTTACATAATGCAGAACAAACAATGCCCTTTTCTCATGATCTTTTTCCTTGTTGTCCACGAGCTCCACAGATCGGTGAGGTGCGAGATAAGCCGATAGTCAGCTATGTGGGGGACTCTGGGGTGATTGCATGTAAAATGGAGGAAACCAAACCGAAACCCATCACCTGGAACTGGTACAAAGCAAATGGTACAGACAAGGTGGGTGAGCTGCTCTGAGCCTTCATATCGATTTGTGTCAAATATCTGAAAACACCTGTGCAGGTGTGTCTAAATTCAATCTGTATCGATGGAATATTTTCAATTAATTTAATTTAATTATTTTGTTTTTCACTTTGAAAGATTGTGAACACATTTATGTGCCTCTGACCCATTCAATATTTGATATTTGATCCAGGAGCAGATCTTCGCCGTTGCAGAGCTTCTTCGCTATGAGATCAAAAACGAAGAGAGGAAGACCAAACTTGTGGTGCACAACCTGACGGAGGCTGACGGAGGCCTGTATTACTGCGGTGCGGTGTACGCCATCAGCACCACGATGAGCCACGTGGAGCTGAAGGTGAGATATAGAAAGTTACTAAGTGCATTAACCCAATTACTGTGTTTAAGTACAATTGAGTACAATTTGAGGTACTTTTACTTGACTTGGGTGTTTCAAGTTGAGGTTGTTTTGAATGCAGGACTTTTACTTGTCATGGAGTATTTTCACAGTGTTGTGCAGTGTAACCGTTTCTCGAGTAAAACATCTGAACACGTCTTCCCCCACTGCTGAAGGTCATCAGCTTCCAGGAGCCTCTGAAGCCCTTCATTGCCATCGTGATCGAAGTGAGCGTCCTGGTCGCCGCCATTCTGCTCTACGAGAGATGTCAGTCCAAGAAAAACTACACAGCAGGTAGTCAGACAGTATGCTGATACTCTTGTGTGTTTTATGTGTACTTTTATGTTGTATTTTAACTTGAAATTATCTGCCGTATTCTCAGGAAATGGGACCATTGACCAAACAAATACAATGTGAGTACTCTGGGAATGGTGCTGAGCTCTCTAAAGAAGTATATATTTTTAAGTTTAATGTATTTATTTGTAGTTTTTAATGATGTATATTTTGTATTTCCCTCATCAGGACTCAGGGAGAAAATAACGAACCAGAGGAAAGTTCTTCAGTGAGACAGCGGAAAATTTAAAAATTGCAAATCCAACACATCAAAGCTTCTTCAAAACTGTTGACGTATTTTGATTCTTTTCAAATGTGATTTGAAGCTTTAAATTCAAAATCTCAGCAACTATTCTATACGTGTGTTCACAAAAACAAAGTGCAATAACCACCACTTAATAACCGTCAGTGCTGTCGTGGCAGCATTTACCTTTTACCTTTTAGTCTTATGTACACCCACATCCTGTGGGAAAAACTGACACGCATCACACCTCTCCCTCGAACAGGAAGTGCATTTCTTGCTTTTTGGTATCAACTTAAACCTCAACTTCTCTTTACTTCTGTTATTAATGTGTTATGGTTTGTGAGCAGTGCCTTACACCGTAAAAAAAACAAAACACTCCCATAACCATTCATACTGTGCTTGCAACAATTTTGCAGTTTGTCCTTGTAGTGAACATGCTGTGTAATGCCATAATAGCGTGTATATCAAGATATTTCATCATATATGCAAATGCTTGTGTGTTTTTCATGTTAATGTACAAAAAAGATGGTCAGAAAAGGTCATTTTTCACCCTAATCATGACTTCAACCGTCTGTAGCTGTTAACCTGAACCTGTCACCTGCCAGTGTGCGTGTGAACATGCAAATTAAAAATACACAAGTCACTGCCTGAAATAACTATCAACGCCATTGTGTTAGCCGATATGGAGACAGAGCTCACTTAAAGGGGAACGCCACCAATTTTCTGTTCACAGGGCTTGTTGAGAACTACTGCACATAAGAAATGAAGTTGTAAAAACCTTTATGTGGCTCCAGAGGGACAAGGAGGAAGAATATGTGGAATAAAAGATACCTCTGGTTCTGCTGCATCGATTCTGATCCTTTTTTCTCAAGTCCAATGTTACAGGAGTGCAATGTCAGTGAAGTAAGTGTGTATGAGTGAACAGATGTCTTATTAATGTTGGCACTGACAAACACACACGAGTGTCAATCTGAAAAGCATGATTTTATTTTTGCATAAATAGGCTACAGTCTGCACATTAATAATACTCAGTTTTCATACTCATGAGCCTGCTTATCACTAACGTTTCTGCATTTTTGAACATTACATTTTATACAATCTGACAAACGTCCTCATGTCCGCCACGTTGGCCTCTTTAGAAGCTCGTCCTCTTGATTTACGAACTTCTACGGCCGGTTCATGAGGAACTGAACCAGAAGCTTGATGACGCCGTCGTTCAGCCCGACCACCGCTCCGTCCTGCACGCTCTCGTACAGTCGCAGGCTCTTAGTGCCCCACAGGAGGTTCTTCCTGGGGTTGTTGGCGTCCGTCTCCACAGAGAGGGCCACCGTGTTGAGCTGGTAGCAGAAGAAGGAGAAGAAATGTCCGTCTGTGATCACAGCCTGGGACACGAAAGGCCTGGTGACGTCCTCGTGGTTCCAGAAACCTACAGAGGTGAGAGAGGGAAGTTAGACCATCAGCTGTTTCTCCCCTCTTCAGTTAAAGTCCACTTGTGTGTGTGTGTGTGCGCATCTCTTTGCTGCGTTGATAACTCACCCTGGTACATGGCCTGAGCTCCTGTCCAGGCGAAGAGGCTGGCGAGTGCATTGGCTCTGAGGAAGACCTCCACCTGATCAGACTGCTGCAGCCGAGCCATCCGGTCTCTGTGGTACCGGTCGGGCACCAGGTGGAACTGAGTCTGACCGTAGCATGCCGGGTCCGGTACCTTGGCACCTGTTGATGAGACCAAGAGGACAGGGCACAGCTGAGAGAGGAATCAAACAACAACAACGTGCTTCAAATATTTTCCCCAGTTTAAAATTTCCTTTTTTAATATTTCTCAATCTCTGATTGATACTAAGTTATGAAATCTGTTCGATGTAAAAGACTAAGATGGACCGTCTTTGCCAGAAAAGACCGGAGCTGCAACGCTTAGTTGATTGAAAGAGAATCAATCAGCAGGTCAAGTCAATTTTCAAGCCAAAAATGCAAATATTTGATAGTTTCAGCTTCACAAATATTAGAATTTGCTGCTTTTCCTTTTCATACATCATAGTAAAGTGAATATCTGTGGATTTTAGGCTGTTGGTCAAACAAAACAAGAATAACTCCGGGGATACTTGATGCCCATTTTTCATGTTTTTCTGCTGTTTTTATTGACCAGAAAATTAACTGATTAGCCGAGGACACAGTTGGCAGTTCTATTGATAATGAAATGAATCGTTAGCTGCAGCTCCAGAAAAGATTTAATGCAGCTGCTGCATAAACACGAACAGGTTAATGATCAATGGAAACAGGATAACTTGGAACGTAACATACAACTGAAAGTCCCAGGCTACAGCTGTTAGCATCATTACACTTTATTAGACCAGTATAAATGCTAAGAGCAAAACACCAAAGCAGTGTTTGCTTTGAGTAATGGTTTCTCCAGAAACAAGAAAAACAATCATCTCGTAGAGAAAATTACAGCCGGTTAAACGTTTTGAATTCGAGTGACTGAACAGCTGCACGTTGGCGCCCTCTAGTGGCAGCAAGACAGAACTGAAACATGTTAAATGTAGCCAGAACACAACATGCTCAATTCATGTTGTTTTGGCTACTTCAAAAAAAATTAAAAATTAAAAATTAAAAAATAAAAATAGGTCATCATGTAATTTTCTAAACATATTGAAAACCTTCCAAAATAACATACATACTGCTTTTTCTCAAGTACTTAGGAGTCAATGAAATATTTTAAAAAGGGGAAAAAGGATATGCTGAGGCAGAAAGTAAGAGAAGTAAGACCCATGTCACTGCTCTATTGCGTTACCTGTAAAGATGCCGTTGTCGTACTGCCTTCTGAACAGAGGCAGCAGGTCCGGAGCAAACGTCACCTCTGGAACATCGGCTGCATAAGAAGCCTCCAGCGGGGTGAACTAAGAGAAATTAAAAACAAAAAGGGATAAGAAGAAAAAAATCACATGAATGCTTGACATTAAACGGCACCTATTAATGATATATATATATATATATATATATATATATAGTCCACTGTTTGGGAATGACGTCCACCTGTTGCAGTTGTTGGGTTAACCTGATCTGACAGTGCGGTTGGTCATCGATCTGGAACCTGGTTGGCTCTTGCCGGCCTCTCCGGTGCCCCTTTGGGATGATTCTCTGTCCTCTCCTCCAGTAGAAGTTTACCTGGGGAGCAATATCTGATAGAGAAATACACAAAATATGACTTACAGAAGTCAGATAGTTATGGAAAGAATGCACAGTAATACTGCTATTGTGATGTAAAACTAGATACTATGAAGGACTTTGGTTTATGTATCTTGATAATTAACGTTTTGGGGAACTTTTTTGAGTATCAAAAGCACTGAAAGGCGAATTGTATTGTTGCCAACATATTTTTTGGTCAGATAGTTCATTATTTAAATCAGCATTTGGAAATTTTACAGCAATCAAAACACATTATTGGTGTTGAATGAGAAATATCAATAACCTGCTTTATTTGATCAGTAAAAATAAAGGATAAAAACCTTGTTTACATTCACAATGTTGTCACAACTGTAGTTTTAAAAGGAGGCACAAAGGCCTGGAATGTATGGTTTGATTGTGCCAAAGTGGGTGGAAGGGCAGCTTAAGATAGACTGGTGTCAAATGAGGGATTCATACCCAGACTGGCGAGGCGGAGCAGTGGGTTGTATGTGGCCAGACTGAAGGTGAGTCCAGTCACCAGGTTTCTCAGAAAAGGTCCAACCATCTGCTCCTGCTCTCTGTACAGGAAAGGTGCGCGTTTCTTAATGTGCCAGTGCTCCTGTAAAATCACACGAGTGACCAAGGAGCGGATGTCCTCGAACACATCGCTGTCGACCCCCGGTAGAGTGGTTTGAGCTGCGGCTGGCGGAGAGCTCTCCTCCTCCTCCGCCTGGGTCTTCCTCTCCGGGCCCAGGGTGAACTTCTCTGGCAAGCCCGGGATATATGCGGTCTTGGTGAAGTGCTGGTACCATCTGTCTGCGTTCCGAGCGAAAGTCTGAGGATAAACCACGAATTTCTTCCGCTGGATGCGAGTGATGAGGGAGAGCTTCTCCTCCACGGGAGAGCCGCATATCGTCTTTACCTGGTCCTCGACCTGTCGCACGCGGGCACATTTGCTTTTAGCCGTGAGGGAGGAGACGATGGGGGGATACGCGGGCTCCTTTACCGCAGCATCGGTGTGGGCAAGCCTTTGGTTTCTAAGCGGGGGCCGTTTTTTAGGGAACAGCAAGGGCAGCCGTGTGCGGGCCGCCATGTTTCTTGTATGACTTGACTTCAAACTTGTTCTTCCGTTGACATATGCGCCGTTAGTCTCCCCCAACATCGCCCCCTGCTGGACGAAAAGTCATAACAGAAATACATGTCCATATTCGACAGTATTTCAGTTGTCTAAAGAATCAACTCCTATGTATGAACTGAGAAACTTAAAATTATTATTATGGTCAATTTCATTTACGGCCATTTTACATGTTTTACTTTTATGAAGCTAATGTTAGCATCAAACAACGTTGAGGCTCTTGAACGGACCCTTGTAACTCCTAAAAAAATGCCCCCTTTGGACGCATTGAAAAATGTCGTAAATTTGTAAGAACACAACATGATCATGGATATAATCAGACTTAGAGAACGTTAACGTACACTACCAGCTGTACAGTTTGGATACAGTGATCAGTGAATTCATATTTATCATTTGATGTGAAATTGTGAACTTTGATGGTCAGTAAATTATGTTATACGGGTTTTTCGCCTGGTTCCAACAATATAAATTAAATTACACATACATAAATGCCCCTATATGCGCAAATACCACCATATAAATAAACATATTGTAAATAATAACTTTATACTTATCTAAGGGCGTGTTGTTTCTCGGCAAACAAGGTGCTGAGGTTGTATTAATCTGGGTTCCTGCTCGTACAGGCATGCTGGGAAATGAAAGAGTGGACAAATTAGCCAAACAAGCTGTTAAATAAAGGAGACAGATACACATATTGATCTTTAAGAATCAGAAGGAAGGGTAATTGTACAATTCAAAATAGAGTTGGTATTGTAAGAAGTAGGGGAGGTAATAAAAAACAGGAGACAGTCATTACTAGGTTAAGAATAGGGCACAGTAATCTGAAGAGTACACTTCACACTTTAGGTAAGCATCCAACCGCTTCCTGAGATCATTGTCAGGTACTAGAAACTGTAGAGCATGTGCTGGTTAGTTGTATAGCAGATACGAATCACAGAGAAATGTAATATAACATTTTGGTCACTGTAGGAGTTAACTAACTCCAGAAGATGACAGTAGTGCAACGCTAAGGATGCAAGCTACCTTTACAACCGAAGAATATGAAGAGAAGTAAACATTACAAGGGAGCACGTAAAGGCAACATCGCCGTACAACACAGTTTCAACTGTCAACACGATTTTTTTAGACCACAGTGTTGTGTCAAAAAAACGAGTTAACCCTGAAATATTTACTTCGGATATACTAAATTAGCTGGTTAGCTAGTTATGTATTTTAGGCAGATTTTACGGACGCAGTTGATCGGGACCAGAGCGGCTGACCTCAGCCGTTTGCAGCGTGTTTGTCGAGCCGAGGTAAAGTCCGCTGCTCTTCAGATACACCGTCTCATTCTCATAAACCTTTTCTTTTCGTTAACGGCAGCTGAGCATTTTGACAACACCTGTCCCACTCGTCCTGGTGGAGGCTGTGGTGAACACAGTGTCCGCCCACCAAGAGGTTTGGTTTATGAGTTGTTTGTTATTCAGCGCAGAGCTTTTTTAATTTCCTCTGTGTGTGATGTGTCTCTCGGTCCCACAGAGACCACTGTGCACCAAAAGTGTCGAGGTGAGGTTGGCAGAGGAGGCCAGCAAGAAGTATGGCTCCCCAGCTCCAACCATCTTCTCCAAAGTGATTGATAAAAGCATCCCTGTAGATATAATCTATGAAGATGAGAAGGTAAACAGCCAACCTCCTCAAAACACTGCGTCTCATTTGTCCTGTTCCACATGGAGGCCAGAGATAATTCAGCATATGAATGTTGAGAGTAACTTTGCAGTTCAACTCTTCATATAAGTTGTTTTTTTGTGTGCTTATCAGTGTTTGGCATTCAGGGATATCAGCCCACAGGCCCCTGTTCACTTCCTGGTTATTCCAAGGGTCCCTATTCCCAGAATAAGTGAGGCCAAAGATGACGATGCAGAGGTAAATCTGTACATCCATTTTTACTATACTTGCTGATCCTGTTCAGGGGTTGTAAGGTGATGGGATGGTGGGCACCCAAACAGTGCACAAGCGTGTGAGTGTTGCACATATCTTCCTATTAATCTGCTGCTATAACACCCTCCACTCGTTCCAAAACCGAGGGGCCCCGATGGTAAAAGCACCGTCACCTTTAGTTTTCAGACTCGACTTTGGAACAGCCAGAAGGGCCCCACCTGAGGATCTAAGGCTGCGAGCTGGCTCATCTATATATTTTGTGCACACATGCATTAAAAAAAATCGCGTCTTCAGCTCTCTTTTCTTACATCTTTCAGCTCTTGGGACATTTGTTGGTTATTGCCAAAAATGTGGCAAAGCAAGAGTCTCTAGATGAAGGATACAGAGTGGGTAAGTTGCAGAAATGGGCTTATAGTGATACACAGTATATGTGGGAATACAGGCTGTTTATATACGTGCACATTGAATATTGGGTCTCTTTCTGTCCTTTGCAGTGATCAACGAGGGAAAGCACGGTGCTCAGTCAGTTTACCACCTTCACGTCCACGTCCTGGGAGGAAGACAGATGATGTGGCCACCAGGATAAGGGCTTCATGTGTCTCTTGTCTTTTCAGGCTACTTTCATGTGTTTAATCCCAGGAGCTCATCCTCCTCCCGTCATTCTGTACAACGACTAACTTCACCATGCAAAAACATGATAATATGTTGATTTGATCAAATATAAAGAATAAATGTAAACATTTAGACATCATGTTTGATACGGCTGCAAATAAAGAAAGTTTCTATTGTGGAAAGATGAAAACTCGACTAAATTCTTTAATCTGACATCTAGCATCTGCAATAAGTGATCAGAAGATAATGCAGATAATACTTCTACTGTTTCAAAATACAATGAGAAGTTCAATCTAGACAGCGATAGAATTTTTGTTAGTGAAACTGATTTGCATGTTATTTTGAAGCACGTTCAATTTTCTACTCTCTAACCTCCACAGATGGCATGTGCCCAGATATTAGCAGTCTGGACTTGCTGGTATTATTTAGTAACATCGGTGCCTGTGAGCAAGGTGGTTGAACTCTCCTCTATATTTACTTTTTAACCCAGACTATCAGACAAAAGAGGAAACAAGGGCTGTATTAATGTATTGATCTATGGATATTTTAAATAGAAATCATGGATTCTTACCGATTTCTCTTGTGCACGTTTTTACCAAGAAGTAAATAGAGAAGCGGAAGAGTTCTTACGAAAATGCAGACTCTGCAAAAGGTGTGTGCAACACGATGTCCCTAATATGTTTGTGCATTTTAACGTGTATTGCCAACATACTGACACTTCTTTCTTGACGTGTTAGTTACACAAGTTTTGTTGAACTTTTGAAAAACTGGTTCAAAGTCTCATCTCTCCTCATGAACCGGAGAGAACTTTTAGTTTCTAGTTAAAAATTCTAGTTTTATCATTACCCTTGCATATCTGATAATGACTTGTCTTCATGAGTCAATTAGGGATGATATAAGTCTAAATACCCCCCAAACACACATACACCTGCTTTATACTGTTAAATGTGTTTGGACTAATGTTGTCTATCCATTCAGCTGAATTATTCTAACTGTCTGTTCAATAAAATACTTAAAAGACATTTGGGAGCATTTTCATCACGTTTATTTCTCACAGATTAATTTCCACCACATCTAATACCAGCAGTTGTCTGCTAGTATCATTAATATAAACAAAGCAGGTTTCTACCAGTCGCAGGATGTTTGTGTGTCTGCCTCACCTGGAGGAGCAGTAACCCTTTTGTCAAGCTTGTTGGTGGATCTTTAACTGGTCGACTCGGCCTCAGCGGCAGTTGTTCAGAGGATTGCGAAAGTCGCTCTGGATTTGAGGTGTGAGTGCGAGGGAAGCTGGTATGCAGTTTAGCAGGTTCTCTTTAGGCTGATACTTTCTCCAGGGGGCAAACAGACGTGCACCAGGCAAAGGTTGATCCGGGTCTGTCCTGCACCTGACGACTTGTCAATCAGCTCTGTCCCAGAAGAAGGTAGGAAAAGTTTCAATTTTAAGATCTTTTTTTGATGTTGCAGTGTGTGAAAGAGACTTGTGTCGTTGTTGTCATACGTTGCTATTGGGACTGCGTGCCTTGTATGAGGATGATGCACTTTGAATATCTTTGATTGCTGACATGTTACAGCTCGTTTTCTGCTTCAGCTGAAAATAATAAATGAATTTCACAATTTAATTTAAGATTCTACGGCTGAGAAAAATATACTGCTACGCACACTGATGATTTCTTTGATGTGTAGACAGAACAAATTCATTCGTTAGTCTTTGGGCTGCATGGTCAATGTGTTTAAAACAAACACATGACTAAGAGATGGAAATACTTGATGTGAGCAAGCCGCTTACTTTTAATTGTTTGATCAACCGACTAAGTCTTTCTCTAAAACCCCCCTCCACAATGAATAAGTAATTCTTACATACTGAGACTAAATACCTGGAATTACTCTGGGCTTTCAGTTAACCCCTATAGGACTCTTATAGGACTTCCTACTCACTTTTTGCTACACAGATTTCTTCAAAGGTAACGTCTGCTTATAGTTTCTTTTTCTGAAGATACAGCTTGTGACTATAAAACACAGTAGTTAAGTTGTTTGTGAACTAAACTGCATTATTTTACTCTCTGCAGTACATTCACAAGAGAACTGAATCAAGGAAGATCTCAAGTCAAGCTCAACGTTTTAAATTTCATCTAATACGTGAAACGTTGGTTCGTTACTTTGTTAACTTGAATTAAGTAGAGATGACTGAGATGCAGTGTGTTGTGCTTCAATGTGTGATTATATGGGTGAAAGAGTATGAAAGCATGTAGATGTCCTCCAATGCTTTCTGGCACAATATTCAGAGTTTCAACATTTTGTGATGGCGGTCATTGACTCTGACCTGTTGCAATGTTTGTCAGTGTTATATACAGTGTATGACCAGAGCGGTGCTGTTTCATAACTGGAATTCTTATTTACTTGTAGGATAGCTGATTGTACTTAACACCCATTTAATCTAGTTTTCTTTGTTATTCCAGCAAATACAAGATGAGTGTCCAAGAGGGTTCGGTTAAGAGCAGTGGTGTTGCAGTCATGGATGGTAGAGCTGAGATGTATGCAAAATGATGCGTGTCCCAAAGTGAAAAAACACATCTTTACTATCAGGTAGATTTGATCCATTTGCACTATGTAACTAACAATTATGTTTGTCCACAGCATCTCTACCCAAAAGGCACCGTCAGACTCCACAAACATAAAGACTCACCCCACCCTCATCCTCAATGGAGAAGCCACCACAGCTGAGCTCTGTGCAACATCTGAGCTGGAGGAAGCCACTGAAGGACTTTCACTAGGTAAGAGTCAGAGTGCAACGTTAGGAGAAAGGGAAATGTGCATTCAAAATATTAGGTTTAGATTATAGAATATGGCACTGGTGCTTTATCACTCAAACTATCATGAACGCTTTGCCTGTTTACATTAATGGGTATATTTAATATATATATATGGGTTTTCTTTTCTATGTGTTATTTTCTCTTTAAAGGTTTTTCACCTAAAAAGGCTTACATGGCTTAATGTCTTAGTGACTGAACCAACTAATATGCTGAACCTACCAAAATAAAAGTTGTTTGGGGAGACTCATCGATCCTTCTCAAGTGGGGAAACTGCAAATGTTTAAAAATAACTCCAGGAACTAATCTGATGTTAAAAACGGCCTCAAGAGGGAAAGATTTGGAAAGACTTGTCGAACTAGTAATTGTAGAGCACAGTTGTTCTCAACGGCTCCAAGGGCTGAGTTACAAATTAACAAGACAATAAATGATAACAATAGATACACGAAAACAATAAATTAGTAGGCTCTCCAAATATCGTCTTTTACAGTGAACACCTCTAAAAAACATTAAAATGATAAAATCTGAGAAGGCGCCATCACTCTCAAAGTAAACACAAACATCTTGAAACAAATGCAACCTGTGAAAAAGGATATAGACATTCTGTCGCTTTAAAAGGTCAAAAGCCCCCAAATAGCTACTACTGTATTAGCAGCTGCATGAAGGGCAGAGTTTGAGAGATACTTACTCTATGCAGTTTAATAAATCAGCAGGATTGTCAAGTAAATAAAGCTAAAATATCATTTAGAGATCTCTTCAAATGACATCCAATACAACACAGCATAACCTTTCTATCCTTACGCTGGAGTCAGAGAATGACCCTCGTTCTCAGCTTAATTATCATTATGTACTTGTTGTCACTATGTGTTCTTTGTTTTTAAAGAGATTCTCAAATAGTTCCTACATTTTGGGTCGCTAAAATTCAAAGTGATACAGCAACATTTGCTTTTGGATAATATAACTATGGAAAATGAAAAAGGGAAAAATGCAAAAGAAGATGGATAGCATGTTAAGTAATAGAGTGATCTGAACCAGTCTAATGGTGCGTCTAAAAGCCTTTCACCAAACTTCCTCTAACCAAACCTGATCGGTAGGTAGGCACTGATATTTATGTTTTGTCTCAGGTATCATTATAGCCCTCCCACATTCACAGCACAACTTGTAAATTCTGTTGCTCTGACAATTCATGTGTAAGAAATCTACAGGGTTAGTCCAGAGATGTCTATAGTCCTCTCATAAACCCGACTCTTCTTCTTGAGCTTGCTGTCTCGGTTTGGTGAGGGTGTCTTCTGAATTTGACTTGTTATTAATGGCGAGTAAATACGGCTGTCCCTGTTGTCCCAATACAGAAGAGCCCAAGGCAGTTCCCTTGTTGAGGGCGAACGGACCAGCACCTCTGGCCCCAGCGGACCAGCTATGGAGCAGCAGCAGACACAAGGCAGTCAGGCTGAGGATGGAGGGCTCGGGCCCGGCCTCAGAGACTCCCATCACTGTCCATCAGCTGTTTCTGGAGACGGTGGAAGCGTACGGGGATCATCCAGCCTTGGTTTCCAAAAAAGAGGGCCAGTGGGTGACCCTGACATGGAGGCAATACTATGAGCAGTGCCGGGCAGCAGCTAAAAGTTTCCTCAAGGTTTGTTTGCAAATGAACTTGTGCAGTGGCTTA
>NW_022280039.1:9261522-9356828 GCF_004355925.1 Anarrhichthys ocellatus
TAAATCTCTTTTTACCTGCATGTTTAAAGTGCAAAAGAGGTTTAAATTATGTTGTATTTAATGGAATAGATGTTTGTGCTATGTTTTAATATATTTCTGTTGTGAGTCGATATTTAAGCTATTAAATGTACATACGGTTTCACAGCAGCTGTGCACATTTTGTAAATAAAATATCCAAATCAGAGCCAAATCTTGCCATTTACTGTTGGCATACAGATACACTGTATGTCGCCATCATTTTTACAGTTTTTGAAGGACATTCTGTGAATCCACTGTGACCTAAAAAATGAAACTCTCTTGTCCTGGTAATCAGCATACCAGTATGTATTTTATTTTTGAAGCAGAAATATCTATTTAAAGATTTTAAGGCATTAATTGCCAGTTTTCTGCCTCATGCTTTGATATTATCCCCATCTAGCAAAACTGCAGACATCACCTCTAAAGACTGGATGGAGCTGATGTTTCAATAAATATATCTAATGGAATCCAATCACATGCAATCAAGTGCAAATTGTAAAGCATACATTGTAATTTGTGCTTCTCCATGTACAGTTTGACAAATGTTTTGTGATTGATGTCCCGCGATTGTCAATATAAAAAAGTGACTGATTGACCAAACTAGTTTCAAAAATGTGCTTTTAATTAAAAAATAAAAAGAGAATATAGCTGAACATCTCATCTTGACCATTTAAACTATTTGTACAGGGTTGGGCTGATGGCTGCACATTCCCTACAGGGTGACATCAGGTCTAATAGATCTGGCACATCAACACACTCATGACCTCTCACCCAATTCTCTATTTTGTGTTGTCCTCTACCAATCATACCTTTAGGTCAATATAAAATGAATATAAATTATAGAAATATTGAACTTTTCTTGCTTCATGACCAACGATGCTTTTTGACAATCCTGCTTTTAGAAAAAGGCCCCACTAGGCTTTAATTGTTGAAAACACTTCAACCTGTGAAGGACTTGAGACGCTCACACCCTCGCTTCATTTAAAATGCAGCAGCTAAGATTGTAACCATGCAGGACCAATACATAGACAAGACTCTCTGTTCACTACTAAGAATGTTGCAATCCTGATCACGCCATGATCACTTGAATGAAAGCCAGCCAGGTGTGGCCCAAAGTGCTGCATATTTAAAGCATTTAACTCAAGTGCAACAAACATGTTCTGCCATGTGTGATAAGTGTTGCTTGAAACCTGTTCTTATGTTGAACTTGCGGCACAAATGATCCTTTACAGTTTCATCATTTTAAATTTATTCAACAGAACTGATACAGTACATATTTGGATACAAAGTGCTCATGTGAATACATGGTGCAACAGTAGCTGTAATTAAAGAGCACATGATGGAAGTGCTGTTGGTTTAACGCTGCCCTCTTGTGGATGAAATCATGTACTTCAGTCACATGTGTCGGTGCATTGAGCCCTCATGAAGCAATAGGTGCTTACCACTGATAGTAGGAACCCCCACATAATTAAATGGTAAACTTGAGGTTTTCAAATGTATAAATCCAGTATATGTTGAACAAGAGTAAATAAAAACATTAATCAGACAGATTAGGCTGTATAAGGCAGTTATATCCAGTAGTAGACTACGAAGGCAGAGAGTAAACATTTAGTTAAAGGGCCAGTTCAACCGAATTAGCTGTAGTGGTATCTGACCATGAAAATAGTTTGGTTAGTTGTGCTCAGTCTGCATAGTTAACTGGTTCTTCTAATAGTGACAGTGAAAACTGTTAGTGGGATTATCCAGAGTAATGGAAACATGTCTGTTGACATTTATACCAGTAATAATTGATTTTTTGATAATTCACGCACAACATTGACATTTTATCACCTTACGACGTTGTTTTGGTTAATTTTTTCGCAACAGTTGCTTATTCACACATCAAGTTGATACAGAGCAACAGACATTTGTGAGTAAATGTATATATTTTTTGTACTTTGGGCGAACTAACTGCTTAATAATGCCAGCATTGGCTTCTTCGTTCTCATTTGGTAGTGATGGCGACTCCCTTCTTGACCCAGGCGTTGCTGTTGAGTAGAGAGAGCATGAAGCGAGCCACGTCTCCTCTTCCCACAGAGTTACCACTGCTGTTGGGCACAAAGTATCCCTCATGGGTCAGAAACTCTTGAGCTGTGGACACAAAGATGGGGGGGGGGGAAAAAAAAAAAAAAAAAAAAAAAACTGGGCGTCAGAGGGCATTACAACAACAGCATTTCTAAATCTGGTCCTCCAGCTAATGAAAGGTACACGCTGGAACCTCAAGGAACAGCGTTGTGATTGAACTCTGTCAAAATGGATCCCGAGGCAGAAGGGCTGCTTTTACCTGAGGCCGCCAGGTTCTTAAGACCAGGTGGACGAACCACAGTCCAGGTAATGTCCTCGGTCTTGTGCAGAAACTGTTCCATCTCATGCATGTTGGTGAGAACACTTCGGATCATCGGCAGCAGGAGGAAGCGGATGAGATAAGATGACTGCACTCCTGAGTTGGCTAACAACAAAAATAATAAAAAAAAAAAAAAAGTGAAATCTCCCTCTTAAATCTCTCACATTTCATTAAAAACGTGGACGTAAATAAGTTCTCAGTCTGATGAGAATCGATACACAAATCTATAAGAACTCTAATTTGTCTGAATTATAAATTGATGCTTTTCAACACTTTCATTCCATAACTATGAGATATAATGTTATAAATTTAAAAGGTTTCAATTGTAGCACTTTACGCTCAAAATTAAAAACATATTAAAATTGTACTGCTAGCAGCTCTGTGAGGATCCATTTCTAGAAGTTTGATCACATTCTGAGCAATAAAACAAGGAAGAACTCTTTGAAGCAAATTAGTTGATGTAATAAAAGCCTCAATCCACCACAGTGAAATACAGCAACAAGCCTCAAATTCACAAATGAGTTAGATAAGTAGCTATAAAAGGTTTTATTGAAAGCCACGTACTCACTCAACAACAGAAAGTTGTGGTAAAGTATTTTAAGAAGGTTAAACAGAAGGTTCAAAATAATCATTCGGGTGAACTTGTTTTCATCATCAAATCCCAAAAGAACCCACAGACGGCATCATCACGTGTGCTGCACTTACGCTCCGTGTACCAGGAGGTCATGGTGATGATCCTGTTGACCTGGGCCTCTCGCATGGCGCTGACCATGCTGTTCATGGACAGGGAGTAGCCCGTCACCGGCGAGAAGAAGGAGGCCGGGAAGCCGAGGCAGGACAAGATCACGTCCTGTCCTCTGAAGTGAGCCGTCAGACTGTCTGATGAGAAGATATCAGCTTCCACCACCTGAAAGCAGCAGGCGGGGAGACATGAATAATCAATGAGGAGAATTTTACGTATTTGTTGAGTCGAGATCACAAACAAGCATGTTTTATTCATTCAGGGCTGCGGGCTTAGTCATTTTAACAGATGATTCATTTCAAAGTGCAGCATTTACAATTGAGCTGTGAACATGAAGAATGAGTGTCTTTCAAAACCGTTTCACTTCCTGCCCGTCCCATTAGTTTCTACAGATGACTAAACCAAAGCCTCCAAGCTTTTTCCACCTTAATTGACCAGAGACATGCAACATTTAATAATAACTGAAAAGTGAATTCACATTATTTCCCAATAATAACTCAATCCTGCTGGTTTCGGCTAGTCCGTTTTGCCCTTTTTATATCCAGTTGTGCTTCTTGTATTCTCAAGATAAGAGTCTGTTTTTCCATTAAGATTATTTATAGCCGTTGCTGCGGTGTCAAAGAGCACGAGTAACATTCCCCAGTTCCCCTACAGTATAGTTTTGTTTTTTTTAAACTTGCTTTTCAACAAATGAAGCTCTAGCGCAAGTTCAAATGGGAAGACTATACTCTTGCATGCCTAAGCCCGTAGCTTATTTACCATACATCTGCCATCACTCCTCATGCATGCACACTCATTATTTCCTTGCAGTTATTGTTTGGGGCCGTCAATCATGATATCAGCTGTCTAGATCAGCTGGTCTCTCTAGCCAATAGCACAACAACTCGAGGACATTGTTAGCCTATCATCTTGCTGCCGTCTCTCTTAAATACGATTGTCTCTCTACCTTCAGTACGCTCATGCTGCTGTTACGCAACCCTCCGCCCAATCTTCGCAGATTCATCAGCCACCATCACCACCAGTGTCTGGACTCCACGGGGGGGGGGGGGAATTTATATTGTTGCCGCTCAGGGCAATCACAACTCGATCACAAGTCTCCTCGTCGAGTTCAAGCGCCAAACAATTTCTGTGTAACTCATTAACGCAGCATCTGTCATAATAAATGTTAATCATTCGCTGATCTCTCCTGATTGACTCAAAACTCCCAATGTGACTCATTTAGGTGTTTTTAATAGACAACACTGATTTAGATTCATCAGGTGATACTTGGATATATTCCATTTATGGCTTTTGGTCTTTTCAAAAGAGATTTGTTGACAATAATAAAAAAAAAATAAAAAAAAAAAAAAGATTAACACCAGGTTTATATTTGCAGTGTTGCATTTAAATCCACATTGTTATCTGCATTGCTGTGTGCACAGCATCACACCCAGAAGTTAAACCTGCAAGAACATTTGTGGCTTCTGTTCAGAAACAGTTGCAGTACTTAAGATTTTACCTCACACAACCCTCATTCCGTCACAATTAAACATTTATCATGTGACATCACACTGACTGAACTTTGAACATGCAGTTAACAGCAGCATAACAAGACGGCCAACTCAAAGTTCGTGTCATATTACCTTGAGATTATCATGATGCACTGCAAGTTTTCCCGGGTTCCTGACAATGGCGGTGACAGTGTGGCCCTGTTGCAGTGCCTGGTTGACCAGATACTGTCCAGTCTGCCCAGTGGCTCCCAGTACGGCGATCTTCATCCTCAGCTTCCGACACAAACACACACACACAGAACTCAGTCAGAGCTGAAGCTTATCAATGGACGACGTGTTGAATGCTCCGATTCCTCAAACTAACTGCAGGGAAGGTCCCTCCCTGTTTCACAAGTCCCAAGTGTAAATAAACGATTAATATGGTGCAATAAAGAAGCTCCATCTGAGGTGTTAAGGGTCGTCATCTGATGGATTTTGCGCTTAAAATGTAGATGTTACACTGCATCCTTGTTTATACATTAGTCACTGATTAAACATAAATGCTTATCCAAAGAGGTTACATCATGTGCAATGTATTTTTTGTAAGATGTTTCTATATGTTGACGTTGTCCCAGCTCGGTTGACAACTCCCATTTGAAGAGCAAACACTGGGTGCCTTTGTTGAATCCCAAATTGGGACATATTTATCATTTCGGCAGCCGTGGAGAGGATGACGAGCTTGTTGGTCAGATGCGCTCCGACGATATTAATCAGATGCAACTGACTGAATCTCAAATGATGTTATGAAGTCATTCTTTTTCTTGGTAGTTTATAGCTGCCATGTTCAAGCTAACTGGTCAACATGGAGCCAGATGTTGCACTGTTACAGCAGCAGTGCTATAATTGTCTTTAAGTGTCTTGTGTTTATTTTATCACTTTTCATGTCTTCAACTTGATTTATAAACAATATAGACTACAATATGTAATAGCTCTTTTTTGATATTGTCAACCGTAACAAAGATTTTAGAAGCTCTTCAGAACAAACAGTAGTACCACTACTACTTATATAAAGTCAAGTTTCAACCTGGTGCATTTGCTCTTGTTCTGGCACTTAAAACGCACCCGTTCCCAGAAAAATAGAAGAAAACACATCATGTGGTGTGATACTTCAATGGGGTGAAGGAGTATTTAGTGTTGGATTGCTTTTTTTAAATGACTCCCTGAGGCACATCCTGTAAAATCATTCAAGTTAATCTAGCGGTGGTTCACTTGAATGATGATATAAGGCTGCAGAAGTAGCATGAAATAAAAAGGAAAACTGTGATACTGTTATAAAAACTAAACAATTTAGGGCAATATTTTGACTTCAAAAACCCTCTGAAAAAAAGTTTTCAACCCCTTTCTCATAATCTCTCCCAATGCTGCAGAGATTATGAAAGCATACATTCATAACTCACCAACCCTCCACACAAAACCTCACTTAAGATCGGATAGACCCAGTGACGTTAGGGCCCTGGTTAGACCACCAGCATGGAAAAATAATTAGTAAGCATCGGAAATAACAGAACTCTACGAATATTAGGCTGCTTTCAATGTGGAGCTGCACTGACACAAGCTGGGACATGAGTCTTTAAATACAGGGACTAACAACTGACCCGAAGCTCAATCTTTTTGCATAATGTAAACATCTTTGTTTACTTGTTTAATGCTTTTAAAGAAATGTCCACAATGGCTCACATTTAGAGTCATGATCAGTTGAGAAACTTCTATCTGTACGCATATAGCTCATAACTGCTGAATGAAATAACGCTAAATACTTACAAAACGCTCACATTTATTCCTAAATGGTGCTTATGTCACGTGTGTTGACAATTAGACGACCTGCAGCCTGTTAACTTCAATCAACATCTCTCTCTTAACTGCTTCAACAACAACAAAAAAACAGCAACATACGTTTTTACACTTCTCAAAAATATGACAGTTTGGCGTCACTGATTATCCATATAAACGAGAGGACAGCGCGTTGTTAACGACAACAACAAAACACACCAAACATTAGCTAACTCACCTCCGCCATGCGTTACACGTCACGTACACGTCCAGTGAGGGAGGCGTTCAAGACCGGTGTGTTGCGTATGAGTTCAGGTATGTTTATAAAGGAAAGGTTTTCACAAGTTATGCGTTTTATGTATTTTAAAAACGGATTTAAAATTGTTTTGATGACACGCAGGATGCGATTATGTGACCCTTTCAAGTAAACGTTGAAGTGACTGAATAACTGTGTCACAAAAAGTACATTTTAATGTGAAATTAGCACCCAGTCAATGTATGCTAGTTAACTAATTAGCCATCAAGTAATAACTGACAACTGATTCCGTACATTCATTAGAAATACCCCAACCTTTCTGGTTTACAGCGTCTGAAATGGAATAAAATAGTTTGCTTGCTTTTTCCTGTTTCATCTATTTTCGTCTTTGTCTCTTTTCAGACTAAATTAAGATATGAAGACCAAACTTATTATGTAAAAGTATATAAGACAGTTACAATATCACCATTACAGCCACCCCAATACAATTACATCATAACACATGACATAAAGAAATAGAACTATTGACTGTAAAACATAAAAAGGCATGTAACTCTAGCTGTTACACTTTAAAAAAACACGACATGTATGTAACTAAATACGTATGTTGTTGCTCTATATGAGTATTGTGAATCTATTCATGTATTGACAACTAATTAGCAAAAATCACAGTTCTGTCTCGATTTCTACCAATATACGCGTTCAAATTGCCCGCCAAGTACTTCCTGGAAGTATCAGAAGTCTATGTGAGTCCATTGACCATCAAGCATTTTGAATCTCTCTTTATACGGCTCTGCTTATCTGCATGTTTCAGGTATACATGTGTGTGCATGGGACTCTAAGCTAAAGTAGAGTGGAGTTACTTTTTGGGAATGATTATCCCTTTGTTATTCGTTTTGTATTGAGGAAAACAAAAAAGAAACACAAGTAGGTTAAAGATAATACTGAAATACAGGATGTAGGGCAGTGCAACTCGTTTTTAGGGAGGCGTTGTGCTTTTCTTCCAGCCTGCCATGAACAGACCTCTAAAATCCGACCATTTCAACACTCGATGCTGCAAATGAAACATGGAGGTGTCCTCATTGGGTTCATCATTAGGTAAGATGTCAACACAAACACACTTGACCACACACGCTTACAAATTACTGTAATCAAAAACCTATGTTTCCATTTGCACTTCCTATAAAAAACCAGCCGAGTCGCATCAAGTCATTAGCTCAAGTAATCCACTTGTGGCTCGGTGCCTTGACTCTGCAATCGCACCGAGGGACTAAAGACTAAACCAGCTTCAGCACAGACCGAGGGAGCTTCACACATGGGGCCTCTGTGGTGACTGTCCTTCTTCCACCTACGGTACGATGACCAGTCTGACTGACGTCCTGCAGTTCTTGATCTGATCCTGGTGGACCAGTGGATGATGAAACAGAACAAATGGCTGATTAAATACTCATTGAAACTGAGAGCCAAACAACTAGGCAGCTGGTGACTGGATAGGGGAGGTGACCACGTAAGTAAAATGTTGATTTAAAGATCTCATAGAAGAGGAACCTTTTCAGATTTCTACAGCAGTTAGATGAATTCACTAAATCCCAAAACAAGCAGATAAAGACAGAAAATCATATCAGACTCAGTTTTCTAATCTTTACTATATTTTAGTACACTAAAAGGTTTGCGTTGTACAGTTATGTCTTGTCATAAGAAAGATGAGATTTTGATCACCACTTTGACCTGATGCTAAATATGCGAGGAAAGCCACCCATCTGTTCCTTTAAGTAGGTCAAAGCCAGCAATAAACTTACGTTCAAACACAATTCAATGCAATATGTCATGTTCAGATTTAAACTATCAATCTTTTATTGGGTTTTGTAAATTGTAAACAATAATTTAGGCATCATTTGTTTACCTGATATTTTCATGGATATTTTATGATTTAATTCGTCCATTTCATTAAAAAATAACTTAAATGAATAAGATATTTCCTGCCTTCTCAGTTTCATAGATTGCTTAGTGTAAGCCTTCCAAGAATTTAGACAAAAACAGTCCTGTGCTGCAGGATTGAGGCCAATCACAGAGATGAGGAGCGAACCAGCAGATAACGAGATTAAAAGGTCAAAACGTCCTCCGGCTTCAGCTGACAAGCCACGCTGAACTTTCCGCTCTCCGTGGATGAATGGGTTTCTCACAGGCCAAGACTGCATCAGAGTTACTTTAAGATGTGTGTGGGGTGTCTGAAAATGTTCATGTATAATCACATTTGTGATGCCAAAAAGTAATGTATCCCTTTCAAAGAGCAGTAATGGATTCATTGCGTTATCATTAATGCAGTTAAATTCATGCGCGTATGTTAAATCTAGTAACTTTTATCTGATGTGCTTGTTTGGTGCTGTGAACAGGAACAGTCATGGGATGTGGCGTCTCAAAGTCCGACCAGTTCCACAAAAGCTCCGGTAAAGGTAACCATGATCCTTCAAACATTGACGGATACTACTTAGAAACCTTCTCAGATGTTTGTGTTGTATTAATGCGTCTGCATTTCTTTTCTTTCTGCTCCGCTGCATGCAGCCGTCACAAGTAAGCCACACCCGTCTTACCTTGTGTGTTGTGTCGTTGGTGTTTGCCAGATGTTGAATGTGTGTTCAAACCACACATCTGGGTCGGAGCAGGTGGAGGAAAAATCAAATGTCCAACTTAAGATGGTATACATAGATATTTTAGCACTGCCGCATTTGGGAAAGAGAAACATCTTGCAATGTCTAAAAGGTTTACAGAAACAGAGTGTTTGTGTAAACTTACTTGGAAAAAGAAGTATGAAAAACAGAAGTGTATGTCAAGAAGAGTGTAGTAAGTGGATCCCAATGCATGACAATGTGGGGGGACTCTGGGAGCTGGGAAAGAGCTGATTGGCTGGGAGGAATGCTGGGAGCAGGGAAGTGTGTAGATGGTTAGAGGAGGGAAAGGCAGGACGGGAACAGAGGAGGAAATACACAGCACAGAAAACGACTCTATAGTCTGGACAGAGTGACAGACTGTAACAATCGATGTTTCCAAAACTGGTCAATTCTCAAGTTGCTGATATTTTTATGAACATACAATATTTGTTCTTTTTGTGATGGAGGGTAAATCAAATTGTTGTGTAGTGTAATTTCAGTAAAATCATACTGATGTTGTCAATAACTGAGATAAACTAATACACCAGTATATTAGGCAAATACTCAAAAAACATCAGGAAAAAGCTTACAGTCATTAGGGCGTTAATGTTAAGAATGAATTCCTTGTTTTGTCAGTTATGATATGTGACAGTGTCTTTATCTCAATGTAGGAATATCACAGTTAATCTTCATCTCTGCAGCATTTGCTATTGTCTGATCACCTGTTGTCTCTGTTTCAGCTATAAGATCTGCCGTCCTGATTCAGCGATGGTACCGTCAGTACATCGCCCGCACAGAGATGAGACGGAGATACACCTGGCACATCTTCCAGTCCATCGAATACTCCGGAGAACAGGCTCAGATAAAGGTGTGAAACCACCACGAGAGGATCCAGAGTGGGTTCTGCACGTTTGCTTTAAAGTAATAATAAGAATAACATCAACTTTCACGCCTCCTCCCCGTGCAGCTTTATAACTTCCTCGGCTACCTCATGGACAATTTCACACCTGCAAGCAATGAACGTAAGATTTTTACATTTCAACTGACAAACTACATCGCTCAAGAACTTCCTGAATCTCCAGGTGTGAGCTGTCATCTTGTCCTTTCCTTTGCAGGGAATTTGATCTCGCACATCTTCAGGGAGAACGAGGTCTGTCGGGACGCAGAGTGGGAGAGGTACTTCTGCTACAAGAACATCGAGGTGCCAGAGATCTACTCGGGCCCTCACCTCACCTTCCCTCTGACGGCAGAGCAGGCGGTCGGGCTGGTGGAGGCCTTCAGGAACAAGAAAGTAGGTGCACACCGCGGCCAGCCATGTTTTGAGCTTAAGAAGGAGTCTCTGTTGTCTCCTCAACAAGGATTGGCAATTTATATTCTTCAAATTTCCGACATTTTCTTTCCGTATTTTGTCTTTGAGTATATTGAAAAACAATCTTTGAATAAAACGCATCATTAGTTTATTGTTGTTTTCATTCAAGTTACGTGCAAGAAACAAGGACAAAAAGCACATAGGCCTATGCATGAATCACAAAATCCCAGCAGTTACAGCATGACTACCACTCATGTGTCTGAAGCCGTCTTGCTGATAAGTTTCTCTCCCAGCAGCAGCTGCACTCGCGCTACGTCCTCCAGCTGCTGCTCGAGACGTGGAAACAGCTCCGGATGTTGCCGAATATCAACCGCATCTCCACCTGCCACAGCAAAGAAATCACCATTTGTGGTGAGCGAAAGAATTCGTTGATTCAATCGATCTGATCATTTTAGCAAAATGACAGAAGTTTTCTGAATCCATCATCTAAGTTGTGAATATTTGCTATTTTTAAAAAAAAGTTTTATCTCCTGGTTTAGATAAAACAAGACACTTAAATGTCAAATTGTGCTCTGGTAGATTGTTATTCATCTTTAATTTATAAACCAATGTTTTTTAAACATTTACAAAATATCTGATATTTTATAGTCCAAACTAAAAATAATTTTCTGACAGAAGTGTAGACAGTTTGTTTCTGTTTGTTGTTATTAATTCATTTACACACATCTTCTTCATTACAGGTGATTTGCACGGACAACTGGATGACCTGCTGCTGATTTTCTACAAGGTCTAGATTTCATCTTCTAAAATCTTAAAATTTGTTTTCTTCAAGCTTATGAGCTATAATTATTCATTTTAAAGAGGCGTCTATATATAGACATTTTTAATGGAATTGTTTAAATGCTCTGATTTTATTATTTTAATCAAAATACTCTCCTCCTGTACTTGGCCATGAAATGAATCAGTGGTGCTGCAACTCAATACATTAATTGTTGGGGAAATTTCACATCATTTAAAATTTTAAAAACAGCAATTTCTTACATTTGAGAAGCTAAAATCAGGGACATTCTTTAATGCTGAAACAACTATAACAATTAACCAATTAGCACGATTGTTGCTGAAAATTAAGTAAATCTACTCGTCAATCAATCAACTTCTTGTTTCCCTCCTAAACTCTCACTTGTTTACATTGAGACTATGGAAGAAGCCTTTAACACGACTTTACTTGTTTACATTACAGAATGACATGCCGTCCTTGGAGAAGCCATATCTGTTCAACGGAGACTTCGTAGACCGAGGCAAAGACTCCATCGAGATCCTCATCATCCTGTTTTCATTCCTGCTCGTCTATCCGAGTGAAGTCTACCTCAACAGAGGAAACCACGAGGACCATATAATCAACCTGAGGTAGAACTAAATCTAACTGAAAGGACAGTGAAGCTAAAAAAAAGGTACATTTCTAACCGTTATCTTGCATTTCTCTGACTGATGTAGGTACGGCTTCACAAAGGAGGTGTTGACTAAATACAAGGTGGGTTCATATCACCGTACAAACCTCAATACACTCCTTTTCTTTGTGTTGACAGCTCGGTGTTAACTCCTCATCCCTGCTTATCAAACTAAGGAGCACAGCCTGAATGTGCCCTAATCCCTTCTATCTTTGGAGCCTAAACATTCCCAGTAAAGCTTGATATAGCCCATATACCCTCCCAGTATTATACTGGTCCCTATTGCTAACAGCTAAGAGGATTTGATGTCATTAAATCAGATGACTGATCTGATTCTTTTGGCTTCTGATGAGTCAGGGAGGTCGAGGGGCTGCGAAGATGTTTCAGATTTACTGTCCTTTGTTTAGATGGAAGAAAGTTTGAATTCCTGCGACACCATCAGCAATAATTTGATCGAAATTTTGGTTTATAAACATTCTTAAGGCATCGAACTCTCCATCTGAAACAACATCTTTACACTTGATCCCCAAGCTGCAACAACCCGTCAAATAAAGACAACTACACCTCCAAAAATGAGACAAAACTAATAGAAATACTGGACAATGCAAATTAAGTGATTATTATCAACAAAAGAAGTTCCAATTTAAATTTGTCCCATAGGGCAAACATGAGAAAATGGCTCAATCTGGTGTAAAATAATAAACACTACAATTTTGAGGCCAGAGCTCTGGATTGAAAGTCTGATAGAATAGATGTTAAACTTCCAAAATAGAAAAAAAAACTAACACCCTTGCTAAAATGTATGAGGTATGCATTTACACAGCCACAAATATCCCTCGTGAGGCACAAGGTTTTTTAAATGAATTAATCAACAAATAATTTATCACCCAAAGAAAAGAATAGCACAAATGCATACCAGAAAGAGTACAAACTTAAATACAGCCTATAAAATACACTGTGGCTCACTGCTCTTTGCATGTTGACGACAAACTTCCATAAAACTGAGGTTAAAAGAAGAAGAGGAGGATGAAGAAAGTGGTTTCCTGTTTGTCCTCAGATGCATGGCAAACGGATCCTGAAGCTGCTGCAGAAGATTTTCAGCTGGCTGCCGTTAGCCACGGTGATCGACCAGAAGGTGCTGGTACTCCACGGCGGGATCTCCGACACCACAGACCTCGGTGTCCTCGCCAGAGTGGACCGACACAATGTGAGCTGTCAAACGTGGACGCGTTCATTTCAGTTTTTCATCAGTTATTTTCAAAGTCCCTGACATCTCTGCTCTTCTCTGTTTCTTTTCAAACAGTATGTTTCAGCGCTGAGGCCTCCAAAGAGGAGATACCAGAGCACAGCGAGGATGTCCATTGACTCGGATATAGACGAGGGCGTCTGGTCCCCCAACAAGGTGTTCCAGCGTCAGAACTCCCTCGCGTCTCTCAAACCGATTAATCGCGACAGCTTCATGAACCGCTCGCTGCAAGACTTCTCAGACCGGCTCAAAGTGAACAAGGTGGACGAGGTGGAGATCTCCAGAAGGAGACAGTCTATTTTCAACCCGGCAATCAGCAGACTAGAAAATGAGACGACTGCGTCCTCCGAGTCTGTCAACAGTCAGACTGTGATTGAAGAGTGGAAACAGGTGATGAATGGGTAGTGAGCCGAGGTGTTTTCTCACGTACTTATTCTATTATTTTTGATTTGTTTACTAAAAACCCAACTGATCCACACTGTCTTTGTTTTAACTTTTGTTTTTCTCAGTAGAGCTGCTCTTTGCATTTATCCTAACATCAACAGTGCACATGATACATTTTATTTGAAAAAAGTGCTTTAAAGTCCCAGTGAAACAGAAGTTAGAGTGTCTTTAGTGACACATTACCTAGTGAGACGGAATATTTGAGCGGAGTACAGTCACACAAGAGGGATTTAAATCA
This sequence comes from Anarrhichthys ocellatus, assembly GCF_004355925.1. NCBI lineage: Eukaryota > Metazoa > Chordata > Actinopteri > Perciformes > Anarhichadidae > Anarrhichthys > Anarrhichthys ocellatus. The sequence continues at coordinate 9,275,554 of NW_022280039.1, forward strand.
AATCCTTTGCATTTGATTGGGCCGCTAAAAAGTGGGCGGGCTTAGAATGTAGCGCGATACTGAGTGGCAGATTCATTAATAGGATGGACGTCATATTATTGGTTAAAATTGGCGGGTACTATCTTATGTAAGCACACTTCATATTTTATTTTACAGGAAGTAAAGATAACTGGATTTTGATATAAAAATACATAGCAATAGATTTCTTTAGTCATAAATGTTTGTGTATATTATTAAATAATTGCATACAATATGACTGAGGATGTGATCTAAAACGGTTAAAAGGGCAGTTTTTATTTCATCTCGACTTTAAAATGAGATCGCTATTAAAACAAAGCAGAACTACAAGAAAGATAAACAAATATAAATACTAGGCATTGTCAACTTTCATTGGTATTTAAAAGCAATCTTTGATTCTATCGTGTGCAAGTAACTTAGATAAACCCATTTCATACACTTACACTGTAAAAATACATTTAAGTACAGCACATGTGAGATACTTATTTAGTGACTTGTGGCTTTTGTGTCTCCGCTCTGAGTCACAGTCGGATGAACAACACTCAACCTGCTGTGTATTGTTGCCAGCGTGGGCTTTAACATGCTGTAATCCGCCGCGTCATTAATCCCGCTACCGTCACCGTTTTAAGTATACAGGCTGTAGACGTCCATGGTCTCTTTTGACTCTGGTCCATTCAACTCAGGGAAATATCTGAATTGTAAAGTGATGCTCTCCGGTGTTCGTACACATATTATATAAAATGTTAAAAGGCTTTAATTGTAGCACTTTAAGTTAGTAATTCAGAAATATTTTAAGTAGCTGTTCTGGAGCTTTTAATCATGATCTTCCTCAGCAGACAGAGTTTGCCATTGTAGACAGTTTTGAGTACTTTTAAGGACATTGATTAAAAGTCCTTAAAAGTACTTAAGAGTTCAATCAGGTTCATTTTAATTTTGTGCGCTCAAAAATCCAAAGGTTTAAAGTCGAATCTATCCCACCTGTCTTTCTCGTATGTCTTCAGATCCTGGACCTGCTGTGGAGCGACCCGATGAACCAGGACGGCTGCGTGCCCAACGAGGTGCGCGGCGGAGGCTGCTACTGGGGCCCCGACGTCACCGAGGACTTCCTGAACAGACACAACCTGCAACTCATCATCCGCTCCCACGAGTGTAAACAGGAAGGTTACGAGTTCTGCCACAACCGTAAGGTGAGCTCAGACACTGACGGCCCACAGACGCTCTGCTGTTTTCACTGTAACATTAAGGCTTTCTTTCATCTCACCTAGGTCCTCACTCTGTTCTCCGCCTCCAATTACTACGATGTGGGAAGCAACAGGGGGGCCTACGTGAAGTTGGGTCCAGACCTTGTGCCTTATTTGATTCAATACCAGGCCAGCAGCATGATCAGAGAGCTCACCGTGAGACAAAGGTACAGAACAACTACCAGAAGATATTCATCTCAAGAAATGTGACTCATTCTACTGGGGCTGCAACGAGTTCATCGTTCACGATTCATCAATTCATTGTCTATGTCAGAAAACAGTGACAAATCCCTGTTATACTTCCCCAGAGCTGAAGGCAACATCTCAAATTGTTTTGTCCAACAAACAGTTCAAAATGCTACATATTTGCAATGTTCAATTATACAAAATATTTAAAAAGAAATGAGCAAATATTTGCATGTGAGAGACTGTACATTTTGGTAAATATGCTCATTTGCTTTTTTACCAAGTCATTTAAGAAGATTGATAGCTAATGTTTGTCCGGTATGAAGCTACAGCTAGCGGCTTAGCTTAGCTAAATATTGGAAACAGCTGCCATGGCTCTGTACAAAGGTAACCCAATTAACCTACAAGCAGCATTAAATGTCATTACTTTATCAACACTTTATATCTTGCTTGTTTACCTGTCTTGTTTACCTTTGGACCTTTGTTTACCTTTGTACTAAGCTTAACTAAACATTTGCCGGGTGTGGCTTCATAGATTAACGTATACAGACTTGTGAGTGGTATTGATCTTTTCATGTGACTCTTGGCAAAAACAGTTAAGAAGGACACGACAACATGAGATTAAATTCCCAAACACAATGTCTAACAGCAAAGCACCATTTTTGTCTTTTTAGATTGTGTAAAGTAACACTGTTGTGGCTTTAATTGTGTTTATTGTCTTTTTGTTATCTTGTCTGCAGTGTCGGGCGAACCGAGCGCTCAGCCCTCAAAGTCCTGCGGGAGCAGGTGTTTGCGCACAAATCTGACCTCATCTGTGCCTTCAAAAAGGTCGACAGCAGCAACACAGGTGTGTAGTGGGTAGTGGGACTATCAGGAACCAGTTCAGGATCAGGTGTTTATTTATTCTTTATTCTTTATCTCCTGTGTACTTCCCCTTGTAGTTCTCAAAGGAAGGGAGAAATGTGAGCTCCCAACTTTTAATCCCTATTCAGATAAAGAAAACGTGGGAAAACCAAACTTCCATCCAGGAACATTTGACAGTTTCACAGAAACTGTTGTTGTTCAGGGTTTTACTTTAGTTTCACCAACACCCTTGTTCCTCAAGTACATACAAAAGTAAATAAGAAAGTATGTAATTTTCATGTCATTCAGCTCTTTACAACAGATTTATTTATATTGTTGCTTTTGAAACTCAAGGGTCACTTAACAAATCAACTCTGAAAAAACTATTCTTTTACATGCTTTAAATATCCTTTTGGACCTTACAACATGTGTTTTCAACTGCATCTCCAACAGCAGATAGAGTTGCTTGTCTGTGTGATGTCTGTAATGAAAGGGGGAAGTCTTGAAGTTAAAATGTTCGTCAAACAAAAAAAGTTTTGATGCTTTCTTGGTGTAGTCAGTGTATTTTTTTAATCATAGAAAAGATAAAGAATCAAACATGTTCCTCTTCTCACAGAGTGAAGGTTAATTTATTAAAAAAGACGATCTGATGCTTTAGATCAGAGTCTTTAAGGTTGATTCTGTTATCGACATTTAAGATTTTAAAAATCTTATAATGATATCCGACATTATATAAAAGAAACATTTTGATAAGCATCCCTTCAATTTGGTTACAGTTGAAAAATAAACCTGTCAGAACTTTTTACAAACAATGTAGAAGAGACACAGTTTCTAAATTACCTCAAAGATATCTTTTGTGTTTCTGTGCTGGAATCTGGTTTTATTCATTAGATGACATACGTGCCAATACTAATATATATATATATATATATATGCCGATAGTATTGACTTATTCTTTGGATGCTTTTGGAATTGATTGTTTTTTGACGGGTGTCATGTCCACCTCCTTCAGGTCTTCTGTGTCTGAACGACTGGGCCTCTGCAGTGGAGAGCGTGATGCACCTCGGTCTTCCCTGGAGGATGCTGCGCTGTCAGCTGGTCCCCGGCAAGACCAATGGCGGCATGATCGACTACCACGAGTGGTTCAATGAGCTCGCCATCAAAGGAGCCAACGCGGATGTGAGTTACCTTGCTGCAGATACACGGTGGTCACAGAACTTATATTGTCTGATTTAAGGATATTGTATATACATACATTTTTGCTGAATCGGACACACTAATCTAAACACACCTAAATACTGTTTGAATACTGTTTTCTTGCAGCACATTGACCAGAGTCTGCTTGAGACTTTGTATCGTCACCGCTCCACCTTGGAGACCATCTTCAGAATCGTAGACGCCGACAACTCAGGTAAAACAATTAATCAATCACTGAAACTAGTTGCATGTACAGTATATTCATGTTTACGGTAGACATCTATACACACACTGACTTCAGCATATTTTGTTGTTCTCCACCTTAAACTGTCACTCTACCTTGTGTTTTCTACAATTTTGTTCATACACTGAGGGGAAAGAATGTGTTGGTGAACACATTGATGTGTAGTGACTCACAGAGATAATCCGATGAGAGACAATTTGCTTCAGTGGAGGTGTAAAGTGTGTCAGGGCTCTGTGAAGTGTTTGTCGTGTCCAGATAGAGACGTATACAGAGCTCAGCCTCTGTTAATCTGTAGCATGCACACAGGCCACATGAGGTTACGTCCATCCCGGTTAAAACAAGGATTAACCCACTGATATACTGGCCTCCCCTTCCCCCACATCTAACCACACACACGTTTCCCTCACTAAGCATCAGCCTGTTTGAAAACTCTCTAATCTCTTCTTTTCTAACGTCATCTTTAAACTTAAACCATCCTCCTCCTCCACACAGGCTTCATCACCATCGAGGATTTTCGGCAGACCTGGAAGCTGCTGGGCGCCTACTTAAAGATGGAGATCACTGACGACACCATCTCCGACCTTGTTGTCACCATCGACCGCAACCAGGACGGCAGCATCGACATTGAAGAGTTCATGGAGGCCTTCCGACTCACGGACAAGAAGAGCCGGCTGGAGCGAGGACGCAGCATGTTCATGGGGACGGCCACAGACCTCACCAAGCTGGAGGGAGACCCCAACATTTGAGCCGAGAGACGGAGAGACTGAAAAATAGAGAGTGACCTCAGCTCAGACTCCTCGCCAGGCAGCGGAGGGGAGGGGAGGGAGGGGAGATGAAGCCATGCAAGCTGCTTCAATGACGCACTTTGAGACGTAGGATGCTGCTGAGCAACAGCCGTGTAGATCACATGGGATTAGAGAGGATAGAGTTCAGGGTATTTGAAAGCAAATGTTCGTTTTACATTCTGATGCAGTTTCATCCAATGACAAAGTGTGAGTGAAACACAACTCTATTTTGTCTCTGTTATTAAGTTAGAGTCGTTAGAACTGTTGCAAAGGCAAAATCCACAAAGACAGAAACAAGAAAGCATTATATTTAGGCTACATTGTTGTTGTTATTATTATTGTTATTAGTGTTGATCAATCGATTTGTATTACATCAAAACCCTTTTATATGAATAGGTTCAGTACAGAGAAAAAGAGAGAGAGACATAATACATATTCAAGTAATACTGCAACAATATCCAAAAGCCAGTTGTTAATTGCTGAAGTTGATTATTTTCATAATCAACTAATCTGCCAATTATTTTTATAAATAAATAAATGTATCACTTTGTCAAAGTAACATCAGGCAATTTCCGAGATCCAAAGGTGATGTCATGAAATGTCTTGCTTTGTCCGACCAGAAAACCAAAACCTCAAAATATTCAATTTACTACAATGTAAAGACAACAATAAAAGAGCAAATGTTCACATTTGACAAACTTAAACAAGAGAATGTTTGGATTTTTTACTTGAAAAATGACTCAAACAATTAATCTACAATTAACTTATTAATTAATTAATACAAAATAGTTGGAAATATATATAATTATTCAAATAATTGTCAAAAAACTGTTGGAAAATTGTGAAAATGCCAACAAAAGGGCGTTTCTCAGATGCCTCTTCAAATTACTTGTTTTGTTAAACCAAAAATCCAAAACGCAACCATATTCAGTGTATAAAACAAATGACGCTCAAATCCTCCCATTTTGATAACAGGAAGCAGTGAATGTACCATTCCTCCTACAAAAAATAACTATAATTTTCCATGGATTCACTAATTGATTAATCTACTAATTCTTTCAATGTGCAGGTGTTGCACTTTTCATTAATGCTAATTAACAGCAGCCTTGCATCTGCATGTGATGTGCACTCCTCTTAAAGACTTTATAGATACCAGAGGCTGAGCATAAATGAAATTATACGATAAAACAGGCAATAATTGTGCAGCTCTTTATTTACATTTATTAAATACAACTTGCTGGTGCCTTCGCAGTAGAAGTGTTTTAACTTCTAGAGATGAAGTTAAGTCTGCACTGATGATGTTCTGTATCAGTGCCAACTGCCAACGCTTTACTGGGGTCCCTCCTCGTCTCGTGGGATTCGACCCTCAACTTGACCAGAACTGAGAACTCATGCTTTTATTTATTTGACCTTTAGGATGCATGTCTACCTCCAAATTAAAAAAATCAATCCCATATTTTGAGAAATATGTTTCTTCGCTTTCTTGCCGAGAGTTATGTCTGTCTGTTCAACATGTCACTCGAGCCAGGAGACGGCTAGCTTAGCATAAAGACTGGAAGCTGGGGGAAACAGCTAGCCCGGCTCTGTCTGAAGGAAACAAAATCCGACAACTGGCACCTCTAAAGCTCACTGGTTGACATTTTGTTTTACTGTGTTTAATCTGTACAAAAACTAATTGCACAGGTGGTGGTGACAGATTTCTTTTCACTTTGGACAGAGCCGGGCTGTAGCATTATATTCAACCTGGTATCAATCTTTTTATCCAAGTATAGTCAAGAACGCAAATAATAACCAAAATGTTAAAACTATTTCTTCAAGATATGGAGACATGATGTTTTAGTTTGTTTTCTTTGTTAACTTTTCCGTTTCCATTGTTAGACAAAGTTCCTGTATTGTTTAATATTAATATAACTCAACCAAAAAAGGGATGAGGAAGTCAGTGTGCATATGTGTAAAGGTTTGTTGTAAATGTTATTGTATGCGTTTGTTTGTTTTTGCAATGCTGACCATGTAAAACTTTTACTGTAAATAAATCTCAGTCAAATTTGTAGCATTCATTTGTGTGCATGTCTTTGTTTGAGGAGATGTTTATGAATTACAATATAAAGAGTCATAACTGATCTAAAAGTGGTATATTAGAGAAAATGTAACTTAGTGATTTAATTCTTTAAAGTTGCTGGTACCTGCTGTCAGTAGGTAATGCTTTATTTTACAGGTCTACAGTTTCTTTGGAAGTTTTCTGGAAATACATCTATGTAATTTAATATAGCTAATATAACGTAGTGATCTCAACATTAAAAATAATTAGTTGTTAGCTACAGGCATTCATGTGCTTTTAATGTTTGTTTGGTTTTTTTAAACACACAATAATATACTCTAGGGATGTAATTTGATGTAGAGATAATTTATTCACTAATCAATATAAATCGAACCAGCTCTACAATAAAACACATTAACAATATTACAGATTAAAAGTTAAAACTGAGCCAATTGTCTATTTTACAGAGAATATATATTTTCTTAAACGTGATAGTTGAGCAACATTTAAATGAATGTCCCTCAAAATGAAGGCCACAAACTGAAATACACAAATGCTTGAACATGTTTAAGTACATTTTAATCACCTGATATTATCATAAACAGCCTCCTGCAAATTTTCAGTCGATTCTTTTTGGATTTGAATATCTCAGCTCACATCAAATTATTAATATTATCCTCCCTGGACAGTCAAAGTAGTTTTCGGGAACACCAGCAGGGGGCGCAGCAGACCATTTAGTACAACTTGTTAACCAGGAGACCAGTTTATCTGAATTGATACTGATTGATAGAATAAGTACACGCTGTACTTTAAAACAGAACAACTATCCACAAAAACTGGCTAAGAGTATTACTTATTATAAATGAATACAAAAGAGCAAACAGGGTTATCTGAGAGATTCCTGAAGGCACCAAATACATCACGAATTTCAGCTGCAGCAACATGTAATAGAAATTCTTTGGGTTTTAACAGCATTATCTCCCTGTAGGCCTCTGTGGTCAGGACATAGTTTTCCTTTCACATGATAATCTTTCAAGTGGGTGGATATTAAAACATGCCCGGAGCTGCCTGCAGTTTAAAAAGGGTTAGACATTTGCACACACCATCGACGCTTAGCTACCCGGAGAGGAGAGTTTGTCCTATACTTCAGGCAGCTCCTGGGTCAGCAGGTCATCTGAGCTCAGACTGTCAACACATATGTATGCATGTTTATGAAAGCAATAGTTCGACATTTTTGTTATTAGATTTATTCACTTCCTTGTCAATAATTAGCTAACTTACATGAGAAGATTGATACCGTTCACTTGTAATTTACAGTAAATAAATTAAAATGTTACAGCCGGCAGCCAGCTAGCTTATCTAGTTCCGCTTAAAGCTGGAAACAGGGACCCTGTTACGTCCAAAAGTAACAAAGTCCAGCGAACTTTACCTCTAAAGCTCGCTCATTAACACATTATATCTTGTTTATCTTATATATCTTTGTTTAAGTGCAAAAAAACAACTTCATTTTGACCAAACTAGTGTTAGCATATAGCTCAAGATGTCCCACTCATAACCCTCACTGTAAAATGTGAAAGTTGTAGAAATTCTTAAACTGCATAAAACAGGACTTTCCTTCCTTCTACTGCTTTTCACATCTAGCTACCACCACCACCCCCAATAAAGAGACTCACATGTTGGTGACAAGTGAGACAATGGAGGAGGCAGTTAGACCTCTTTTTCCAGTGTGTTTGAGGAGGGGGGGGATCTATTGTTGACTGTCAGCCGGTGGTCTTATAGTTGTAAAACTGTTAGAGCGTTGCCTTCATGGAGAAATTTGAACGAAAGATTCTCAATCAACTGTAGCGTCTAAAAGCACTCGCTGTGATAGATTAGGCCTCCGCTGAAGGCCTAACTGCACTTTTAAGTAACATTAAAGTGCTCCACAGGTCTGAAAAGGAGTAATTAGATAGATAGATAGATAGATATGTACTTTATTCATCCCCAGGGGGAAATTTGTATGTTACAGCAGCAAGACACACCAAGAAGCAAAGTAACAGAGTAACCAAAAATATTAAGTATTAAAAAATGCGAAAGAGTGAAAAAAGACTAAAATTAAAACACACAGAGGGGAGCTGCTGCATCAGGCTGCCGCTGGCATGGCGCCATCTTTATAATTAGTCTGTGACTGTTAGTATTTATATTATATTAAATTGTGGAGCTCCATGTGTTGGTATGAGGTTTTGTCAGTTTTGAAGGTTTATACCATTTGTCTTCACCATTTCAACCCTAATATAATATCATTTGCTTATAAATGTCTCCTCAGTTAACATCAAAAGTACATTATATGACCATCTTCAGCTCCAATTGCCAGTTTATTTTTATATGTCGCACATGTGTTTGTGGGCTTCAAGCAATTATTTGTAAATTATTCCTAAGAAATATACCTACTGAACTCTGTGTCTACTGTATTTTGGCTATAATTTAACCCAAATAACTCAGGAAATACTTATGATTAACAAATTTCTTGATCAGCAAAACAAAGCCGTTACCACATGACAGTGCCTTACATAATGTCTACAACTATTTATGTCACGTCGACCGGCCTGCAGGGGTGAAGCTTCAAAGTTGAAATGGTCATCTGTTCCCCTGGTTTGACACCATCACAAATAATTATTTTATTTTTTTAATTAAGACTCAACACTTACTCGCTCCACTGTTTTTCCGGTTTACATATAAATAGAATGTATTATTGGGATTTCGTACTGCATTGTGTATAAAAAGCGGAACAATATTTATTTCGACCACAAACTGTTCTTTTCACATATATCTAAAATGTTCAATGGGCCCCTATGTTATCTTTTATTGTCTTTTGGGTTCCTAGCAGCTTAACAATGAGTAAAGTTGACAAAATGCTGAGTCAGACTCATAGCTGAGTTTAATCTGCAAAGAAAAGATACTATTCATGTGGGATGAGGACAGTTCAAAAGATGCTAAAGACAAAAATGAACCTAGACTCCAGAGGGTACAAGAAAGCACTTCACTTCAATCAGCAGAGAAGAGTCGCAGTGAAGCGTCAGCCAGCAAGAGCGTCGACTCCACTGAAGGTCGATCCGGTCCCAAAAGCAGTAAATACTGTTCACCTAATGGAAAGACTGAAGGAGAGAGTGCATGTGATGCCCGCAGACCCTGAAACGATAATATCAAGGGCAGCAAATGATTCGAGTTCTCAAACGAGTTCAGAACGTAACTTCCCCCGAGGCCACAAGTTTGAATACAGCTGCAGCTACACAATTAACAGTGTGTATCTGTTGCAGCTTGAGATGCGTGCCACAAACGTTCTCCCTAAGAACCTGCCTGAGCTTGAGTCAAACCTGTGAAGGGTTTGAAAAGAGTGGGAAGAGTCACAAAGATATCTCGTTACTGCGCATAAGAGAAGGGTTTTCACCTGAATGTGTTGCATGTTTATGCACAAAAGTGAGTCTAGAATAAGTCCTTGCTCTCTAATCTCTGTGTGCTTGTCCAGTTATTCAAGGGAAAAAGAAATAAACGTTATCAAACAACTTTGGCCTGAATGTTTATAAAGGGAATTTCTTCCACAAAAAACATGTCAAGATTGCATTTAATTAGACTTAAATAAAAGCAAAAACATGCAGAAAATGCAAGTCACAGTGACTTGTTATTTATGGAAGGAAGAAAATTACATGAAAATCTGGATTTTATATGCAACTGATTAACTAAATGTGACATTTAAGCACTTGTGAATACATAACATTGAATTTTAAAGCAGTGGATCCACATTTTGGGAAAATATGCTCAATTGTTTACCGTCAGAGTCAGTCACCACTCATGTTTGTACAGTGGTGTAGCTATCGAGAGCAGCTGGTTCATTTAGCTTAGCATAAAGACTGGGAACAAGAGGAAACAGCAAGCCTGGCTTCTCTAATGCTCACTAATTAAAAAAAAAAAAAAATCAGTTTGTTAATCCGTACAAAAATTGAAGTGTAAATTTGTCACGTTGTGGTTTCATGGCGGGTATTGTGATGGTCTATTTCCTTCTTTTATACTATGCTAAGTTAAGCTAAAAAGCTATAGCTTCATTTTGATTGGAGTGGTATCAATTTCCTCAAATATCTAAATATTCCTTAAAAAAAACTATTGGATTTGTAGCTTTGAAACATTATACTTTGAAAATCATCTGAATTTATGTGTGTTGAATTTTATTTTCAATTTTCCGGTCCAGTTTTACAATTTCATGAAGTTTATTTTCCAGGGTGTATTCATCAGTCATCCGACTCCTCTGGATGAACAGTTATAGTTCCACGAACTCCATTCATATTTCTCTCCGACAGTTAATCAAAAGACAGACAACTGTGTGAATTTTGCACTTGACTGCAACTTTATTTTTTTGCAAATACACTATAAATGTTTACAAAAGCACTGTAGAAACATCTGTGCAGTGTAAATTATCAAAACTAAGAATGGATATTACTCATTCATTTTGCACCTCACATGACAAGGATTGTCATTTTCAGCAGCAAAACAAATTAGTATATCTCAACAGGAAACATCCGTTAGTGACTTCAGAACATTGAAATGGGCAGACGCGGTTGTTACACCAAAGAGCAAATTAAGGAAAAGAATAATAAAGGATGGTATGGCACGGCACTAGTGCTCATCCCTGAAGTAGGGCTTCATTCATCTAGATACGTCTACACAGCATCAACTCGTCACTTTACTCAGTCATCAAGATAATCAGCCTTCCAGTAAAAATCACTCCAGTTTGACAGAAATGGTGCAATCGGCTCCACAAATTTACACACACACACACACACACACACACACACACACACACACACACACACACACACACACACACACACACACACACACACACACACACACACACACACACACACACACACACACACACGTCTCCTGACAGCTCCAAGTGTCACATACTGGTCCATCTTTTTACACCTTTTTGTATTTTTAGTGTGGAAAAAAAATGAACTGATCAATAATGAAATATTTATTAGAACCACAAAAAAAAAATAAAACTAAATCAAGCTACAGAAAAAGTAAATACTTCTACACAACTATCAAATTTAAGGGAAAAAACAAAAGATACATAAATATTGTGTGGCCCCTTACATTTTACACAACTCTGTATTGCTTCGTCTTACATAATACTGAGATCTGCTCACAAAGAGCACCGATTCGTTTTGTTTGCTCTTTTACTGGTTGACAAAAAAAAAAAAAGCAATACCCATCAATCCAACTTGTGAAATTTCATCTTTCTTCTTGCCAAAAGGCACATAGACGCACGTTAATGCTCACACATCAGTGCTGCAAATACTTCACGTAAGAGGTGGCACGATAAAAAAAAAAGAAGGAAAAAAAGAAATAATTAGGTGAGCGGTGGTTTTGTGGTACAACCGTTATCACAGAGGAGAGTAAACACGGTGCTGGGGCAGATCTATTAGGTTATCTTTGGTCAAGCAGGGATGAGCCAATGGGCTCGAAGGATTGGACTCAAAGGTCGGTGTAGAAGTCAGACAGTGGATGGCTCAGGTGTGTGTTTAAACAGACGCTGCACGAGCAGCAAAACACACACACACACGACTCTCGGGATTAAGGGCTCTACGGTTCAAGTCTTTAAAAAGGTGGATAACGATGGACTGTGAGTTTGCACAAGGCGGCGGTTGCTTGCCTGTAGATGGAATAAAAAAGGCATTTAGTGAATTGATTTAACCTTAAAGGAATACTTTCAACTTCTCCACCAGTGTTATTAATCCCGGAATAAGACTTCTGACACCGATCTTAGACGAAGCGGCTCGCTTTTTGGGCACCTCCAGCGAACCGTTAAGTTTACTACGCCTATAATGAACTCCAACAATACATGTGATATGGTCACGATCTGCTAATAAGAGGAATGAGTGTGTTAAGTGAGATACATTTTACAAAAAGTGTTGCTAGTAATAACTGTAACTGCTAATTCCATTAAATGGCAGCAAGCTTTGGGCTTTGTATCTTGTGCTCAGGTGTCAAAAGGGGTTGGCAACACAGAAAGCCTTAAAGAAAAAGCCTCTGCGGATCAACCTGAAAGAGAATGTACACGTATGTACAAATACAAGTCCATAGGTTATGGTATTTGTTTTAGCAGCAATAACAAAATACAAAAGTATATCAAAAGAAGACACTCCATCTGCTGAAAAGCAAGTAACAGAGGCATGGATGTGTGTTCATTTACATCAGCATCCTTCATAACCAATACTAACAAATCATTGAGATGTATTGAACATATGGACCACCTGCACCGAAATGAACGGGACAAAAAAAAAAAAAGAAAAAAAAAAAAAAAAAAACGAAAATACACAGGGCACAATTTCCAGGCAAAGTGCGGGGAATTTTCCACGTCGACAGTATTATGGCCTTAAATTCACTTCCCATTAGCGACTACCGCAGGGTTTGACGTAACGAGACAAGTGTGGCGGACAGAAAAACGAGAAGACATGAAACATAAGACAAACAGTGATTCAAGTGCTGTGTGCTGCGTTTTGCCTGAATGCCTACAGCTCCTTGGCAAACTGAATGACTGCACAGCGGCGAGTGGTGCACAGGGCTCCCTCAAAACGCCCAATGAGTCCACTTTTTTTTTTTTGTTTATATTCACGGCACTTTGACAGTGTTTTTGACAAATCGGCTGTAAATATATATCAAAGTAGGACAAAATAAAAACCTGGTAGTCTTGTGTGAGGACTGGTTTTAGCAGTCCAAATTGTGCTTTCTCTAATAAGTAACAGTGTAGACGTGCAGGAGCGGTCGACACCAGAGCAAAGTTAGTGTCTTTCAGCACACCTAGAAGGACTGCTTGCTGGATTTGGTCAGAGGCATCTCAACATGTCCCCTTTTACATATATACAATAATGACAGAAGAGATTTCCAGCTTATTTGAACAATGTATGAACATAAAGAACACGCTGAACCATCATAAGGCAGAAAGCAGGTTCAAGTCTCCCTTGTAAGTTCTGTGGGTTCTTTTTTTGAATGTGTGATGAAGCCAAAAAAAAAGGTACAACTTTATCAAGCTACTGGTGGCAACCCTTATTAATTTCACCTTCACTAATGATGAACTTGGAAATGCTGCGGAATATTGTTTTAGCTAGTGTTCTGAAGAGGTTGAGAGAGGGGATCAAAAATCACAATGATTCCAAGTTTCACTACACTGTGCCTGCATCAAGACAAATAGTTTCCCATTTTCCATCAAAACAGGACACTAAGTGTCAGATAAAGGTGCACACACACGTTCACTAACAGATACTGGAAGTGCTGTGTGTGTGTGTGTGTGTGGGTGCAATTATTCACCTTAGGAAAAACAAAAAAAGGCATAAATGCTATAAATAGTTTGGCTCAGTGTTTTTTCCTCTGCCTTTTTTTTTTTTGTTACAAAAAGGATATGCCAAGTTCTGATTATATTAGCAAAACCATGTTATCCTCTGAGCAAAGGAGCTCAGAGTTTTGTCCTAAGAAAAATCTGTTGGCTTGAATTTTCCCCACTGATGCAGAGGCAAGGAGCCGGAATACGTCGGTAACAACACCCACCGTTGTTGAGGTGAATACTAAAACACTCCTTGAGCAGTATCAGTCGGCAGAGTCTGCTCGGCGGATCATGCATCCGTGTGCGACAGCGACACCTACGCTACGTGTTCCCTCAGAAGAATTACGGAAAAAAGGCTTGTCCTGGCCGGCTGCGCCCAGAGTCCCTTAAGGCCGACCAGGATGGAAAAGAGGAATGAGAGTGTGGGAGTTTTGCAGTAGGGCAGGCAGCGAGGGCCATGCTCAGCAGGTAGAGTAGAGGAGGACAGACAGTCATAAGAGGGCTCAGTGAGAGGCGCAATGTCTTTGTTGTCTAAACATCTACTGGGGTTTGTGTCCCACCCCTTTCCCTATTCCCCCCCTCAAAATAAGTAAAAATTTGCCCGCTGTGTAAGCAAACCCCCATCCATGGTAATGTAACACCCCTGTGCTGCTCCCTCAGCCCCCTTCCTGAGCTCCACACTTGGGGAGGGGATCCTCGATCAACACTTCTGGGCCTCCACTGGAGACATGGCAATGTAGGAGCCGTTCCTTGTTGGCTGGCTTGCTGGCGTTTCTGACGGCTCGTCGGGTTTGTCGCTGACCTGAGTGTAGGCCGTGTCGTCTTTCACCGTCTGAACAGGAGAAGAAAAGGTGTCAGTGCAAACCACCGAAGTGGCAAGACGCCCAAATATTCTTCAATACTCAACGCTGACGTTCAAATGTGAATAAATGTTTTGAGTGAAATGTTCACAGTAAACCACGTTTATCTAAGTATTCACAACCACCACCACCACAACAAAACATTTACTTCAAAAGTAAAGAAATTACACTGAGGCGAGAACTCAAAAAGGAAAGTCATGTCCCATAAAGTTAAATAAAAATGATAATCAGAGATGATGTGTAACAAATTAAGAAAGGAGAATAGCAAACAAGGCAAAAATTAAGACTTACAGTAAAAGAATGAAAAGCTTCAGTAAAATCAATACGTTTTACTTCATTCTAAAAACAGAAAAAGAAAAAAGGGGGGTTACAGAAAATTAAAATTAGAACATTGTTAATACAACACTTCACATTGCAATTATGCACGTTTTTAACATCCTCTCAATGCTAAGCTAATGTTCTAAAACGGCAATGCACGCTACTATGCATAGTCTTGACATTTTTTGGAAATACTTCCTTTAACGAGATTTAGAAGAGGAGATTGATACCGCTCATGTCTGCACGCTAAATATTAAGCTACAGCCGGTTAGCTAAGTTTACTTTACACACTGGAAACAGCTAGCCTGGCTCTGTGCAAAGGTAACAACAGCCACCTATCAGCACCTGTACAGCTCAGTCCTGAACAACTTATGTTTTGTTCGTTCAATAAGAACAACTTCAACACATTTTCAGGTTTTCCATTGTTTCCAGTTTAATCTACACTAAGCCAACTGTCTCCTGGCGAATATTTAACATGGTATCAATCTTCTCATCCAACTCAAAAAGTGCAGGCGACTCTTTGGACAGTGAATGACCTTAACTAGAGTAATCCGAGGACGGTGACGGTCAGGGTTCAAATCAACAGTCCTAAACTGCGAGAGATAAGAGAGGTGAGCATGTGCTGCACATTACTCTCAGGCCTAGTCTAATTCAATTGCTACTGAATAGTGCTGAGCTAGCTCATAGCTACAATGACCAGCAGGGAACTGAGATCCTGAACACAAAAGATGCATCGACTGTTAGAAAATGTTCAGCAAGGAAAACAAATAAGCAACGGATCCATGCTGGCTTTGCTTAGCCGAATACATGCATGTGTGTTAGTTAACGTGCACAAAACTCGGGGTTAAACCTGCAGCAGCTCAGTGAGGAAACTTCTTAACCATGCAAAATCCCACTCAAAAAAACTGTAGCATTTACTGCGAATCATTTCCCCCACTATCTATTATCAGACTCATTTACAATGTGAGCTAATGTCAGTGGCTGGCACCCACCAGGGTAACCGTTTGGATTAATACTACAGCTCAGCACACGGCAACAAACGGGGGCAAAGTTCCTACCTTCTTCTGGCGGTTTCGGCAGAACAAGACGACGAGCACCAGCAGCAAGATGATGCCCATGCCCACGATGAGCAAAGGGAAGTTTGACACAAGAGTCACAATTAGGAGCATCGTCCTCATCTGGGAGGCGGACTGATCGTCAACAGTCGCCGTCTAGATTCGAGAGAGATGATTATTGATTTGTGATCCACTTACGGGGTTTATGAGAACAGGGTTCGTTCACAGATTGTACTGAATGAAATCCCCACCTCATTGACGAACATGATGGGGAAAATGGTCTCGTTGATGAACTTGGTTTTGCTGTAAGAGCAGAAAGAAAGAGAGAGAGAGCGAAAGAGAGAGACAGACAGGGAAGTCAGGGAGAACATCTGGCTCAACATGTGGCTGAAATGAGGACACGAGTGTGGCAACAGCTAAATGGGTCAGAGTTCGACAAAGTTTAACTTACGGGAAGCCTTGGACTCTTTTCAGGATGATATTGAGCTGAGCTCTCTTGCAGGCACGAATGGGAACCCCTGTGGTCTGAAACAAAGCGATAGAAAGACGTCTCAGAACAGCCCAGGAACCTTTTCTTTCATGGAATCCTCACATATTGATAGATTTACAGGGTGAGATTATCTCAAGTATTTGTTGCCCATTTCATTTTTTTCCCCCTCCTCAGTGTATTTTGTTGTTTTTACTGTTATAACTGTACTGATTTCTATGTACGAATGAAATGTCAAGCAGATAAGCTGTAATACACATCATTTGGCTTTTTAATTGTTAAACCGATCAACAACTGATTCGTGTTATCTCTATGTGAACCAAACCGGATATACATGCAGAGCTATCACGAGGATTCAAAACAACTTTTGTGATTTACATAAAAGGTGGTCATTAACCAGCTGCGCAAGGTTCAACACAGACTCGTCCGCATGGCTCCAACCTGTTGGGAAATTAAACAGTAGTCGTACCGGTTGCAGGTCGAGGTAGGTCTCGTGTTCCTCCTTGTTGGGGCTGAGCCCTTCAACGGCGTTGATGTACTTCGGGTCTGCTTGATAAAAGTGGGGGAAAGACACCACGATGGGAGCACCTTGAAGGAAACAAGTGAGACAAACACGAGTTAATTAGTGTTCGAATCCTGAGATGACTCTAAACAACAAGGGCTGAAAACAGATGAGAGAAACGATAAGATAAAAGATCATATTTTGTAAAGGTGCAGCAGATAGTCAGAGCCTGTGTTTTACCCTAAATAATGATGAGCGGACAATAAAAACAGGAGTGACCCTGCAGCACTAAACACACCGTTTTCTGCCTTTGATATATTTGGATTTTTTTACATTTTATTTAATCATTTAACTGCTCAATTGTCCTTTATTTAAAGTTACATTCCCAAATACAAAAAGGTCTAAATGCCTAAACTTAACCCTGTTTCTCCACATTGCAAAAAATGTAAATTCAGGGGGATATATGCTGAAAACGTTATTTAGTTATTATTTTGTGGCCTAAAAGAAGTCAAATTTAAACACGTTAAAACTATACTGGATTCAGCCTGAAGAATACTGCTGCTGCTAAAACCGACACAATTCTGTCACCAAAAAGCAACGTCATCTTTTTATATTTTGTACTAAACTGTTACAGCGGATGTTTTACACAAAAATAAAAGCAGGGATTTAAAAAAAAAAAAAAAAAACGGTTCCATATACAGTATGTAGAAGCGGATGATAGATCATATAGAAAAGACAGATGATCCGATTCTTTAACCACACGGGCAGTTTCAGAATGACATCACTTTGCACATGACATGACAACAGGGCTTGGTTGTGATTGGCTCTCATAGAAGCATCACAAAAATCCTCCCAATCAGACGCCTTTGCCTCGTATGAATCAGAGAAGCTGATACAGGCAGCCTATCAGTTATATGTATTGATGCATGTGCTAAAACATAAGTGTTTTCTCCCACTAGGACTGTATATGTTTGAACAAAATTACCCCAAAAAAATAAACTGTCTGGTAATTTTACAAACAGCGTGAGGTTACAGTAGCATATCTGTAGTGATAATACTCTGTCCGTCCCCATGTGTCAAGCCTTATCAGAGTAGTCGCACTCCACTCAATGACCACCATAAAATACTTCAATGGCCTCCACACACAGACAGCACAGTTAATCATTGAACCGTGTACTGAGTGAAAATCAGGTTCAAACACTGGGAATGTCAGATACCAGGCAGGGGACGGGGCTGTGGACTGAAAAGACATTTTTTGGGGGGGGGGGGGGTGTAGAAAAAGGAGGGGTGGAGGGGGGACTGGGTAACTGGGTAACTGGGTCAGACTCTCTGGCTACTGAGGGGGAGAAACAGGGCAGTCCCTTACCTTCTCGACAAACGCTGACTTTAAGCAGCCCGGTGCCGAGACAGTCTCCAGCCGGCACGCAGAAGCCCGCGTTAGTGGGGTTTTCTATGGGGTTCATGAGTACGTCATTAGGGGGGGCGAAGCGGTACGCCTGGATGCCTTTCACCTCCACATCTTTCACATAGGCTAGATGGATAGACCTAAGAAAGAAAAAGAAAAACAGCTCAGTGATCATAAAGTAAGAACTACGGACTAAGTGTTGTCCAGATGTCTAAATTAAGAGCAATCAGGAAAAAGGAAACAGCAGTTATGGTCCTTTAAAAGTAAATGTGTCATGTACAAGAGGGACCACCTCCTGTACAACCATTCCTTAAAGCCTCCCAAGTATGTCGACATACTCTTGACTTTCCCACGTGTGTTTTGAGTTCATTGACAGCCTTATCAGGTCGTAATAAGCACAACTCAGGTCCTTATCAGTGGCTTAGTAAGCATATTGTGTATGACTCAGTCGCTGCAATTTCCAGGGCGTTCTGGACCTCACCCCGGCCGAGATGCTTTGACTGTAAACAAATCTATGACCCCGTAAGCGGCATCTGCATACCTGCAGAGATCCGCAGCGAAGATGTACAGCAGCTCGTTCCTGTTTATCAGAGGGTGGAAGACCGCGCCGTCCGTACCGTTGATCATGTTGCTCTGATTTGAAGACCACCATGACATCTCCCTATTGATCGAGAAGAAAACCGGTGACATTAGTAAATGTATTTACTTGCAGCTACACCCAAGTACTGTACTTTTGAAGAGCCTCTACTGGCCTACGTGTATTGTATACTTCTAAATCAACCCACAATTCAGAGGAAATGTACGTTTTACTTCACTACAAGATTATAAAATGCACTGCATCATTCAAGATTTAACCAAGAAAACAGTGTCAGCAAGTTGGGACCCCACAAAATACTTGCCGATTCGTTTTCCGTTGATTGAATCATTACTCTGCAGTTACAAAGAGTGATTTCTCTTTTACCTTACTGCTGAAAGGGGTGTACATTTATCCAATACGTTTGTTTTTTCTTCTTTCACGCCAAAGAAATCATCAAGGCTTTCTCCTTTAGACTTTCAGGCTGTTTAACTACTATATGTGAATATCATGAGTTGGAGGATGTGGGAGGCATGCGCTAACAAGAGGGAGTATTTCCTATCATCGAGGAAAGCAGGAAACAGGAAAATATAAAAATCTGCCTGACATGAGTATTTACCTCATGCCGTTCCACGTGTCGATCTTGCCATAATCCATGTAGTTCTCCTCACCGGTGTGGAACACAAACTCTCCTTCATGGGTGCCGTTTTTCTGCAGAAAACAAGACGAGGGTCAGAGAAAGCTGCTGTGACGGACAAGTGCTCAGGATACGGCGGAGAGTCGGAAACATTGGGAGTTGAGAAATAAATACTGCTTGTATTCGCTACCCTTAGCATGCCCCTTAGTGTATTATCACCAGACACAGTAAGGCATTAGTAACCAATGGAAGAACACTTAAACAAAACATATTTTAGTCGATTAATCTGCCAATTATTGTCGACAATAATCGATTAATCACATACTGAAAAAAATTCAAATTTTCTACTTCTACTTTCCACTGTTTGATGTCTTTAAATTACTTGTTTTACAGTCCAAACCCCAGAGATATTCACTTTTATATCATAAATGAAAAATAAAAGCATCTAACTCTCACATTTGAGAAGCTGTGAATCTTTGCTTGGAAAAAAAAAAAAAGAAGAAATCATAAAATAGTTAATTTTCTGCTGATCAAGCGATCCATAAATCGACCTATAGCACTGTGTAAAAAAATAAATAAATGCTGTGCTCAGGATCACAAGGCTGCTGCTGTCATGGAGTACGTCGATCTGCAGACTAACAGGAAGTACAATCATCTTCCATCAGCATGTGGCCAATCTCACTTCTCTTACGTGGCCACAGGCTCGTCTGTTGTTTTAGTAACCACCGACAACCAGCATGAAACACGCTTTCTTAAGACTTTTGAACTAAAATAACATCAAGCGTGCCTCTAAATATATATTCATATATATATTCATGAAAGTGAGTAAAACGTACCTTCCACATCAGCCCAAAATATTCGTCCACTTCGGGCTTCATAGCGTGGACCTTTGTTAGAAGAGGGTCTTTGAAGCCCCACAGAACCTCGTGGACAGTGCGGGACATGAACACCTCGACGCCCAGGCTCCTTATGTACATGGAAACCAAAGTTCGCAGGAAGAAGGAGTACGAGTTCAGCTCGCTCATGATCGCCTAAGGACGAAGAAACAAGTCAGGGAACGGAAAGATTGGCTCGGGTCGTTTGCAATACTTGAGGAAAATCTCACGGTCAATGCTGCATTAGAGTTCATTAGGCCTGTTCGTCTTTGCCCGATATGACTTAAGTTTGTATGTTCAACACATCAAAATGTCACAATACAACTAAGAGGACAATGGCTTGGAGTGCGTTACGGAATAACGTGTGTAAAACAAAAATAGACATGCCAATCAAATGACTTAAAGTCAAATCTAAGGGACATGATTACTGGCTGCTGCGTGTCATAATAACACACATTATCCTGTCCAGACACGGCGTCTTACCACGAAGGGGATGTTCACAGTCCTGACGATGTCGACCTCGGGGTTACCGGCTGACTTCTCCGGCACAAACACAAAGGTTTTGGGGTTCAGGGCGTAAAGCTTGGTGCCGTTTTCCAGGAAAGTGACGTTCTCCCGCGGCCGGTACTCCCTGGTGTGAAAAAGTCAGTTAGTCCAGAAGTCTTTTGTTTTGCAGATGAACCCAGATGCAAGATATCTTTCCTTAAACAGGACTTTTGGGAACAAGGGTGGGGAGTGAGTTTCCGTCACTATATATTACACACATTTACGGCGACAGATCTTCGTATCAAACCTACCTGTAAGTATATGGTCCGATCTGTTTAACAGCTGCCTTCCCGCCTGCCAAGAACACCTCTGCATTGGTCACATTGAAGAAATAATACTCCATGTAAACAGGTGGAGGTGGATTCTTCCATGCTTCAAACATTTGGCTCTTCTCTGTCAAAGTAATTTCCTATTGACAAAGAAATAAAGAAGAAAAAGAAAATGCATTCAGATTGAGAAACAGCACAAACAGTGTTGGGATAATGAGTTCAGCAAGCATTGGTACTCAAATTGTACACTTTGGTTGAACAATGTTTTAAGCACATTTGGGAACTTTCAAAGCTCTTCACTGTTCTGAATGAGAGCCATCTGAGAGCACACATGGCACTGTTCTGCAAGGAACTGATGCCGGGTCAAAAACACCAAAAACCCAGAGGGAGGCAGAGAAAAGCCCTCCATAGCTGCAACAAAAAAAAAAAAAAAAAAGTCTGGATCGGCAGAAAATTTGAGCAAATACTGCATTCAGATTCTGACCTCAGCAAGCCTAGGCAAGAGTCTGTGACTGTGGGCTACTATTCATCATCAGACACAATAACAGCAACATGTTGCAATAACAAAAACATGGCTTCTCTGCAGCGTCCGCCATCAAACTAACATGCTGGATGTCAGGAGAGGCCGAAGCAAGCACAAAAAGTAGGAGATGGCTTCACTCCCGAGTGGTCTCACAGACGTTTTGGCTGTGATCATGTGGAGAGAAAAAAAACAAAAACAAGTTTCAGTCGTAAGTAACCTGTCTGAACAAGAGCAACCGAAACCGTTGACTGCATCATTCAGCTGTAGAGTAAAACAGCCCACTTTCAGTGCAACAGCAGCTTCCAGTATGTTGACTGAAGGTGTTTGTTACAGAGGGGAATGAGCAAGCTATTTCTATTCTTTTCTTGAGGTGTATTTTTAAACATGGGAAAGGATAAGTGACCCACTTCCTCTCGTGTTTTTTCATGGTGAGTTCCTGAAAACCTTCTCTGTCCGGAGACCAGCGAGGCGCTCTTGAAGGAGGCTATACATTGTCTTCTGCAAACGGTTGCTGTTGAGAAAATATAGTGTAAGGTGTGGCCGGCACTTCCTGTTTGGGTTTCAACTTCAAACTTGTTTTTGCTCTATAGAATTGTTTGCAGGGGATTTGTTGCATCATCTCCCCTTTGCTACTTTACAAAACTACTCAAGTTAGATCTCAGAAGGGTTCAACCAAAATATCTACTTTGAGAGGGGGGAAAAAAAAAAGGCAAATTTGGCTGACAGAAAAGCAGAAAATCCTCATTTTGAAGAGGATTTGCTGTTTGAATGAATGAACTAAGTTGCAGCTGTAGAAGGGTGTGCCATAATCAGCACTTTTATGAGTCTGTAGTCGTCATTGCATGCATTTCTTTTTATTCTTAACAACCAAGAATTACAGATTGCACAAACCCAGATTCAACCCAAGAAATCATCACAGTTAGGTTTCCGTTGCTGCGTCATTCCCTCCAAAATATGGAACTTGAGGTATTTAAGCAGAATGGATTCTCCCGAGTCTTCAGGATCATGGCTTCTGCATCTTAATTAAGAGCTGAAGTGAAACCAGGTAATGCAACAGAATCACATGACCATCACGGGCAGCCTACATGACTTGTATGAAACAATCTGCTAAAGCAGCAATATTTACATAACGTGTTTGAGAAACAAAGTGCAAAGTGAGACTTCTAAAGCTGGTCTGGCTTTCCCCCTGCAGCATTACGTGTGACTGCAGCCTGCATGACGCCCTGTGTTTGCCCACCTTGAACAAAGGTCTTTCAGAAGGCCTTCATTACAGCTATGTGAACATCATTTATCTCCAGAAGAAAAAAAACAAAAAAACCTTGATCTATTACAAACAGAAAAACAAGTGAGGGACAAAGTGGAGGGGTTTGTTGGTGCAATCAAAATACGGTGTTGTTCATTCACCAGTGGAAAGGCTGGATGAGGGACTCAAACTAAACAAAGTGAACCGGCTCTCAGCCAAACGACTTCAGGCACAGCCTACATACGTGTGGTGGGACAAGATCCGGCTCTGAACAGCACGGGAACAAAACAAAACGGTAAAAAAGGAAAACGCATGAAATCCTTCTCATAAGTAACCTCCTGCGTTTCACCAGCATTACCTTGTTCTTGAACACTTTAATCAGTCATACTACCTTGAAAAGTCTCCACTCCCAAATAGGGCTGAGGGGAGGGGCATGAGTGGGTGTATAGTTTCTGAGCAGAACAACTCGGGATAGGCCGAGGCTGGAACAACAACAACAAGGGACAACAAGGTGGCTCTCAGGCAGAAATCATTCCCCCGAGGCCACGGAGTCTGTCAAATTCCTCGCATGGATTTACCGCTGCCTCACTCCACACCCAGCTCAGACACACAGAGATTGTGTCCTGGAGGCAGCTTGTACCAAACAACTCGGCGACATCATTATTACAGAGAGCCACATTCAGACATCAGATTAGGTAGATTTTTGGAGTCAGTTCAGTATGTCCCGGCCAGACTAATTCAATGGGAAAGACTGTGTGGCTAAAGAGGATTAGCAACGCTGTCATTTCATGTAATCGCCAGCCGCATCAGAATAATGTCCCCCGTTGATGAACTTTGACTAACTTCCTTTAATTTGGGTCCCCTGGGTCGCTGCCGTGATTCAGAACGAGACACAAATGAGCCCCCGACCGAAATTTAACTACAGGAGGGGGAAACCGTGTCAGGTGGTGCTGTTTGCGAGTCCCGGACTTGGACAAATAGTGAGTCGAGCTTTTCTGAAGAGCTTTTTTCTTCTTAAGCGGGGTGGGGGGGGGGGGGGGGGGGGGGGGGCGACTGCAAGACGAAGCGAAGGCATTTCAACGGACAGATTATGGAGTAACACCGGGCATCCAGCACAGTGCTTCATGTCAGTAAGGGGAATGCGAGGTATTCTAAAAGGGAAGAGAGCAGCAGTGGGTCTGCAGGGTTGGATAGAGTGTCAGCTGCCAACAACCCCACCCCACCACCCCTGAACTAAGGCACAAGTCCCCAGATATGTAGACATGCCACTGCACAAGTCCACGAGTCACACCACACTTCTACGTACATGTTTAAGCCCGCTCAAGTAAAAAAATAACGCCGGTGTAACAACTTTACTCCAAAATATCAATATGAATGTTAATGAATCCTGTGTGGTGTTTCACTGACCAACACAATTTGTCTCAAGACTGGGAATGGGCTGAACTAGCGCCGACTGATTTGAGAAGTATCAAATATAGACCAGTAATGGCACTAAATTGCTTTTTAAAATCAGCAGGGTTTGTGGGGGATTTCTGTTACATACAGATTTGAAAGCAACACACTTAATTCTCAATCATTTCATAGTCTCAGTTAGGAAATGCAAAGATAAGACAAGATAGACTTTATTGTCCCGAAGGAGATTTGTCTTGGAAACATACATACAGTGTACAGTGTCTGCTGTTAAAAAAACAATACAAATAACATATTGCATACATACATTACAAAGGACATGTCAGTCAAATTAATGCAGGTTTGTCTGGTGTATACAAGTGGGACAGAAGGCTGGATGTCTGCCTCTCATCCTCCTCTACACACCATGTCAAACTTTTACAGATCAGCCAGGGACTGACCAAGACTCCCTTCCCCCTTTCCTTCAGACCCCCCCTTACCCACCGTGTCCCCGCTGGCTGAGATTTCTACTACTACTACTACTACTACTACTACTACTACTACTACTACTACTACTACCACCACCGGTAACCCTGCTCCGATTAGTGGTCCACCATGAAGAATATCACGCCTGTATTAACAGAACCGTGTCACCAGGTCATGCGCACAGCACTGGGCAGGTTCACTAAAACGCGACTGTCTGCCAGCAGAAAGAGCATATCGTGCATTTATTTCTCATTTCTCCAGACTCCCTTCCATTCATTAAAAGGCTAATTGAATCCCGTGATGTCTTGCCAGATCATATAAAACGGTGACGATCCGGGTAAGAATGTGAGAGGAGATCAAAATAAAATAAACACCGTAAAATGGGGGTAAGGTCATGATAAACTCACCTCTGAGAGTCAAACAATCATCATTCCCGTGTGGGAGTTCCATGGGATTTCTACCTAAAGCGAAAGCTTCTTTTTATTTTTTTTAAAGGTCTGCGTGTAGCGTTTACTGCCGATTAATCATCATGCCTTAATGCAATCTTGAACAAAACCCCCAGAAGCTGCACAATAAGGCAATGGGACTTGCACGCTGCAGACTCGTATCATGCGGATTCATGAAAGGGGGGGGGGGGGAAGGCTCTGGGTTCATGGTGCCGAGCTGCAGCTGCAGAATGCAGCAAAAACACGAATAACTTCTCATGTAAACAGTAAAAGAATTAAGACAATGTATACACCGGATAGATCTTGTGACCCTGTGTGTAGCCTATACTGTGAGATGCTGAATGCGCATGATTGACCACTGCAGAATGACATGCTTCAATATTCAAACCCCTGAAGTGTGACAGATGGAAGAAGTGTGAAAGGAGGAGAAAGCATTGAAAGCCGTTACCTTTTAAAAAAATCATAAAATAAGAGAGAGACTACAACTCACCTTTTTTAACCGGCTGTGGATCATTGTTTGGAAGACTTGAGCCACGACCAGGGCGATCCCCACTATCAGGAGGTGAGCGCACACGATCCCGGTGGCGTAAATGGCACAGGATCTCCGAGTCATGATGCCGGGCGGATGAGCGGTCCTCTCAGGGAAGATTTTTTACTAATAAAACTTCACTGAAGTCGATGATAACCTCCCCCAAAAAAATACAAAATTTAACTAAAAGATAGCGGTGTGTAGGATCGTGAGACCTCGGATCCGGCGTTTCTCCTGAGCAGCAGCTGGGCGGGTTTCAAACTTCTCTCTTCGCGGCTCGGTGGAGTGGTCTTCTCGGCGAGGCTGCGGGTACAAAAGGATAATCGAAAATGTTGGCACTTTTCATCGAAATTTAGAGATAACGCCTAAACCCTAAAGGAAGAGGGAGGAGTGAGCTGCTCGGAGGCGGTGGTGAAATGAAACAGCAGCGCTCAGCGCATCATAGAAGAAGAGCCGTCCACCTCCTCCCCTTCCTCTCTACGTATTAATGAACCCGGTCAGGCGAAAACGCGTCGCTTTGGGAGGCTGCATGGGCGGTGGGTGTGTGTAAAACAGATATTGATGCTTCTTTCCTAAAACACACACATGATGAAACGGCTAAAACAACAACAAAAAGTGGAATTATCTTCCACGTTTATTGTCATTTTGGTGCCCTCCAGTTCAACTTATTTGGCTTTAAGTAACTTTAAAGCGCCTTTGTTGCACTGATCATTGAAAGGCGTGATCATGTTGTAATTTACTGGCAGGTATGAGCACGCAAAGCGATTACGAGTGAATCATCAGCAGCGCGCTCAAGATTAGACATGGTAGTATATCACCAAAACCTTTAGTGAGACTAGTGTTTTGATGGGGGGGGGGGGGGGGGTGATTGAAAATCACACTTTAAATTCAAAACTATGATAAACTATGATTCTCCCATCGTGCACCACTCACCGCATTCAGAGAAAAAAAAGTAAAGCTCGAGGAGGTCCGTTACCTTTTATAAGGGCCCCGCGAGCTCACCTCATCGCGTCTCTTTAAATAAGCTCAGCGTGCACATGAATAATGTTCCATTCAAGCGACCAACGATCGTTGACGCGAGCCCTTTGTTCGAGCTGCTCGAGCTCTCATTGGCTACTGCCCGCACGGACCACCGGCGAGACCACCCCCTCTGCGCGCTGATTGGTCAGGGACCGGCGAGTGAGATGCTGAATTTGATCGACTGACTTCGAGGCGGGGCTCCAATAAAGGGGAAACCGACGGGGTGATGCTCTCCGCCGACAGAGAAAGTATGTTCAGAGGCTGCCGCGGAGCCCGCTTTAACCGCCCATGATGCTGAGGAGGAAGAACAGAAACAAATGTGGATGATAAATGGCCTGCATTACGGTCATCATCACCACTAAATATTGACAAACATGTACATAAGAGCATCTGAAGTCTGCTTCATGGAGGGAGCAAGACAGTAAACAATGTTGTTGACAAAACTCAATTGAACCGAGAGACTAGGTGTTAACAGACAAACACTAAAACACTCGGAGAGTAAAATCTACTAGAATATGTTTCAAACCAAAAAAGAAACGACATTTCAGAGGACTTCCACTTACATGTGCATGCTTCACTCGTGCAATTCTACAAACAGGATGTTGCAGCGGCTGGAATTGATTGGTATGAAGTGAATATTGACGTTTCTTTTTGGAAAAAATGACTTTTAATATTGAGTATCTTCCATAACCAAGCCAATATTTGTTTATTTTTGGCCTTTATAATACAGCTGGACAGCCCACATTTCATTAAAGGCCCTGAAAACCTAATGTATCAGCTCCATCTTCTGAGCGATAACAGCCCTATAAACACAATATTTTGGTTATTTTACAAGATATATTTTCTGTATTTTGTGTTTTATCTGCGCTCTACTCACCGGTTTGAAGCAAGCAGGGCTCAGGTGGAAAAAGGGGTTGTCATGTCATTCACCTTTAAAATACAGTAGAATTACCAAAGCAGTTTGACAGTGCTGAGTAGCTCTGCAGCACCTGCATCTGTATAGGCTTCGTTTAACCTGCACAATGTCACTGTAAGAGAAGCGTAACAACTACAAACATGGCCATCTTGTTTCTCTGCCCACATCTGTGCCTGGAGGCCCAATAATCCATTCATGTGCAGTCACCATGTGAAATACAACTGTGGATGCAGTGTGTTCTGAATTCACAATGAAGCGTGTGTACATGATTCTGACCGCGTGTCATTCGGCTTTGGTGAAAGCGGTTCTTTATTGACGAACATGTTATAATTGGTGATGGTGTAAATTCTCAATGTGACATGCGGAAGGAAAAACAGCAATGACATTGAGTTTACAGCTACACTCCAAGAAATCCATTTGTTTCAGCACCGCAAACATGCGTCTGTACGAAGCAGAGTTTGGCTGCTGGTTGGACAGTTTTCTCGGAGCTGTGGTCTGGTGAATATTGATTTTTCCCCCCGCTATGATATGGTCACAGCAGCAGATGTAACACTAGTACAGTGTTACTTTCTTTACAATGATAATGGCAAAAGTAATTAATGCAATCTAGATTTCTTTGAATAGGAAAATATCCTAGCATGTCAATATAGTGTCGCACTAATGGCTGTTTGAGCCATTAGTGCTAAAAAGTAGTGGAAAATGAACTTGAATGTCAGTCAAAAGCATGCTGAAGTTAAAGAGGTTTCACACCTCTAATGGCCTCAGCTATTCACAACACTGAGCTCATGAATGTGCTACCAGAATTTGGTTGAAAAACAATAACGTATTAATGTCACCAAAGGTCAAAGGTGACATTTGTTCTGGGATTCTTCTGGGGCCTTTTGGATTCCGTGGCACTCAAAGCACGTAACCCGTTTAAGGCTGAAACAGGACACAGGGAATTGAGATCCACCACCCTCCTTGTTTACAGACAACACCAGCTGTTTTTCTCAACAGTTTTTACCCAGAATTCTTGTGGACAGATTAGAAGAAGAAAAGAAGGCTGGCTAAATCTGACTTCACTCACCTGTTCAACCATTCACCAGTTTATTTGCATATTCAAATCACAGATCAAAACCCATCTGTTCAAAACTGCTTTTAATGTGTGACCACTATTGTGTATTTTATGTTTTTAGTGTATTGCTTTTATATATGATGATTTTAATGTAAAGTGTCTTTGAGTTTTATGAAAAGCGCTATATCAATAAAATGTATTATTATTATTATTATTTAGTTGGTGGCCAACAGGTTAAGCAACCTGCTTTAAAACACTGGGCAGTAATGTACGCACTTGAAGGGGAGCAAGGTCATGTGGCTACCTCTTTCATAATCCATTCATAAATAAAGTAGAACAAAGGAATACAAATTTTCCTCAGGAAGTGATATACATCATATTGTTTGATGTTGCTCACTGGAAGGAACTGACTGGGCTGAACTTTCAGCTTTAATGCATTAGAGTTTTACCTCATTGTGCTAAGTCTTATAGCGATCCCAGAGGATGGGGGCTGCAGGAGGGGGGCGGCATCTGTTCAAACAAGAGAAGTAAAAAATGCTAAAGAAAATCATCAGGGGGGAAGGATAACAGTCAAGTAATGCAGCAACATTGTTTCTGCCAAAAGAAAGGGCGGGAGGGTGAAGAGGGGTAAATCAGTTCAACCTTTGTAATGGTCTCTTTTTATGTTTGGTCAGCAGAGCGACACAGATTTTTTTTTTGTTGTTGGACTTGTTGAAAGCTGAAGACACCCAGCTTTGAAGGCCTACACAAAGCTATTTGATGACTAGAGATTGTTTTTCATGTGATTATCTCTATGTACAGCATCATGAAAGTGGTTCATGGTAAGAATAAGGCGAGCATTCATGCATACCACAACAAGGAGACTTTTATCAAGAGGGTAAATAAGTTCTTCAAACTAGTGTTTGTAGTCCCCACAAATCATTCATTGTGCTCCGACACATTTTGACCCCCACCAAAAAAATTGCACCAATAGCTTTTGGATTTCTCTTTGAAGACACGGCGAAAGTGCAAATGTGGCTCAACAGCAAGCACATTTATTTGGACACAAATGTCCATTCATGAGTTTGGGAAAGAAAGTATTCTCTGAATGTGTAATACATTCTGCACAGTCAGCTGGTCGGAGTCGTCCGTGATGGGTTACATGCTCAATCATGTGGGATCACTTCACATTGAGTTTAGGAACAATTTAAGGTCACCATCCTCACACACCCAACAATGACAATAAAAGTTAAATTGAGAGTCCGTAGCTCACAACATGAAGTTGTAATCCAGATAACACAGAGTGTAGTTTGACAGCAGATATAGTCACAACTCAAAAGTAAATCCTGTTTGAGGTTTGATGGGTGGATTCACTGTAAACTTTGCAGGGCCGAAATGTAAACACATGAAACCTGTTTAATATTGTACAACGCACACATTGTGCAAACATATCCTTCAAATTACAATTTGTTGTATTCATGTGCACCACTGTACTGCCAACGCCCTGGCTAACAAAGCTATCTGAGGTATTGAATTTGTGTGTATATTTGTGTGTGTGAATTGAAATAATTACTAATAAGTGGACTAAGAGTCTACAGCCACGGCTTTGTTAGCATGCTAACATGCTTACAATGACAGTGCTAACATAATGTTTACCATTTGCACCATCTTAGTTTAGCGTGTTAGCGTGCTAACATTTGCTAATTTGCTAAACTATATTTTCAATCTTCAAAAGTGCAACTGAGGCTGATTCGTTTTGCATACCAATGTCAACTTCATGGTGGCACTACAGAGGAAGAGTCAGAGGAAAACCAAAGTCAGTAGGATTCATTCTGCTGGTACTATGAATGTCAGCACGAAATCCTATAGCAATCAGCCCAGTAGGTGTTGAGATATTTCAGTCTGGACCAGAGTGGTGGACCAGTTTACCACCACTTACCAGCAAAAATGCTGTAAGTGGACCTAGAGTTAAACATTTATTTGTAGAATATAATGAATTTATTGTCAATACTGAAAACCAAGCCCCTAAACAGCAGTTTACCTTACAACACTATGATCTGTATCATCTTTAAATGTTGCAGTTTCAACTTTAATTCATAACGGTTTGGAAAAGTTCAACCTTTGAAAAAGAAAGAAAAGCCTTCCAACCCCGTGTTTAAACCGTAAAATCTATAGTCTACGGTTTAAACCATCCTGAAACGGTAATCAAGCACAAATCAAGGCAGCTTTTCTCTAAAATGTTGGAGGAGTGGTATTTCTACTTCACAGCAACAATCTACTGCCGGTAAGATGAAGTAAAAATGTGAAAAGCAATCATACTTTCACCAGTCACATTCCATCATCCGTCCTCCCTATCTACAGCTCCCTCCTTGTATCAACACAATAGAAACAACATTAACTCTTTCTGTAAATACTGCTTGACATGGTAAGCGGTATCCATCACCCCGGCTGCACCACGGTGGAGCCTGGTACCGAACATTAACTCACGGTACTTCGGAGGCTGAGGCAGCCTTTGTAAGGCCACAGACTGATATACAGGCATAGTTGTGGGAGTGGAGACTTGTGGGGAGTGGCAGACCTTTTCACTGGAGGTGATGAATGCAAAGCGGGCCATAAAGTGCTATTGGAAGAGTACACTACACTGAATTTATTTCTGGGTTAAACCATTCCTTGCTCTCCTTGGAGAGGGTCACAGAGGCCGAAAGAACTTGCTGTGCTGCAGCGGAAGAAATGTTAGGTAATATGAGAAATCCAAGATCCAATGTCCTACACTTTATACTGCAGCGTTGGAAAGTAACTATACACTTACTGAAGTATTGTGCATGAATATAATTCTGAGGCAGTTGTACTTTACTTAACAATCGAGGTGTTTCTTTGTCATCATATGGTATTTTCTCATGCTGTGACTTTTTAGTTTATTTACTCAACAGAGGTCAAGTGATGGACTGACCGTAGAATTCCTTTGTCCGTGTAGGTGTGGTTCATTTCCCACCATTCAACTAATGTCTTTTGTAACAGGAGATAGCGACTCATTGTTCCCGCATGGAGCAATAAAGTATTAATTTAGGAATTCAAAGAGGCCCCGCTATCACACCACATTACAATGCCAGAAAAATTATGATTACCACAACAACATATTCTGAAAACAAGTGCGTCGTGATTTTTGTTTTTGCGGTGACCCTGTTTAGCCCTGCTGTTCCAAGGCTTGAGAGGAGAGTTATGCAACAATGTCTTCATTGTGTATTATCGACACTCTCTGACAAAGTCAGCGCACAATTTAGCTTCACTTATTTAAATGTGAAGTGAAAAGTGAGGTTGCGAGATCTGGCTGGAGGCTCGATCACTGTAAACAATGACAGTACATTATGACTAAGGTCATGTGGAGGTAGTAGGGGTGGTAAAAAGCTTCAAGCTATTTTATCAAATAACAAGGCCTTAATGCAAGTCTTAAAAACAGGTGTGATATTATTTGGCTGCTGTTTGTTGATATTTAGTGCTGAAAATATTGCTTAATTATCAATCACTTTATTGACAGAAAAATAAATGACAAGAATTTTGATGATTGATTAATTGTTTTTTATGGTTTTAGCTTCTGGAATGTGGGAATTTGCTGCAGATCTCTGTTTTATATAATTGTAAACTCAATATTATTGGCTTTCAGGCTGCCAGTGGGACAAATTAATGAATTTGAAGATGTTGACATGGGCTCTGGGAAATTATGGACAATCAATAATGAAAATGATTGTTAGTTGTGGTGTTGAATTATATGTAATCATTTGACCTTAATCTTGATAGTCAAATTAAGGACACAGCCCTATTGAAAGTAAGGAGTCACAAAAAACAGACAAAATTACAAAAAAAAAACAGAATAGCTATAAAAAAATTTATAAAACTTGGTCGACCAAGTCTTCAATGTTTATGTACTAAGTAACAATTCTGTTTCAAGGAAGTTGTTTTTAAATCAGTCTGTCGAAATACAGGGCATGTGGAGCTGACTCTCTAAGTTTGAATAAGGGTCTGTCAATCAAATTAGATTTCACCCAAAGTTGACAGGACCTTGACCTTAGGGCATCGAGGAGAAACCTTTCGTGCCACACCTATATGGCATTCTGTACAGATAGGGTGTTGGAAGGTTTGCACATCCCCTCTGGCGTATTGTTTTCTGCAGTTGCTCAACATCCTACAGACAGTAAAATACTGTTAAAATGTCAGCACATTCACTGAAAAACCAGTGTGCTGCCAAACTCTCTGATTTGACCATAAACAACAACATTTCCTGTGTACTACACCAGTTTCCCGCAATTGTACTTATCTTGCCGATTAGAAGTAGAAAGTCTCTGGAGGAAAATTAATGTGGTACTGTTGCTTTGTTTTTTAATATCATTGTACATGCGTGGAATAAATAAACAAAAACAAAGAAATACAATTCAGGTTCCCTGTAACCTTTCTGGATAAAACAATTGCATATAAAGATTAATCTAAATGAGTAAAATCCATGTCATTTGGGATTTGTTCATGGATTAATTCATGGACTTTTGCACCGATCACATTAGGCATATCAGTAGTTTGCATTATGTAAACTATTTTGTTCTCCACGTCCTTATATCTGCTCTCTTCTTTTTTTTTGTTTCCAAAGGGGCTGAGCTTTCCCAAGTCAGGCCATCTTCGTGCAACCATTTAGAGAGCTGTTTGTAGACAATGACAAAATACACAGGTGTCGTATTTCAATATTTATAAATCAGGATGCGTGAGAAGGAAATCCTTCTGAAGTGGAAAGAACGGTGCGGTAAAACTTGGAGTACACAAAGCTTCAGGCGTTTCCTCACTGTAATGAAGTAGATAGATAAGACCGTGGCAAAGACAAAAAGAGCATCTAGGAACTTAAAGCTCCTTGCGGGCACGCAGGACAAATAATGTGTGTTGGAGTTTATCCAGGCAGGAATAAATCACCTATATTGGCCAAACGATGGATGTTCCCATTCCTCAGAAGGCCAGGTAGCTTTGACGTTAGATAAAAACATTGAAATAACTTATATTAGAAGCAGGTGTTTTGAGAGAATTTGGTTTGCTGCTTTTCCTTTGAAAAAAGCTTATTTTGAGTACAAGTTTCAGAGTTAAGACACAGTTTATCTCAATACGGGTGATAGTTTTCACGCATGCTGACGTTTTAAAAACAGAAGTAGAAAATCCAAGTCACCAGCAGACCAGAAAAGGGAAGGAAAACTCCTGACCTGACACTTGGCCTTTCCAGTTCACTGTATGTCACCCAGTCTGACGAGGGTATGTGGGAGAAAGCTGTTAAAACACTGTTGGGTGTCACATGAGTGACGCTCCATCCTCAATATAAAGCTGGAAATTCCTCGTAGAAATGGTGCCACACTGACGTAACGTTGTCACGGCTACATTATGCGTTCACAGGGCCGTGTTGCTGCTGCATCATGTCAGCGGCTCGGAGCGTTCCTGTGACAGCAAGAGGCAACTGTAGGCAAGAGGAAGAGGCTCGGGACAACTGGAGTGATAAACAGAGCCATTCACGGCCTGCAGACGCTCAAAGACATGGATCTCAATGCAAACTGCTGGCATCGAAATACCAGACTGCTCTATATTTATTGGATTTTATTGCTTGTTTGTTATCTGCCTTTTCCAAAGCATAAAAACAGAGCTCTAATTAGAAGTTATTAGTTCTTTCAACGCTGTTTTTCCTTTAGTAAGAACTGAACAGGTGCTACAACAGGATCTAGTAGGCTTATGAAGTAAAATTGAATACTGAGTAAACAAGGATTTGAAGCAGTCAAATGTGCATTAAAATGTCCCTGTTTTATAGCTGCACTTAAGCTGGCTGTGTCGCTGGCAAACAAACAAAACAACAGCACGTTAAGACAGTTCACTGACTGCATTCAAACCGTTTACTGTTAGTTTGTTGCTATAAATAGGGAACATCAGTGCTGAAAGAGAGGAAACAGTAGTCTCTCTGTCCCTGCGGTGCTTCCCCTGGTGTTTAAACAGCAGGAGAGTCTGGGGACTTAAACCAGGGCTAATTAGATAATTCATCAGCCCCGAAGGGAATGACATGTGATTAAATCAAGTCAACAACAATCACCTTTCTACAAAAGACGTGATGAATTATTCCAGAATCTTTCAGTTCACTTTCAGTTCTTTGCAGTTTCACACAATTAGAGTAAACAACCGCTATGTGAGAAGTAAACATCAGTTTACAGTAAGAAAAGTAATAACAAATTAAGCTTTGGTGGAATATAACTAAGTACATTTACTGAAGTAGTATGCTTAATGTATTTAAGGTTTCCGTTTTATTGTACTTGATAAAAGGCAAATATTGTACTTTTTACCCGACTACTTTTTTAATAGCTGCAGTTTAAGAAACTAGAAAGGGATTAAAATCACATATGTAAATAAAACTGCTTACACAGCAATCAATATGTATGAATACAACACATGAGTCCTTCTGCATGTGATACTTTTCAGTACATTGGGCTGATTATACTTATGCACTTTTACTTAAGTAAAATTATGAATGTAGGGCTTTTACCTGTCGAGTTTATTTACATTGTGACATTACTACTATTAAAAACATCTGAATTAAGTAATCTTTAAGAAGTATATTTCAGCATTTAAATATTTTATATTATGGCAGCATGGTGCAGTGGTACAGGCTGGCATAACCTGAACTGCAAATGTTCTAACAAGGAGAGCCCCCTAGTGCTCAACTAGAGACGTCCATACAGAAGTATTTTGACTCATTAAATATATATATTATATATATAATAATAACTTTTACTTTATAAAAGTGCTTCTGACTTGACTCAGTGGAAAGAGGTAAACAGCCAAGCTTACCTAAAACTACGATGCCCAGTGCTATAATGTCACGGGGTCCATAACTGCCACTCAAACAACTCAACAGCTGTAAGCACATTTAAACACTCTATAAATACACCTAACGCTATAGGTAATCATCACCACTCACTCATTCGGCTATGCATACTCCATTTAAAGGCCGCACTAAGCCTACCCAGAGAGCCTAGCATACCGGAAGAACAACATTGATATAAATTGAAACATCTATTTCAGGTTGATGTATATTTCCTAAACAAGATGTGTTACTGATTTGCTAATACTGGTCGACTGTAAAAATAAATGTTTTCACATTTAATTTAATGTAAAATGATTATTCAACGTCCTCTTTCACATTAAAAGCCAACACCCTACCACAGGAGCCTCTACCAGTGCCAAGTTACAAACTAGCGTTAAGTACTTGGAGCAGCTGGTCGCGAGGCAGATTTTGGTTGAATGATATTAATAGCGAGGGATGGAGACAAAAACCACGAGGCCCATTTTCCCTTGGTAAGTGAAACTAACACTAACTGTGTCTCTATTTAAAGTAAAGAACATTTTAGCAGTAGTTTCTTTACTGATTTGGTGAGAATGTGTGGAGGAATGTAACTAACATGAGGTAGCGTTACTTATACTTTATAGAGCATTTCCATTGTATGCTACTTTCTACTTCTAATACTCTAGAAGCAACTATTGTTCTTTTCACTAACATGTATTTAATAGCTTTAGTTACTAGTTGCAGATTCCAATTAATAACAAACTATGAAAAACCCCAATATTAACAACACATTAAAATGATGTATACATTTATGTATATTTTGATGCTGATATTTACTATTAAAAGAGTTTGACTGCAGGACTTTTAGTTGTAAAAGAGTATTTTAACCATATAGTACTGCCACCGATGTAGACCAGTAGTGGGGACCAGTACCAGAGAGTTAACATATCTCCATTAGAAGTAAAATTCCTGCATTCAAAATGTTGCTTAAGTTAAAATTAAAATATTTATTTAAAAAGTAGGCTATAGCTCATTATGCCGAATGGCCCCTTTCAGATTGTGAAGGACTTTTACTTTTATTAGAAGTATGTATTTTTTTACAGAGTGATATTGCTACTTTTACTGAAGTAAAATAGTTATTTTCCACCACTGTTTGTAGGATTAGCAATACTGACTTCAACCGTAAACACTGACTTCATTGGCCTCCACGGTTACTTCCCCAGTGTGCTGCGTGTGACATCTTTATTATTGTTTTTTTGCGCATGCGGGTCAGTTGAGGACTGTGACCAGTTCACACTGCAATCTGATATTGGCCAATTTATTTATTTAATGTGAACAGCCAGATCTGAGCACTAAATCAGAACTGAGACCCTAAGGCTTGCAGTGTGAACGTAGCCTTAGCGAATTATTACTACTCTGGGTACTTTTTGACTTTTCTATCTATAACATTGCATCACATTACCAAAAACGGATTGTATATGTTTGTATGTAAAATTTGAATCACCAACTACAGCTATTAGATAATGTAGTGGAGTAAAAAGTACACGGCTTCCTTCGGAAATGCAGTACTAGATGTACTGCCTGGCACACCAGCAATAATACAGAAGTATCTTAATGTAGTGTTTATGTAAATGTGATGGCTCTTTACTCTCATTATTTATAGCTATTGTTGATTGCTCACCTGAACTGAACCAGTCTGAGGACAGAAAAATAGACGGCGATGAGGGAAGGTGAGAAATACTTAGAATTCAGAGGAGGAGGAGGAAAGGAAAGAGGCAGAAATACATCACTGCAGGAACGTACAAACTGCTATTTAAAATAGTCACTGAGCTGCTTCATTTAGACACTATGTGTAGGTTCATGTCAATCTTATTTAAGATTAAATACCTCTGAGGTGATTCCTGAATGATACAACACCCGTTATCAGCCTGCTAAGTAGAGAGAGCCAGAGTCAAAGAGACTAGGATTACAAAAATACACTTAGTATTTTAAACTAACAGGACAAAAGAGATATGTAATGCTTATAAGACATTTGAGACAGAATTAAGTGTCATCAAGCCAGAAGCATTATCAACTATTGAGATGACTGACATAGAAGTATTTTCAATTTTGTTTCATAATCAGTTGTTTTCTGTAAAAACAATTGAGAAAGTTTATTGTCTGTTTTTGCCTGAAAAATCGAGATACTATAATATATGATTGCTATTAAACAGAACTGTATGTAACATAACCTGCAATGGCCTAATAGACACCCCATAATGTGAAAGAGATAGATACCTTGGTATAAATGTTGTAGCGACCATATAGTCTCAGCTTTTACTTTTTTACTATTTACTTAATGGGAAAAGACGATTTTGTGCTATCAGCCACTCTTTTACAGATGGACACAATTCTCCTAAGCACAAGCATCTCAGATATTCTGTAAAATATGTATTAATGATCAAAAACAACCCAATTTAACAAAAGTTGGATATGGTTTGCATCTAAAACAATAGACCTGCAACTAATAGCACCTTTGTGAAATTTCAACTACTAGCAGAAACACAGTCCTTCATTGCAAAGTGGAACCTAAACTGGTGGAAACAGGTAAAAGGGAAGTGCAGAGGACTCCTTTAGTTCAAACTGCACTGTGATGCTGTAAAATATAATATCACTAAGAACTACAGTAGACTTGCCTGTGCAAG
Source organism: Anarrhichthys ocellatus (assembly GCF_004355925.1). Taxonomy (NCBI): domain Eukaryota; kingdom Metazoa; phylum Chordata; class Actinopteri; order Perciformes; family Anarhichadidae; genus Anarrhichthys; species Anarrhichthys ocellatus. Next base: position 9,314,110 of record NW_022280039.1, read on the forward strand.
TACAGAGATGTTTCAACACAAGGTTCTACCCATCTATGGAATCCCAACCGATTAAACCCAGTTATGAAACAACACGAAGAGCCGGCACATCAAAGTAGCCCGAATAATTATCAGGCTCTCTATAGCGAATAAAAATTGTCTCGTGTTCTCCTGTTTCGTCAGAGATATGACACAGTGATTGATCATCGGTCAAGTACGGGCTGAGTGTCCAACTGGCAGCACATAAAGGAGGATATAAAAAGGGAACTCGGAGAGCAACGTGCATGCGGTTGAAATAGAGACGCACTTTTTGCTCAAACATGGAAAATTGCTTCAGCACGGAAAAAGTCTGCTTATGCCTCAGGTAACGGAGAAATAGCTTGTTTGCCAGTTAGTCATTATGTCAAACATACAGTACATGAACATCTTAACAGCGTGACTGATGGAGAGCCATTAGTCTGGTATCATATCCTTGTGGCGAGGCCACACTTCTACATGATATAGTTGATACTGAAGTTTACTTACAAAGTACCTTTGTTTGACATTCTACTAAACTTATTTTGTACATATTTTGTCTCAACAGATATTTAAGTATCTGAATCTGCTTTATAACATTAGTAAAGTTCTTGTTAATCCTCAGGTTCAAGGAGAGGTTGCAGACCAAGTATCTTAAAGGCCCAGCAAACAAGATTTCCTCGGTCGGCACTTGTTGCCGTTTTGTAACAGTGAGCCTCGATGACTTCAGTGATTGTTCGTCAGTCTTATCCGGAGACAAGGGAGGTGTCACACCGGTTATCTTCCATGACGCTCCAAACCGCAACTCCGCTAACTCCGGTCAAAAGCCTAGGAAATGCATTTCTAAAGAACATGCTTGCTTTTCAAAGCAGATGATCCAAAAGCAGATTCGTAGAGAATACGTGGCCGCTGTGGAGAAGAAACTCAAACAGCATCCTCTGGCTATGTTCCCGCACTATGAGGATCACATGACCCCAGATGTAAGTGGAGATGACAGCAGTCTGGACTAACAAGCTGCTGTGTGTCAGAACAACGAGGCCAGTAGTAAATGTTAAGAGTTTATCCTGTGTTAAATCATATTTAAATGGTGTCTTTGCTTCTCTACAGTTATTTGATGAGGTGGTATCTGTTTTGGACCCAGACATGAGCGTAAACATCGCCTCTGCACTTCCTACGCCTACAGGAGGCCACGTGGAGGAGGAAAATGACAAAAACTACACAGAGCCAAGTAAGAAGTGAAAAGAGCAAAACACAGAAATTCAGCTGATAAAATGCAAGTAAACTGATGTGTAGTATTAATATAATCTAAAATGATAATACAATGGAATTATGTTTGACCCTTGCAGGACAAAGAGACCAATGTTAGCGAATCTGCAATACTGGGCCTTCAAGACACCATCCCCAACTTTCCCCATCGAAGTGGAAGACGCAAAAAATTTCTCAGGTCAAGAATGAACTCCTGTCACAGCCACAAACAGACAGGACAGTTTCAAAAGTCTTACAAAAAGAGGAAAGTACACAAAAATCACAAAGAGTAGAAAACCATTTTTGATGGCTTCTGATTATAAAAATCCGAGAACACATACAGTAAAGACCCACGCAACAGGTCTTCTGCTGGAACCAGTCACATGATAAGATGAGGACTATGTGAAACAGTTGGTTTGTTGATTGAACGAGGAGCTGAAACAGATGTATGAAACCGTAGCTATGAGGAGGTATGTAATGCACAATGTACTCCGACTGCCAGGGCTAACAGGCAAGGCTATACATTTAGAAGAGGGATTTCAACAGACCCGTAGGGGTTTCACAGCATTTGTATATAGGAAATGCTCTTTAAAACCACACAGTAAAAAAGAAGCAAAAGGAGAAGTGTCCTAAATATGCTTGTTTCGGTATACAAGGAAACATTAAGGACTCTTAAGTTGTGTGTGTAAGCAGAGGCTTAATGGGTGCTTAATATAGATGCTGCAGTATTGTTAACTATTCTTACATATTTGTATCACGCTTGTTATACTGTTTTGTGTGTACCGCCAAATATTAAAATACATGAAACAGATTTTTTTTTAATTTGGTATGATTACTGGTGTGAAATAACAACTCAAACACATTAATAAAAATAAAAAACTTTATTTAAACAATGAATTACAAAGCGACACATGATTGGGGATTTCATTCTTTGACAACTTCATCTGGGGAGCCTTCAAAATAGAAAAGGAGCTTTCTGAAAGACAAAAAATGGGTTATAAAGGAATCAATGATGATCAATCAAATACATTTACACAATTTGGTGAAAAGTCTGTGAAGCCTGTGAGCTGCTGAAGGACAATAGTAACTTTACTACTATTGCTGAAATGGATTTTGTTGCCTCATTACATCCTGACACACCAAGCGTGTGCACTGTGACATCTTATGCTGAGCTACAGTTGATGAAATCATTAATATGAGAAAATGTCTGTTTTATCATTTGATATTGATCAACTGTATTAAAGTACTGCACTTTGGTGTGAATGTTATTCAGCTTTCCCTCTTTTAATATACAGTTTGATATATAAATGATATCTTGAAGAAACACCGACCAATGACTCTGTCTCTGTGTGTGTGTATGTGATACACAATACTAACAACTTACTGATAAGAAGGGTTGGCCTCGGGAGTTAAGTGTTTAGTGTCACTATCAGGTGTTTGGGTCAGAGGTCAGAAGAGAGTAGACGGGTGACATGCGACCCAGTGAGAGCAGCTGTGGGGAGGAAGTGAACCTCACTGCCGTCGCTGGACTTGAGAGAACGCGTCCTAGAAAAGTCAAAATGTATGTTAGAGAATTTAATATTGATGTTGACAAAAAATCCACAATTTGTTGTATATAGTCCGTCTATTGAATGTAAGGCTTCAACTAAGGATTACTTGAATTATTGATTAATCTGTAGATCATTTCCTAAATTCATTATTTGTTCTAACAAATGTCAGAAAATGGTGGTGACATTTTCAAATAGCTAGTTTAGCTGCTAGTTCTGCGCACCCAAAAATCCAAATGATATAAAACAGAAAAGCAGGAAATCCTCACGAGAATAGTTGCCAGATTTGCTTAAGAAAATGACTTCAACAATAGGTCAATTATTAAAATAGTTGCAGATTACTTTTCTGGTGATAGACTAATCATTTAATGATGTTGTATGGCAGATGTTGGACTGCATGAAAATGACAAAGTTGTGAAAACTCACTCTCACAGAAGGATTTGTTGTTGATAACTTTTCCGTTGAGCTTAGCTGCCTTCGGGAAATGGGGCTCGCTGTACACAGTGTATGCACAAACAGACACGCATTACATCACATTGCACAGCCTGCAGCACTTTGCGGCGCCGTGCATGTTGCATGAGGGGTGAAAGGTCACGGGGAAGATGGTATGAGCGTCCGCTAGCCTCGAGACAAGCCATGCGCAAAACATTCAAACAAAAAAGAGGACACAGAGTCGGTTAGGTTTTGGCAAGCTCCCTACCTGCCGCAGGTTTTTCTTCTCAATCTGGAACCAGCTTTTACTTCTTCTGCTTTGTCAGTACTTCTGTGGGTGCAGGGGGATATTCAAATATAGAGTGAGACATTAAACTTCAATTGATTCCATAACAGATATCTTAAGATAAAAAGGAGGTCAACAGCCTGTCTAGTCTTCTTATATGATGTAGTACAGTCCTCCACTCCAAATGACTTCCTGCTTTACTTAGTAGCGTCACATGATTTTAAGATGTGACCTAACCTAGCCTAAGAGCGAAGCTAATCCTTGCAGTGTGTGGGAACGGAGCCAGACGTACAATGTGGTTCCGTGCACTCTCTCCGGTGCAGACCTCCTCCTGATATCTATGTGTGGTCTGTGCTTCTCCGAAATCACTCCTCGCAGCTCCTCGACGAGAGACCTGAGCTCCCGGGCGTGGCACTCCTGCTGGAAGAGAGAGGAGAGAGAAAGACAATGCCAATGCACTGCTGTGGTGATGATAATATTATATAGTGATGGACCGATTAGTTTGACTTTATACAGAGAAACCAGGGACAATCTCACAAATGTCTGTGACAATTAGCAACAAGATCTGTTATACTTAAGTCAGTAAAACTGAATTAGCACTACCACAGTTTAAGAGCAAACAAACCAATCAGTGTTTTACTGCTTTGTTGAAATGATTTACAGTTTGGTGTCTCTCCTTGCCACAGGAATGTAATGCTGTGTATGTTTTTGATTTAAAAGGCATGGCAGATGTGCTGAGCTTGTGTCTGTTCAGCCAAATAAACAACGATTCACACGTGCACTTGATGGGCTGGAACCGTAGGAGATAGGCAGACTATATGGAGTTCCTGATTGTACCGTGATCTGGGTGTTGGAGACGTGCTGGGAGGAGGGTGGGGCGGTGAGTGCAGATGGGGACGGGGAGTCCAGGTCAGATGGAGCTACATTCAGAGCTGTGCGCAAATTGTGACCTTGGAGCTCCTATAGAAAAGACAAAATTGGTTGTTACTCAAGATTTGGTGTTCAGCTCCATTTAAGAATAGTAAGTACAGTAAGTAAATAGTAACAATAAGTCAGACTAGATAAAGACAATACTATCAAACATGCATGAGGAAGAGAAGCGTAGCATAAAGCATTTAAACTAAATAAGGGTATATCCTTTACAAACATACGCAGACTGTGTGTAAGTAGATAAGCCTTATTCCTTCTTACAAAAAGACTCTTTGTCTGTAATCAGCTCTACCTTCAAGTCCAGCGCATGTCGGAGTTTCAGACGGAAAAAGTCCTGCTCCTTCAGCTGGATGAAATCCTGACAGTCTGCAAAGCTCTCCGACATCTTTGAGAAGATACAGAGAATTTGAAACAATAACACAGTGATGGACGCAAACAGTGACAGAACAGGGAGGATACGTTTCTTTATTTATATAAATATAAACCAACATGTTTGAGATAACAACTGTTAGTAATTCTCAGAAAGAAAAATAAGTTATTAAGATATTGTAAATACTTTGGTTTTAAGACAGTTGCTGATCATCAGCCCATTTTTAACACCTTTTCTAACTGTTTTCATCTGTATCTATTTTGGGGCATTTTGTGTATTTATTACATAGTGGACAGTATGTGAAGAGAAGGTAAAGCTGATGGTCAATGAGGGGAGAGGGAGATGAGGAATGAAATGCAACAAAACTCGCTGACCAAACACAAACCAAAAGATGTTGCAGTTCATGGTCTACACACTATGAACTCAAGGTTTGTTATTTAAAAAGATCAAGAATCTTTTTAAATAACAACTGGTGTGTACTGGTTTGACTTGAAACTTTATATGTATTTCAGTCTGTCACAATCGCATCCATGCTTCTCTTAACACCAGATAACATTTGGTAGTAATCTAATGACTAGAAAAAAGTGTGCATGAGCATCACCTTGTGAAGGATTGCCTCCAGCTGGTCGATCCGCTCCCTCAACTGTTTATCTTTGGAGCGAAGGGCCTCCAGCTCATCGCCAAGTTGTCTCTTCTCCTCCCTGACGAAGGTGAGCTGCTGCAGCCGACGCTGGTTCTCCAGGCTCTGGTAGCGCTTCTCCTGGATAGGATGTTAAATTAAAAGCATAGGGTGGGTGAATTGGATTTTCTGTAAATGTATTGTGGTGTACTGTCTAGATGTGATATGTTGTCATTTAATGTACCTTTTTTAATAGCAAGATTTCACAAATTCAAATTATACTAATTGTTTTCTATTTTCTTCTAGGATAGGGAGAGAGTCGACAGAGAAATGGAACAAATGCTGACATGTGAAAATGAGTTTGAATGTAATATTTTGACTGGGCAAAGATGTCCCAGTAGAGCAATTTTGTGTCTTCAAAATGTCCTCAAAGACTTCATTTGAGTATAATAGCGCCTAAACTTGCTTAGATAAAATCACTGCTGTTGTGTCACTCGTCACTGTTTCGTCGGAGTCAGGTGCGTATTTGGAAGATTTTCAAAATAATAAATTTCTTACAAACTCAGGCTTTTTTTTTTGTTATCAATTACAGACATTTGGATCTCTGAACTTGCCAACAGCTGAGCTGTCAAGTCTGCTGCTTTGGCATACAGAAAATAAAGGAGCATGACGGAACAATAAAAAAAAACAAGTTATACAGTTACATGTTTTACCTGGTACAGCTTGTCCTTAATCTCCTCTAGATGTTGGATTTTGCCCTGCAGGGAGTCGACCTGCTCCCTCCTGGCCGTGATCTCCTTCTGCATGTCCAAGGCTACCTGGAGGCCTGAGACAATCCCACAAGACAAAACGACAGAGAGTTTGAAGAAGAGCAAGGAGGTGATATAGCGAGAAAGAACATCATGCACATAATATATCAGAATACCATTATAAATCCCAGAGGTTTAGTCTTGGACAGGCTTTGTACATATTCGGGACATACTGTATGTTCATCGTCACACATATCAGGTTATATCTGTTTCTTTGTACATCAGTTGTTGAATTAAGTGTCAGTTTAAATAATGTCATGAATCTAACCGTGTCCGTCAGCTCCTTCCAGGGTCCTCAGGGTGCACCTGACCTGGTCCAGCTCGTCGTGGGCGTTCCTGAGTTGACTCTGAAGCTTCAGCACCGCACCCTTGCGCTCCTCGTTCGTGCAGCTGTGGAGCCGCTGCAGCTCCTCGTGCTCCTCTGAAATCGCGCCCGCACAAACACATGCATCGTGAAGCGCACTTTAACGCACACAGCGTTGGAAGGGCTTGGTTGACAGTGAAAACATACCGAACATGGTTCTCTGTTTTCTTAACACAGCAGGACAAGAAGATCATTTGATTTGGCAAAGAAACTGTGAGAGCTGATCTCTTTCTAGAAACAGCCCTGAGTAATTTCTGGTGAATGAAAAGTCTGCTGTACAGAGGTAACATGCGATATGGTAAAAGTCCACATGGAATACGTTATTGTGTGGGTATTAATTAAGTAAAGCCTCATGTTTATATGATGGATATCGGTCTGACATGTGGTGATACACATCAGTAAAGCTCAACTCACTAGTGAGGGTGAGTAACTGCAAGCGCTGGATGTCCAGCTGGATGGTGAGCTGCCGTTTCTCCAGAGTTTCCTCCTGGACACGCACACTTTGTTCAGCCACAGAGGCCTGTAGCTGCAGTATATCCTGCTCTGCAGCAGCCAGGTCTGACTTGTGCCAGTCTAACTCAGCCTAATCAGCATATGGCGCAAGAGGAAGGAAGAGAGACAAAGAGTATGAGCTTAATGATGATGGAGTAGGGGTATGAAAGGGGTATGATAAGTAATAAATAAAATTGCTCCTGACCCTGAGCTGCTGAATCTCCAGCTTGTGCTGGTTTAGCTGGTTGCTGAGAAGGCTGTTCTCCCGGTGAAGGTCGTCGATGGTGCTGTTGTGCATCTGTATGCTGCTCTCTATCGTGTTCTCTCGGTCATCCAGCTTAAGCCTCAGTGTCTCTCCTTCTGCACGCAGGGTCTGGCATCGGCTTTGGGCCTCTTCCAGCCTGGCGAGATGCTGGAAAAGTCAGTTAAGTACAATGAGCTATCAAAATGGTTCCCGGATCACGGTTTATATATAATTTCCTCATGAACATTACGTGCTGGGCTTCATGCTGCCGGAGCTGGAGTTCCTTCTTCTTCTCCTCCAGGAGTTCCCGGTATTTCTCCCCCTCCCGGGCCCTCTGCTCCAGCAGGGCCTGTAGGCAATTTCCACATCAGGGTTAGGAGATAAAAACTGCCTACTGACAATAAGTTTATCTATAACTAATGGAATGAAATGTATACCAATGTGTGCAGCATCAGTAATTGCAATGAAATAGGCAATAACCCTCCTCGTTGACTCGTCCCACCGGTGTATTATGCTGTTCTACCAGCAGATTACACACCTCCACTTGTTCTCTGTGTTCCATCTTAACACGCAGAACTTAAGTATCATTTTAATTACTTCATATAAAGTCAACCTGACACTTCAGTTTCCACTTCAAGGAGTGTGCTTTAATGCAAACATGCATATATGAGGACTTTGGGGATGATAACAAGTAGACAGAATGCTGGTTTGGACATTCATGGTTTTGCTGCTGAACCTTGAAGTGGCCGAGCTGGGACTGAAGCTCCTCTGCCTGTTGAAGAGATCGCTCTTTCCCTCTTTGGGCGTCCACCAGCTGGGACTGAGACCGTGTGAGCTGCTGCTCCAGACAACAAACCTACAACGTCACAAATCAAATCCAACTTCATTGTAGTTTATATTCTGATAGACGAGGCAGACAGGAGTTCCATCAGTTCTGCTTCTCCACATTGTGTTTGTCTAATCATCAAGCTACGCTGGTGTTATTGGTGTATACATCTAGTGAACGGTTGGTTAATATTGACATTTAGCAGCCTCAGTATCTCATTGCTCACATTATATTGTCCATAGTGTTGTTGTATGCGCTTCCTTACCGTATCTGTATGGCTGCAGAGAGTCGACTCCAGCTCACTGACCTGACACCGGTGCAGTAATGTCTGTCTCTCTGCAAGTTTCCTGGGATACAAGTGTACAAGTTTCTGACACATATTTAATTCATGGTCACTGATCATTTAGTAAAGTGGCCTTGGACTGAAAACACTCTCTGATAAAACAGGCACGAAGTGAATGGAAACAACTCTTACTTCAGCAGCTCCAACTTGACACTTAAGCTGAAGCTGTTGTTTTTCGATGAGCTCAGTTTGTCAGTCAACAGCGCCATCTCCTGGCCCAGACTTTCCATCAGGTCTTCCATTCTGGAACAGATCAATACGAAGAGTGAACCCTGCTGTAGTAGACATAATATACCTGTGATATACAATGGCAGAGCGTGGGCCGACAACCCAAACTATGTTCAATGACTATTCTCCAACTAAAACTATGTTTACAGATTAGAAATTAACCCAACAATGTTTGTTTTCTTTCATATATGACAAAGAAAAGCAGCCAATCCTCACATTTAAGAAGCGGGAACTTAAGAACATTTGTTTTTTTTTGCTTGAAAAGTGAAAGAAATTAAGAAAAATCTATAATCAAAACAGTTGTCATTTTTATGCCGATTGACCAAACCATTATTGGACTTATCGCTGCAGCTCTCCATTAGATCACCTTTCGTTTTGCTTATTTACTCCACCGCTTTCCTCACTCCCCAGATGTTGTGTTGACGGCTATGAAACAGAAAAATGTATCAGACATAATAAGAGGAAAAGTGTTTGTCTGTGACTACAATACACGTAATATGATTCGTAACTGACTTCTAGTACTTACTGTAAAAAGTCTCTCCTGCAGCTTCTCTGACTCGTCGTTAAAATCCTCAGTTAACTTAGCAGCAGGTGACAGCTGTCTTGAAGTAGTGGCGTCGTTTGGCCTGGTGATGGCGTTGTCTCCACATTGTGTCTCTTGAGATAACAGCGAGTACATCTCTTTTACATTTCGTTCCAATGTCTCTACTTTCCTGTGAAATGCCAACGCCTCGTCCTGCGTCTCCTGCAGCTTCTGGTCCTCGGCCCTTTTGATGTTTTGGAGCTCCTCCAACATGAACAGCATCTTTTCCATCTGACCAACATGTGTCCTTGAATCCTTCAATCTACAAATAAAAAGATCTGTGGGTCAAAGAGATTTAAAACACTTATTTACAGGAGTAACATCTTATCAGTGTCTTCACCTGAGGTTGGACAGGACGGCCTTCTCCTCGCGGACTTTGTGCAACTTAGCCTGCAGGTTCACGATGGCTTGGTTAAAACTGAATGTCTCTCTTTCAGGTTGATCGCACGTCTGTGTTTGAGAGGGTAAAATAATACATTACATAGAGAAAGCATTACCAATTGTGTATTTCAGACAGCATCAAACTAACAAGATTCACGACTGGAAAGAAAGTATGAACCTTGTTGAGCTGCAAGTCAGACAGCTGTTGAATACAGTCATCTATTGCAGTTCCCAACACCTCGTTTCCAGGAGAGCTGATTTCCCCTTGGTTTAAATGATCCAGATCACAGACCAGGGGCTCTAGCTGCTGGTGGGCTGAAGGAATAGTGGAATCCCCAGGTGAATCATCTGCCAAAAGAGCAAAGAAGGTTTAAAATACACGCAGTGTATGTTGTCAAAGATAAGGTTTGGTGAAACATGCATCTTTGCAGCACTTACATGGGTTGAGCTTTTGCTAATGTTGAATTATTTTTTAAATACTTTGCTTTCCAGTGTTTTTTCACTACCCATCTGTATATCTAGTCAGGTGATTTAGGTTTTAGAATAAGCTTCGGCTTTGGTCATTGTATCATAACGTGGGTGGTATCACCACTTAGGGTGCTTTTCAGTAATTGTATCATAAAGTAGGAAAAATGAATAATCCCTACTGAACACGTTATTTTTGTCATCTCACTGCTGCGTGACGCTGCTTGTACTCACAATAGTTACTGTGGTTGAGACAGCTTTGTCCAGGTGAGCTGTGGATGCCGTATGTGCAGCCAAACCTCTCCACGGTTATTTTGGTTTCATTTTCCACCTCTTCTTGAAGCCTCTGTGTTTCCTTGGTGCGCCTGTCAAGCTCCTTGCTATAACAAAGGACGAAGAAAAAGAAATTAGGAGGGATGGAGAGCCATAGCCATAGTGATGCCATAGACATAGTGCTGTCTATTTCCAGATGTGAAACTACATTTGAAGTATGTCCAATACTTCAAATTTAGAGATCAGGTCAGTAGCTGTTGACATTATTTGGTTCATTTCGACCAGGTTGTATTTTGATCATATTGTTTATTGTATGCAACATGTTTTGTGGCTGTATTTTTTATAACTTAGGACAGTTTTATGTTGTCACTTTGATTGCCATTTTTTAAATCAAATCAAAATAAATCTTGAACTAAAGCAGTGGCTGCTGATGAGCTGTGGTTGAGCTGAAATATCAAATGAGCAAATGGCTGCAATGCATTTGGTATTTGGTAAACATATTGCATGAAGAGTTGTTCATACCTTAATTCATCTAGAGTCATGCTGTTAAATCTCAGCCTTGGAGAGGCGCCATCATGGGTCTCTGTAAAGAACAAGTTGAACAAATGACTTGAAGAGCTGAACAATTCAATAACAGTAGTTTAAATCCAACAGAGATTCCCCTCTGCCTTAATCTAGCGGCAGTTAGCTTCACAGTAACCTACCCGTAGTTCCTGCTCGTGTTAGTTTTCTATGGTTCGGTGGAGATTCAAATTGCAAAATTGTATTGCTGGAAGGCTGAATACTGTGAGGACCGGAGGGCTGAACGTCCGATGACATATCTGTTCACATCCGGAACCTAACCTATTAGTTAAGTTCAAGCTATACCTCCTCGAAGCTAACATCAACAGCTAGCATTAGCCACTTAATTGTCATTGATGATAAAGTTCTATCACCATGGAAACAGCATCTTTGGCTACTTCCTACCTAGCGTAATGCTAATCAATAATTCGATGTAACTCGGTGCTAATGCGTAACATAGTTAACATTGTTTGACTGCGGAGGTTAGTGAGGTATTTTGTTTAGTAAAGCTGATGTTGAAATGACCGCAAAAGTAACGTTAGCGCCGACACTTTGAAATATTCCGCCAACATCCGCTTTCCTTCCCGAACAGTTCATGACGCAACCACACGACGCAGAGGCGTTTTCCCGTGGTGCATGATGGTCATTGTAGTTTACGGTTGTTTGTTTATTCAGGGCGGACCCTCTCTTTTCAGCAGGGATCAAGGGTCTTGTTTTTTTAACATTTACCGACCACCATCGTACTCAAGATGGAAATGTGAAGAGCTGAAAACTGTATTTAAGTTGCAGCGCTATTATTTCCTGCACGTCGGCGGCTTCTGGGCAAAGTAAGACGAAGGGTTGTTGATTTACGATAGCAAGCTAACGGTAGTTAGCCAATGTTGGCATTATTTATGTTTCTGACGAGTTCAGTTTTTTTGGCATTTATGGATGTTGTAAGTTATTATTTCAAGATTCGATCAAAGTTTAATAATTCAGGCTCTTCTGAAATGTGTAATAGTGACCCAGTTATAGGTGACCTGGTCTACATTTAGCCCAAATCAATGCCAATATTGACTTTGATTGTGTGAGTGTTAATAATGTTGTACACATTATTCCCACTATTTAGTTTATTATACTTGTATAACTATGTTATAATTAGATATGGTCAGGAATGTGTTGTTTTGGGGCGGCTGGGGAGGGGGACACTATTTACATGCAGACTCTCCCTTGCATCAATGCAGATGGATTGAAATATGTTGTTTTCCAGGATGAGGATTATTCAAGCCATTGACAGCGTGCTCCTGAAAGAGTTGAAGTCATGTCGTGCAAAAGAGTACAACTTTCTTCCCAGAGAGACTGGCCTGAGGATGATGGAGTCAGCTTCCACAGAGGTAACCCGCTGAGCCACGTTTACATATCTTTGGTGTCGGTGCAGGCTTATGGGATTGCTAAAATGATATTCATTTTACCAGCGATGTCAATCTAATGTATCGTGGTATATTTTCAGAATCACAGCGGAGTGTCTGCGAAATGCAGGGACACCAGAGTGGAAGAACTGTGGGGTCTGACCAGTTTCTTTGGCTACAGCACTCAAACATTTGTTCAAGCTGTCAATTTGCTTGATAGATTCCTCGCCATTATGAAGGTAGGAATATAGTGTTGTTTCAAGTTACAACATTGGATGTTTTGCATCACCAGTAAGAAGGAAACCACAAAGACTTTGTTTGACCGTGAATCATGGGATGTAGACTCACACTCTCCCTGTTGTCCTTGTGTCAGGTGCAGCCCAAACACTTGCCCTGTATTGGTGTCTGCTGTCTTCACATTGCAGCGAAAATGGTCGAGGAAGAGAACAATGTCTCGCCCACCCACGAACTCATTCGCATCAGCCAAAGCAAGTTCACTGTGTCCGACCTGTGTCGCATGGAGAAGATCATCTCAGAGAAGCTCAGTGTGGAGCCCGAAGCAGTGACGGCTTTAACTTTTCTTCGCCTCTACTACCCAACCTTCACGTTCCTGCCTACTGAAAGGTAAACATTTAATTGAATTGTGTGTACTCGTGTTGTTATTGCAGATGCATTGCTCCAGTTGGTATGGAGTTGGTCAAATAGATTCTGCTTTGTGAGCTTTGTACTGGCGGATCACATTAGGATTCCCTCTATATTTTAAGGGAGGAGATCCCAAGCATTGGGAGACTGGAAGCCCAGCTTAAAGCCTGCTTATGCCGACTTGTTTTCTCTAAAGCAAAAGTAAGGATTGTTCTAAGGTGACAATTTCACAGTATATTAGCATTCACACTTTGAGTCCCAGGACTTACTGATATGCTACTTTTCTCGTTTACAGCCATCAGTGCTGGCACTGTCCCTCATTGCTCAGGAGTTTGAAGCCCTCCAGTCCATCAACTTGTCCAAGATTGTACAGCAATTCCAAAGACACCTGAAGGTATAAAAAGATTTTTTTTCTCAATTCATTTATAATTTTTGCTCTGCAAAATGTCTGCATATATAGTGAAACATGGCCATCACATGTTATTAGAAGAATATCATGTGAGAAGAATGTTTTGTTTTGTCTGTCCAATAGTCTAAAACCAAAATATATACAGGTTGACTAGAAAGACTAGAAAATAGAATAGAATAAAAAAATATTTTTTATAAGCTTCAAATTAAATGTTTTGTTTCTGTCATTTGTTTGCCGTAGTGTCTGCTGTCTATATTCTTGATTAAAAAAAACATCGAGACAATTATTTCTCTGTGTTTCTCTGGACTTTTTTCGTCCACTGCTGAGAGATTCCATAGTTCATTTTTTGTGGCATTATTTTAACACCACACTATGTTTTTTTAAGAAATATTGAGCAGCATTTAAGGCTCTTATGTGGCTAATATGCTTAAGTTTGTTTTTCTTACTCCTCCAATTCCATCATTTCTTAAGTCTCTCAGCTTTGTATTATAAATACTTTGAAATTGTACAATGTGGCATGTCAGTGTCACGGTCTGATCACGTGCACGTATCGTATGTGGAAAAACACTTGTTGATGACGGTGTAGTCAAAGACTATTTCTGTCTGCAGCCTCTCAGATGTTTCCTGTTTGTCTTCTTCCCAGATCAGCGACAGCGAGCTGCTCCACTGGAAGGAACTCGTGGCCGAATGCATGACTGAATACTGCTCAAGCGAATGTAACAAACCAGACAACAAAAAACTCATTTGGATCGTTTCCAGGCGAACGGCCCAAAATCTTAAGGCCAATCACGTCAGTGTGCCCGGCCTGCCAACTATTCCTGAGGGCATCTGGGACGAGAGTGAGAGGTTAATAGTCCCGTTTTTCCATTTGCTTCATGCTGAATTTCCTCTGATTGAATAAACTGTGCTGTGATGATGAGATATTGAGGAACGCGGTCTTTCCTGAATGCCAACAGACTCATTTTTAAGTCCTCAAATTCATGACTCAGCAAAATCACAGCTGTTAACAGTAATTAAAGACAAGAAGTTTTATTTTCGAGTTGAACTGTATCCATGAATAGTTAAGTGAGTACTGGAGTAGACAGTCTTACCAACCCAAAAGCCTTAATTTGCTAAAATCATCATTCTGTCATTTATTACCTTAGTTGATATCACTCTGAACTATGGCTGCAACTAACAATTTCTTTCTCCGTTGAGTCGTCCGTATCATCAGTCTATAAAATGTCAGCAAATAGTGCAGACGGGCCATCACAGTTCAACAGAACCCGAGTTGACGTCTTCTAATGTCTTGTTTTGTATGACCAACCTTCCAAAAGACGAAGAGATTCAGTTCATAATGCAAAACAGCAAAAAAAAAAAAACTGGAATTAGTGAAACTTGATGTTTCCTCTTGAGACATGACTTAAATATTTAATTAATCATCAAAATTGTTGTAGATTAAAGGGGATTTCCAGCAATGTTGTACTGCACAATAGCATCTTTTCATGAGACCCTCCCTGTAAATAGCCACATCTTTTAAACTCTATCTTTTTGGGGGGTTTTTGTGAACATTTTTCTCCAAGCCAAAGCAGAGACAACACCAGAGTTATTGTCTCGGAGTTCACGAAACGCCTCCAGAACCACAGAAGACATCTGTCCGTTCACTCGTTGATTCATCGGCTACTTGTTTCAGCTCTACCCTGAAGCACTGAGTATTAATGGCCTCCTCTTCTCTCTTAGTGAGGACTCCTGTGAGGACATGAGCTGTGGAGAGGAAAGCCCGTGTGGCTCGCCAGGAAGTGACAGCGAAGGAGCCTTCTTCCCCTCCACCTTTCTCAACCGCAAAAAGTGACGTGTCGTCATTGTGCAGTAGGGACGGTTTGTCCCCTAAACTGTATCCGATTTAAGGTAGTCACCATGTTTCTGAGCAACTTGTCCTACCACCTTAGGTACGACAAGTGGCGGGTTTTAATCATTAAGTGCCTGTGTTGATTCAGTTTACTGTCGGTTTTTTTTAATGTTTAAAAAGAATACATATCCTATAAATGCAAAATGGAAAATTGCAATATATTGGCAGCTTGACGGTAATGCGTCTGAATGTCTTTTTCCGAGATGTTCTCTTTGTGTTTTGTTTGTGTCCGAGCTCGGCACATTCATGGAGAATCCGTGAAGCACAAGGGATAACTTGTGGTACACTCACTGTTGAATACCATCTAACACACTACCACATCCTCCATCTTTTTTTAAACCTGTTTTTCTACTCAATATCTACATATATAAAGTATTCCGCCAGAATATATTACACTTATGTACACAATATGACATCTTAGTGTGAAAATACCAGATTGTTTATGCATGGATACATTGAAATATGTGATTATGAATGGATGTTGTTCATGTTTACCAAAATAAGCTTATTGTAAAAAAAAAAAATGTTTAAAAAAATGTATATAAAATGTAAAAAACAAAGAAGGAACAAATTGTATGTTTTGTGAACTCTACATACTGTGTGTTGTATTTGGATATCATGTGGAAGATGTTGGAAGGGTCAGAAAAAATCCCTCCAAATAAAAGAAGTGCTTTTCATCCTCTTGTTTTCACTTGCTTGTGTTTTGAATTGTCCACTAGTGGTGAACTGGGGTGCTGCCAAAAAATGTGGTGTTGATATCGCATGGTAACTCTTTGAGACCAATCTGAAACACTGACTTATTCTGGTTCACTTAAAAGTCATATAGAGAAGAACTGTAACATGAGATGATTTCATCATATTTTAAAATGTTCATGTGCCCTCAAGACAAACACAAACCACATGCTGAAGGGACGGGACTTCATCTTATATCCTGCAGTATAATTCATGCATGACACCCTCAGGAGTTATGCATTAGTTATGCATCAAGCATGTCTTCCTGTTGCATTCAAAATGTCATAAGTATATACTCATTATGCAGAACTGCCTATTTCACAATAATATTTATTATATTATCGGGTTACAATTATTGATACATTAATGCGTACACCACTATAATGTCGCAGCTGATAAAGATTGAGCTAATTTCACTTACTTCATACACTGCTCCATATCTTAGTAAATGATAATACATCATCGTTTATTTGTTGATTTATTTTAATATTAATTATCTGAATCTACAATCTAGTAACTAGCTATGAAACAAATTCCTTTCCTTCCATAAGGAATGACTCAAGTAAAGTACCTCAAATTCATTCAAAACCAATAGTGGAAGAAGTTCTCAAATCTTCTGCTTGAGCAAAAGTAAAATAACTCACCTTGCAGAATGGATGGCCCATTTCAGAGTAAATTATGTTACATTTTTTAAATATAATTATTGATGCATCCATGTGCATTACTTTATGTTACCGTTGGTAAAGGAGGAGTTCATTTGTGTATTATTTTTAACTTGATACCGCTCCTCCCTGGGGATCATTACAGTCTCATCCTAACCAATAATGACACATTCCTTTTTATTTGTTTTAAAAGCTATAGTATAAAGAAACAACATGTGGAAATGCTAGTAAAGCACAAGCCCCTCAAATTTACTTGAGTAATGCTCGGATTAAAGACCGGAGGGCACAAGTTAGTGGATTTGTGTGATTTTTCCTCCCCCATCTCTCTATTTCAATCCCATTTAATTCATTATTGGACAAGCTTTCCTTTACGCTGAGAGCTGCAGAGTGTGTGTGTGTGTGTGTGTGTGTGTGTGTGTGTGTGTGTGCGTGAGTGTGTGTGTGTGTGTGTGTGTGTGTGTGTGTGAGGAGCTGATGATGCTACTTCTCCTGGTGGTGGACGGGGCTTGTCTTTTAGCGGGCTGGGTGTGTTGACACGCATTTTTGCTCCATCTCCATGATTAAACCGGCAGCCTGGAGGGGAGTTGCCGCGGAGAGTGAAGCAGCAGCAGCAGCAGAAGCAGGAGAAGAAGAAGAAGAAGCAGTCAGGGGGAATGAAAGAGGACCGAGCCGCGGCATCTTCACCATGCAGACGACTACCACCACCAGCCGTCTATTTTATTCGATTATATGAGCCCACGAGCGCCCGTTTGTCTGTATCTCGGAGGCAGGCAGTGTGCCGACCCGGCGATTACAACATAGGCCAACGCCTCGCTGCAGCTTCATACAGGGAATGAAAACGCACTCAAGATGGTCCGCATCGCCAAGGCCCTGGGTTTGGTTATTCTGTGCGTCGCCGTGCTCATACTGTCGCTCATCAGCTATGTGTCCCTTAGAAGAGACAGCCTCTTCGGCTCCTCCAAATACTACATGGGAGGTCCGCGGATCATGTTCCACGCAGGATTTCGGTGAGTGATATTCGTGGTTGTGATGCAGAAAATTGTTGTTGTTGTTGTTGTGAATGTAAACACAGAGGAGTCGGGCCTTGTGTGCACGATTCAACCTGGATGTGATCTACCAGCTCAACACATCACTTTCCCCCTCAATTTGGGCCAAATGCTTCCTGTCAATCAAACGATGGTGAGCTGTCCGAGGTGCTGATGTTGTTGCTATGGGCGATGCATGTCGTAACAGTACGTGTACTGTAAACGCTTGCATCATCAGCAACATCACATCCAATTGAGGCAGCTCAAAATACATATTTCTCAAGTACTGTGTTGAAGTATAATTGTTCAGTACTTTCTCAATATTTTAAGGGAAATATTGTATTTTGTACACCGCTACATTGCATCTTTCTCTATACTTCTCCTGTACACTATACATTTCAGAGGGAGATATTTTACTTTTCCATCCATCTAATCTGCCGTTGTAAATGTTAGTAAATTGTCAATAAATGGATTTTGGTCCAGATCCAATGCAGACCTTTTCCAGGAGGTATAAGAAGTCTAAAGGGTCCAACCAGTCAAAGTCATTTTCCACAACCTGACAACCCGAACGTTATTGACCCATAAAATCAGATTAATAAATTAGAGATGAATGAATTGCTTTAGATGTATTAAAATGGGTTTCCACTGCTGTTACATTTACAAGATTAAAACACATATTTGTTAAACGTAGAGAATCAGAATCTGATGATTTCTAAGGAGTATGTGATTATTGTAATGGCAAAATATATTTTAACCATGTGCTTCTAATCAAATGTATATTAAAGTGTCTGCTAAGGAAAAAGAGGAAAGGCAAGTAGAAAACACTGCCTGCCCTTCCTGTGAAGTCGACATCTAGAACTACTTCTGTTTCTTAGAGTTTCGAGAAAACTAAGCTAAGCACAAAGGTCCGTTTTGGGGCGCCTACACAGGCCAGTTGAACCCAGTTCTGCTTCACATGCATATAGAACTTCTGCTATATGACTCATCTTGGGTGTTACTTTGTCTGTATGTGCATAAAACGACATGTCCATCGATCACTGGCAGAAGCTTTTTCGCAGTACACTGAGATACGTGTCTGCTGAACCGCTCTCTTGCTTGCAAGCAATAAAGACGAAAACTTTGATTCTCTCAAGACTCTGTTTATTGACATAGATTGAAAACCTTGACTCTTCTCCCGATTAATCATAGAAATCTTCCATAACATTATGTCCAACATTAATGGTTTTCGGTGGCTTTATGAAAAAACTCCTTGTTTTCCTCAGAATAACCAGAACGATCTATGTGGATCTCTTGTTTTAATACCTCAGAAAAAATATTAATACCAAAATTTCATTAATCCTCTTTAAAACAAGACCAAACAAAAACAAAGAAGAGAGTAGTTCACACAATGGAGTCTCAGGTTTATATGTCTTATGATGTTTTTCCACAGGTCTCAGTTTGCCATGAATTTCCTGGACCCCTCCTTCATCCCGTTAACTAACGCCCTGAATGAGGAGCTCCAAGGAAAACCGTCCAAATGGAAGTTCAACAAGACAGCTTTTTATCTGCAGAAGTGAGAGATTTTAATTCTGAACTATTTTCCACTTCTTCTTCTTCTTCTTCTTCTTCTTCTTCTTCTTCCTCTTCTTCCTCTTCTTCCTCTTCTTCCTCTTCTTCTTCTTCTTCTTCTTCTTCTTCCTCTTCTTCTTCTTCTTCCTCTTCTTCCTCTTCTTCCTCTTCTTCTTCTTCTTCTTCTTCTTCTTCTTCTTCTTCTAGTATGTGTCTTCTTGCAGGATAAACAGCAGGGGTTGCTCTGTCAGAGCTTACGTTAAAGGGAATATATCAAAAGACACCAGAGGACAAACAGTTCCATCTTGGATTCTGTAAGAAAGTTGGGTTTCTATTGGGTGGTAGAAAGTAACTAAGTACATTTACTCAAGTAATGTAAATAAGTAGTAATTTGAGGAACTTGAACTTCACTTTAGACTTCTACTCCACTTCATATCAGAGTGAAATATAGTATTTTTTTTACTTCACTACAACATTTTGACATTCTTAGTTACTTTACAAATTGACAAAACATACAAAGAGTCTATAAATCAATTAGTCAATAGAAAATTAAATGGAATGGCTACTATTAAGAGTCATTTTCCAGGCAAAACATTTTCATGGTTCCCGCTTCTCAAATGTGAGAAATTGCTACTTTTCCTTTTAATAATTTGCTTTTTGTTTTTTTTAAACAATTTTGAGGTTTGGATGTTGGTTGGACAAATGAAGGATTGTGAACTTTGGGTAATTGTGATGCATTTCTCACTATTTTTAGATTTGTTATGAACCAAACAATTAATCGATTAATGGAGAAAATAATCAGCAGATGAATTCATAATAAAAATCATCATTAGCTTTGCAGTCCTAAACTAAAAAGTAAAAAATGTGCTCCACCTCAACTCAACTACAACAATAAGATCCTGCTTTTACACATTAATGTGTGAGTAATAATAATCCAATATCATATATATGATTTATTATACACTATTTTCTTCTTTGCAGTATTGCTGCTATTACTAAAGTAAAAGATCTGAGTACTTCTTTGACGTATGCCTGTCCCAGTGTTAAAGTGTTTTTGTCTCTTTTCAGGAAAGATATCTTCAGCTACATCGACATTCCCACCAACTTCTCCCTCACAAAGAACAGCGTGCGTGTTGGCCAGCTGATGCACTTTGACTACTCCAGCCACAAGTACGTCTTCTCCATCAGCAACAACCTGAAGTCCCTGCTCCCAGACTCCTCTCCCATCCACAACAAGCACTACAGCATGTGCGCCGTGGTGGGCAACAGCGGCATCCTGACAGGAAGCCACTGCGGTCCTGAGATCGACCAGGCCGACTTTGTCTTCCGCTGCAACTTCGCCCCCACGGAGATCTACTCCAAGGACGTGGGCAAGAAGACCAACCTCACCACCTTCAACCCCAGCATCCTGGAGAGGTACTACAATAACCTGCTGACCATTCAAGACAGGAATAATTTCTTCCTCAACCTGAAGAAGCTGGAGGGAGCCATCCTGTGGATCCCTGCCTTCTTCCTCCATACCTCAGCCACAGTAACCAGGACCCTGGTGGACTTCTTTGTGGAGCACAAGGGACAGCTGAAAGTCGAACTGGCCTGGCCGGGAAACATCATGCACGATGTCAACAAGTAAGAGTGTTGATCTGATTGGTAGTTCAGATTTTGTCAACTGACGTGACTTAAGAAGCTAACTGGAAAGTATAATCAGGGCCACAACTCTGGAGTTTACATTTAACAGTTGAAAACGTACCCATGGTGGATTTTACTTTACTTTAATTGCTTTCATTTGACTAATTTTAGGCCAACAAGATTAATATGTAAAGACGTTGCACTGGGTATTGCTTATATATTATATCTTATTTTATGGAATATTAACATGTTACAGTAGAACAAACTGCTGTTAAATACAAAGCTTTGCCTAAATAACATACAGTCTAAAGTCAAACTGACAGGTTTCACGATTAGTTTTAGATTAAATGCATAAATCTTACCATTCATCTGATGCTTTTTCGATACTCAACTCTACAGACACATTTTGGTTGGCACCATTGGTTGGTATTATAGTACGATAACTGGCTTTATTATTATAATTGACAGTTACATTTTTGGTCACTTGGATGACAGCAGGAACAAGCTGCACAAGATTGAAAAATGAAATTACATTTTAAATTGATATGGCAACTTTGTTAACAGTTGCCTCTTTACACATCCATCAGAGTAACATTGGCATTCACTTGCAAGTGAATGCTAGTGTAGTGGAGTAGAAGTATAACATTGCATAAAATGGAAATACTTAAGTATCTCAAATTTGCAATTAAGCAAAGTACTATACTTGAGTCTGCATATAGACATAAGGGAAGTGGGACTATGGTGGATTATGGTGATGAAGGATTAATCGTGGTATTCTGCTCTCAGAGGTGTTTTAATATAATGTCTAATTTTGGATGGTTCACTTGTTTCCCCCCCCCCCACAGATTCTGGAAGACTAAAAACCTCTCCCCGAAACGTCTCAGCACCGGGATCCTGATGTACACGCTGGCGTCCGCCATGTGCGACGAGATCCATCTCTACGGCTTCTGGCCCTTCGGCTGGGACCCCAACACGGGCAATGATCTGCCTTACCACTACTACGACAAGAAAGGGACCAAATTCACCACCAAGTGGCAGGAGACCCACCAGCTGCCCAGCGAGTTCAAGCTGCTCTACAAGCTGCACAGGGAAGGCGTGATCAAACTCAGCCTGACGCACTGCTCCTAGACATGCAGTGGTTTTTAAGAGATGACTCCAGAGACCCAGATCCATCCGCTCTGCTCAAAACTTCTGTTGTGATCCACGATGCATGATAAGTGTTACGGCAATTTACGACACCCTCTTTCGACAAACACACACTCACATCGCGCTGTAATTTCACATGAAGATGTCACAGACTTGTCACAGCGTTGTCATTCATTTATTCGGTATATGGTTGTCTTCAGCACTACACAGTTAGCACTTTTTACGCTGCTCTGTTGCTTCCATTACGCTCCTTTGCATGGCTGCTGGCCGTGGCTAAACAGCACGAACAGAACTATTGTAACTGGAGTTTGCGAGGGGGATTCAACGCAAAGTCAAATCTTCCAGTTCTGTTTAACACAGTGTTGATTGATTAATAGCCTTTTACAACAGTATACTGATTCTGTACACTGAAATCACTGCCTAATCTCAGGGAAGGAGTTAGATCAGTGTTTTTTTGTAATCAGATTCAAGGCCTCAAGAGAGGTGAATTTCCTGTTTTCAGGCCTTTGTCCCCCAATCTGAGGTGTCAGACAATCTGCACTGCTCTGGAAGATGGTATTTGTTTACTGTACCCTATATATATACCGTATATATCTATAAATATATATGTACCGTATTTATATATGTGTACTTGTGTGTCTTTTATTTTCTGTAGACAGTGTGACTGTCCACTTCAAATGTTTTGGAGATTCTTCAAATTTTTGGAATAATGTTTGACATTCCAACAACAAGCCATAAATTCATAGACGGACGATAGTGTGTTTTCATTAGAATGCAGAATTTTAGAAAGTGGTATTGGCCTACATTAGGTTTTGAGACTATAAGACATTTAAAAACATCTTCCAACAAGTCTATTGCCACGCTAGTAGCTACATTTAAGTCACAGAAACTTGATTTTCTAAAACATATATACCTAAAATGTTGTTTACCTAACTAACCTAACTGGCATATCATATTGTATGTTTTGCATTTTTGTGACGTGCAGTTTCATATCTCCAAAGTTTACATTATTGCACAGTTCAGGTGTGTCAAATCAATATGATCTTCTTTACTCTTAAACCTAAACAGGTCTTATATTAGCAAGCTAACATTGGCTTTGTCAGTTGGTTCAATTAGCTATGCCAAAACTATTGGCTGTTGTAAAACCTGTTTTGATTGAGTAAACAAGCGGGAGCAGAGGGTACCACAGTTTCTTGTGACCTAAATCATGGCGCTAACGTGGCGAAGAACATCAGGAAATACAACATTTTCGGACAGTTTCTTCAATATCAACAACTAAGGTTTACCACTATTTCAATTATGAAAAATACTAAAGAAGATAATACACTATTTATTATACAGATTTTGTTGACTGAGGGAAAAGTTATTTATTCACCGTGTAACCATATTGATTCCAATATTTGTGACGTAAAACGAAGAAGTGAATGAATGTTATATGACTTACTGCATCTCGTATAAAGAGCATGACCCATTTAAATTACATTGCATGTGAAGCACTAACAAACATTTTAGGCTAGTTTTATACAACCTTTTTGAAGATTGTTTTGAGGGTAAAAATTCAGTTCTTTGCTATTGTTTGTATTCCTGCTGGTGTATTCCTTAAGAATATCACCAGTGTCTTTTTATGAGAGGCGTTTGAAAGCTAAAAGTAGAACCCTAATATATTCCACATGGGACCAAACCTCTACAGATCAACTGAAAAATGAACAAGCTTTATTTTTTGTAACTGTAGATAATCTTGGGTTCTCAAAAACAGTCCACCATGTCATGCCAGACTGACGCAGACTGGTGGATATGGGGGGGGGGGGGGGGGGGCCGGCCACATGACTCGTCTCATGACTCTGAAACATGTGCTCCTCGTTGTAAACTCTCTGGCTTAGGCTGAGGTTTAATACACGGAGCAATGCAGGCATTTGCATTTACCAGATAGTAGTGCGTGTTTTTGTGCTCAGTCAGATTAAGCATGGTAGGAGTTTGCTCGACATCCCGTCCCACACAAAGCGTTTCTTTATGTCCGTCTCCTTGAGACAAGATGAACATTTCAGATTTATGTGTCTCGTCTCTGAATCACAGTGCAGTCGCCACTATGAAAATACATAACTGATAAAAAAAAATGTTTGTTTTGCTGAATTGTAGGCCATTTAATATGTCATAGATGTGTACATTTAAGGATAATCTCCGTACTCCGTCATTAGGAATGTTTTGTAGGTACACCAAAGACCTCGTGTTCAAGGGAGAAATGTTAGCTTGATACAGATTGTTCGGGGATTTTGGAAGATGTATGACAACTAACAAGTATTATTGTATAAGAAATCACTTTTTTGATGTTGAATTTGATGTTGAATCACACTTTTTGTGGCACACAAATCATTTTAAACTTTTAGATTGTTTGGCTTCAAGCCAAATTAATGTGGTGGTTTTTTCTTTGTGACTCCATGAATGTTGGAAAAATCCACTGACATGAATGCAGGTCATTTTACGTTTCTGTCTTATTGTAATCAAAATCAATGTATAGAATGTGTGTAAACCATAATGATGCTAACAAAGTCTGTGAGGATTGTATTTCCAGTCAGAATACCGGTATAGCTTTTAGTACATTACATGTAAATGACAATACAGTGACATATACATAACCTAAACATAAAATGTCTTTATTCCAAACGCAGCACTATACAGGATTTGTTCCAACAACCCTTTAACATTCTTGTACTTGTGTTCGATCTGCATGGCAATTTTGTTCCATAATGCATAAAAAAGCTTGGCTGCTTATGTACATGTCGTAAAAAAAAGTCATAGATCATGTAAGTGACTTTGCTATCTTGGTTGTTCTCACAAAAACGATCATTCATATAAGAAATGTAACCATGTCTTAAATGTTTTTTGATTATGCTCCATGATACATATACGCTATGTGCCTGCATATTCCTTCCATCAATGCCTCAATGTGTCAAATAAAAACTGTATTTTTCTCTGATAATGAATTTACTTTTTTTCTGAATAACAACCACTTGGTGCATTAAAAACATCGCAGTTTTTTTTACAACAACACCAATATTCACTTACTATATACAAATTGGTTATCTTGTACTCCTTTCCTTCCTCTCTCTCTCTCTTCTCACAATGCACAAGCTGTGAATAAATAACGTGACAGACAGCAGATGTCAAGTGAGGAATTCACACCTTAATAACAATATTGGGCCCGATTTCCTCTCAAGTATGGATAATCTGTCAGTTGATTTTGAGATCACACCTAGCAGGCCCCCTGGTGAAGCTCCAGCAAGCGGCAGCATTTCAAAAACACAGTGTCATTGGGGGCAAATGTGAAAAGAGTTGCTGCTGGTGGTAACATCAGCAGGCACACGTCCTACTGACAGGAGCCTCCTCGACATGGCTGGTGACGGGGCTGCCGTTGGGTTCAGAGCTGGGGCCCCCGGGAGTGCTCTGCTCCATCCTCTTCATCACCAAGTCCAGGAGGGTGGTCACCGCCTGGTCCACGTCAACGCCCGTCACTGCACTCGTCTCAAAGTAGGGGATGCTGACGAGAACCGAGAGAGGAGTTTATTGACATGTGTGTGTGGTTCTCAACCTTTTTTTCTGCCTTTTAACCCTTGTTAAATAGTTTGCACATGTCTATTAGTCCTGAGTAGTTCAAACATAACGTTTTATTATGAATCAAATATTCAACCCTCAGGAGGAAGATGAGTGGGGGAAGGTGGAAAACAGCTCACTAGCACCATCCTGTGGTGTACTGGTGAAAGAGGCAAAGTAGCGTCTAAGTAACCCTACTGTATTTAGTGCTTGGTCATCAAATATATAAAAATACACTTTATTATAATGAGAGTATGACAATCAAGTAGTATCACTTAAGTTATAAATATATATAAAATATCTAAGTAAATGACTGAGCCTTATGAAGACATAGCTATATCGTTCTTTGGCCCCTGAGTGTGGAGTAAGTGTAAAGCAGGTCAGGTGTTGTATATAAACTGGCTCAGCAGAGGGCAATCGGTGTCTGCTTAGATTAGTTTCATGTGTTTCGATATTTAGAGTCTGACGAAAAGAAAAAACAGGATGTTTTAGCGTCCCACATCAGAAGCGACATCAGTGATATTCATCTCCACTACACTTCACACACTGCCTTTAACATGTGCCGTCTCTAACAATAGTGCTGTATGTAATGCCTCACCCGTATCTGTCTGCCAGATCTTTGGCCTGTCTCGCATGAACATCCCTCACATCCCTCAGGTCTGCCTTGGTGCCCACCAGCACCACGTCTGGACTGTCACAGTACGCGTTGGCCTGCAGCTGACCTGAACCCACACAGAGGAAGTCATTTAAACCCATGAAATGCAAATAGACGCGCATGAGCAGACTTTAAGCTATGTTAGTCAAGTTTCTCAAACTCTCTCTCAACTGCAACTCACTATAGCGGCAACACGAGAGAAAACATTGATCCAAAAGAGTATTGAGCTGCAGCAGAGCAGTGCTGCTGAGATGACACATACTCATCCAGTTCCTGACGTTGAGGAAACTTTGCTGATTGGTCAAGTCGAACATCAGCAGGAAGCCCATGGCGTCTCTGAAGAAAGCGGTGGTGAGGCTGCGGAACCTGAAAACAGGTTTTTATTTTTTTTACATTTGTAAAGCTCCACTATTTAGCCCAGACAGAAATATCTCAGCAACTGTCGGATAGATTTTCATGATATTTTGAAAAGACATTCATGGGCCCCAGACGGTGAATCCTACTGACTATGGCAACCCCCTGATTTTCCCTTTAGCACCCCCATGAGGTTGAGATTTGTAGAACTGTTGGATGGATTGGCATTCAAAATTTGGTACAGATGAACTGCAAATATGTTGGTGACCAATCAGAGCAGACTGGGATTTTTTGGGAGGGGGCCTTATAGAGAACGGAGCTAAAACGGAGCGTTTTTGGAGGGTCAATAAATATAGTTATATGCAGGCAGACTGAATGATAAAAATGTGTTTAAAAAAAATCTAAGTATGTAAAGATTTTCTAGTAGATAACCAAAATAAAAGTATGAACCTGGAAATTAACATAATATCTCCTTTAATGTTTCCTCTTGTGCCATCACCAGGTCCACCTTGGTTTAATATACATACATATAAAAAAATGTGCCAATGCTGGTCAATGAGTTACTGGCTTTTAGCCCATTTATTCTCAGTGTCCCCCTCTAGGAGTTACAAAAGCCAGACATTTGGGATTTTAAATGAATTTGTCTAATATTAAAAAAAATTGTGAACATAAAGATTAGATTTACCTCTCTTGTCCCGCTGTGTCCCAAAGCTGAAGGTGGACTTTGAAGTTCTTCTCAGTCGTCCCATCTGCACCTGTCCCAGTGTACATCTGAACCAAACCGCAGGACAAACCTCTGCACTGAGTTATATCCATTTTAGTCAAGAATCCTCCTAGTATGCGTGCACCTAAACATGTTAGATACCAAGCATCACTCACCACTCTCTTTTCCCTGAAGTCGATGCCCACTGTGGTTGTGAACTTGCGGTTGAACTTGCTGTCGGTGTAACTGTAGAGGAAGGAGGTCTTTCCCACCCCCGAGTCCCCGAGTGCCAGCAGCTTGACCAGATAGTCATAGTCCCAGTCAGCCATAGTGCAGCAGAGTGCTCAACCTGCCACAAAGGTGCACTCACAGTACAATGATGCTGGTTTGATGGATCATGAACCATGGGAGTTTTAGAGAGAGCTTGCACAAGTAAACACTAACAAAGACATGCAAAACAGTTCCACCTATAAGCTGCAGTTTTCAGTCTGAGGGTGGAAGACCATCACACAGGTTTAGCAGGACGTCATAACTCCCCTACTCATGAGGCTCTGATCAGTGAAGGGGCTAGCACATGACTTGAGCTGGCTTCCACATGAGCAGTCAAATGTCTCGCCAGTTTTTCCCCAGACTATGCTGAGTGAAAAACACGGGCCTGTTTGGCGGACAAAACTCCTTTTATTGACTTTAAGGGCTACGGGCAGACGGCTCAACACTGCATGACGCCGCTCGAATCACAGCAACGCTTCGGTTACACTTAACAGCTCAGACAGGCTGTTTGTTTACGTAAGAGATGGATGAAGAATACCATTCATTTCCTTTAGCAGATTCAAAATTTAGGGTGCATGAGTACATTCAGGATATAGTCATGGTCAACTCTGGCAGGACATGGGATACTACCATGAAATATAGTCATTTCCCATGTGCATGCTTAATTATTGTATTCTTTGCAATCAGCAGTGTGAGTATGAGTTTAGTAATCAACCTGTAATCAGTCTCAGTGTTTATCTTACAAAACTCTATCAAACACTATTTTGAGGATTTCCTCAGAAAACCTTCTGACAGTTTGACTTAAAATGACATTAAAAAAAGTAACCTTACCAGTCTATCTGGAGGAAGTGCCAACACGCATTCAGACGTTGCTCAACTTGTCCTGATTGCCTAAAATAATCTCATTGGTGATGCGATGGCACATCTGAACCTTTTCCCCACAACTTACATGTGATCCAGGGAGGAGTTTCAGGTCAGCAGGAACTGAGCGGGGCTGTGCTTACAGACCTTGTGTTTTCTGGTATTTCACATGAGGGTTAAAAAAAAAAAGGCTCTTTGAAAAGTGGATGTCAACGAATAATGTGAGCCTCTGTGGATTTCAGTGGAAATCGTCCAACCAAGTAATGAGGGCCCCACTTCTAGAGGCTAAGCAAAATAATCCTGCTTCTCCAAACAATGTGAAAACAATATCAAAACAATAAACCTGAAGCTAAGGACCTCATTTAGGATAGCCGGAAGATTTGGGAATTTACTTTAATCCATGTTTACAAATAGTAACATAAGGTAAACGGAGATTTCACAAATAATGTTCAAGGCTCAGACAAATCAAGCAGTTTGGAGATATTTTGAAATCAATATTCAGTTTTATAAACAATATATATACAATTCTTATTTCCAAAACAGCAACTGACATGCATATTAATACTGACATACAGGGGTGGACCAAAAAAAAAAGAGAAACACAAAAACCACCTTGGTCAAGCTCAAACTATTTTCTGTTTTTGTTGGGACCAATAGTGGAGTGAAAACATGAATTCAAGACTTTAGAGGCAGTTCACTTTCTAGCTTCTTCTAAAGCATTCAACCACTGCTGAGATACAAGTTAAAGGCCGTTTTTTAAAGTGCAATGCAATTTTCATATTTTTGGCAAGATCTTTTAGACTTTTCCCAAATGTTATCGTACATAATGTTGCTGCATTTGTAAGTGATGTATCAGAAATCATTTTCCTGATACCTGTGGTCCTCAATACTTGTGTAGTTGCCTTTTAAATTTAGTGTAGTGTCACCAAAAAAGCCTATTTGCTATTGTACAGTTAAGCGTTTCTTTTATTTTGTCCACGCCCTATATACACACACATCACCTGAGAACGAGAAATAACATAACAGAAGAGTTTGTCATAAATGACCTCTAGCAGAAGCTTTGCTTCGCCCTCTAACTGGGTTTGAAATACTTTAACAGATTGTTTGCCTGACTGCCTTTTCCTGCAGCCTTTCTGTCTTTGGTCATCAAGCTTCTCCCTGGTTTCCTGGATGAGGGCGTCTTCAGGACCGGCTTCTGTTGCTTCCATCCAGACATCAACTCCTTCTGAACTTCTGGCGGAAGCTCTGAAAACACCTTAGGGTCCACATTTCCTGGGAAGTCACAGTCAGAAGACCGAGAGAATGACGGTCTCCCTTCTTCCGTGGCGTTTTCTCCCAGAAATGCACTTGTGCCCGCAGGCCTCTGATTCACGGTAGTCGGCCTGCCAGATGGGTCCAATTTCTCCACGGCCTCTTTGATGCCTTTTATATTTTGTGAGTCACTAAATGACTGAGGAGACTTGTTTTTTGTTACGTTGGGGACATTGACGACAGCAGGGGAGCTCGTTGAATGACCGGGGAGAGAGTTTGTGTAGGCAGGAGATAACAGCTCCTTCTGAATTTCCTCAGGGAGAAGCCTGAACACTTCGGGGTCAACATTTGGGGGCAATCGATGCGTCACCGAGATTTTTGGGTCCGACCTCGCTGTGCTGCAGGATTCTTTCTGAAGCGGAGGGTTCTTTACAGCAACAACAGGCCTCTGTTTTCTTTTAAACCCATATGATTCTGCCCCAGAGCTACAAGGGCTTTCTGAGGTTACCGTCTTTTGAGGAGGGGTAGGTTGAGTAATCACGCTGTGCGCACTCAACTGATGATCCGTATTCCCACTCTGAGAGGAAGCATCCTATTGGAGAAGGAAAGAGGAGGAGGAGAACTAATTATTTCAGGAAACACCATTTCTAAGAAGAGAGAATCCTGTCGGCATCATTTAACAGCACAGTGCGACAGAATAAGACCTCTCTCAGCATAAAGTAAGCATTGTATACTGAAGACTTCTTAGGACCTTTTTAATACCACAAACAATCTCTATTTTTCGAGATCATACTGTCAAAAGTAAGATGGAAAACCAGTGCCAATTTAAAAATAATGAATGTGCCCTTTGTGCCCATCGTAAAAAGCTTTGATGAATAAATGGTAAATGGACTTATTCAGCGCCTTTCTAGTCTTCAGAACACTGAATTTAATGTTTTTGAAAACTTTTCAAGACCTGCAGATACCCTGATGTACATGATCGGTAACGGTAATAAAAAGCCAGATTATGCTAGATTACGTCACTGTGTTACCTGGCTTTGTGGTGAGAAGATTTGTGTTTTCCTGGGAGACGAGCTGTGTGTGAAGAAAGATGTTATAGAGCCCTTTCCACTGACGGCGGCTCCCCTGGTCTGCAGGTTACTGAAGCAAACGTTGATGAGAGTGAGGTGGAAGGCGGCGCTGCGGTCCACCATCTTGTGGAAGAGCTTCATGGCCAACGAGACCAGCTGGACCACAGCGTCATCACCGCTGTCTGTAGAAACATGACAGAAAGCAATGCTTTAATGACGAGCAGAGCAGCTTTTAAAAAGGTCTTTGACAGAATATAAGGACTCAAAAAAGGCATCGTTTGTGAGTAAGCCATCCTGACCCGTCTCAGGTGGGATGTGTTCTTCCTGGTGCGTGAGCTTACCGGAGGTGATCTTCCGTCCTACGTGGTTGGGGATCGGACACTGTCGGCTCTCCCGACTGAACCACTTGTTGGTCGCCGAGTATCTACGGATGGTCAGCCGGAAGGTTTGAGGCTGCCTGCCATCTTTGTGCATCCTAGTTTTCAACAGATGATCTGAGGTTAGATTAAGTGGCTCGAGCTTTAAAAGATCCCCCCCAAATGACAGTTATCTCACCTCTCCAACAGACTGCTCAGGAGTTCTTGAATCTTTTCCAAAACCTCTTTAGTTGAGGACATTTTCTTGAAGGAGTCTTCGTCACTGAGAGACTGAAACATGAAGAGGATGCTAATTAGGGGAAAATAAGGTGAGATTGATCAAATGGGACAACAGTTACTTTGGTTTTTCCGACTGTCACAATAACTTTGAGCTAAGAAGATCCGGTCATTTCAGGGATGTCCTCGTCTACCTGAGGGGCTCCGGTGGGGGTGACAGGTGAGTCATCAACGCCGAGGGCCAGATTCTTCAAGCGCTGTGCACTGGGACCTCCAAACTCCTTCACCAAGTCGTTCAACGGGAAGAGCTGAAGATCTTTCAGGCTGACCAATCCCAGGGCTTGAAGTCGCTTCGCTGTCTGGTGACCAACCCCTAAAGAATGTATCGTGAGGGACAAAAACACAGCAAAAGAGTTTTAAATTGAAAAATATACAAGCAATACTAAATAAAGATAACAAAGTTACGCATTATCTGATCATGTATACCTGGTACTTTGCGGAGACCGCTCAGGCGGCCCATGATGTCGCCGACGTTCTCAGGCAGCAGGGTGGTTTGCTGATTGGGTTTAAAGCTGCCCGCCACCAGTTTGGCCAGCAGCTTGTTCGTGGCGACGCCAGCGCAGCCGGTCAGACCCAGTTTGCTGTGGATGGCGTCTCTTAGCTCCGCTGCCACGTGTGAACCTAAAGCCAACCTCGGATGATCACTGGCTTTAACGTCTGCACCTGGGCAGGCAAAGAAAAACAGAAATGTATCTGTGGTCGTGAAAACATTCATCAACAGAATACAAAAAGTAAACTGTTCATGTGGTGGGAAACTGAGAGTGCAATGCAAATCACGGTTACAGTTACAGTTTAGCTTCTAGGCTTGTTTCACAACTCATTTCTCAGTTTCCATGAGCCAGATGTACACAGATGCACAGCTACACACAAAGTGTGACCTACTGAGATGGTTGTAGACGTGTCCTTTAAATGAAAAGTTGTTCGACTCCGTCGTCTCTGCTAGCCTTCTTTCTACCATCTCTGTGATGTCCATGAAGTTTTCATCAAATCCAAGCCTCTCTACCAGTGGACAGTAGGACATCAGCAGCTCTGGAAGGAGGACAAGAAAAGGTCAAGAAAGAATGTTAGCAAAAATGTAATTTCACCAATTTACTTTAAACAATCATCAGAGATTAGCGAGAGCTTGATGCACTAATGTGTGGGCTATATAGTATGTGTATAGGAGGAACGCAAGGCAGCAGTAATAGTGGTAGCATTTTTACACTCGTGCCTTTACTCAAACACAAAATATCTTGCCTTTCATTGTGGATTTTAGAGGATATTTTAAGTGTCTAGACAGATTTTCTGCCTCTTTATTTCTGAGAGACTGACACCAGAATTCTGTTTTATAAATATATATATATATATTTTCTGCTACCACCTAACAATAAATGGACCCACATATGAGAGATGAGATGGTTTATTGAGTGTGTTATGGGGTGGATTCTTACTCTGAATGCTAAATCCTGAATCTTTTTCTAACTACTCTACACTAGTAGTCTTAGAATACAGCTTTATTGAGCGGAGAATCCTGCCTACCTGTCAGTTTATATGACATTTCCCGGTAGTGTGTCAGGTCTTCTCCTTTAACCAGCACCAGCTGAGGACATTTCTCCTTAGCATCAGTCACAGACATCAGCTTGGTGACACCCTGATCTCTTGCCACATAGTTGCAGGTGACTATGATGTATTTCTGCTGAATACCTGATGATATGAGAGACATTTTTGAAACCACGAAAGTATTTTGTTAACTTGAATTCTTTTGTAGTGAATCAGTTTACCTAAAGGGACCTCTCTCAGTGCAGGGTTTCTGATCATTTCCACCTGAGCATAGAAGCAGTCCAGGTCAAAATGCAGAATGACTCTGTGAGCAGGTGTTGGTCCTGATGTCTTATTGAGGCTCAGATCTGAAACAACAGATTATACATACAACGATTACCATCCAACACGTATAGATAGCTGTTAGACAGAGCCGTGTATCTATCCGCATGCCAAAAAGCCAGATGAAAGCCAGAATATAATCTTTATAGTTAGCCTTAGCCTCCCAGTCTTCACACTTTACCAGAAACAGCAGCAGCAGTGCTGTATGGGACTGAATCCACAACGCTGTTATTCCACTCAGCTTCATCCTCTTCCTCGCTGTTATCCATTTCAACGCAAATTGTATGTGTTTTGTAGATCTTAATATCCCAGATAAGACCGCTGTTGTTGTGGTTGCGGTACCAAACAGAGAAAATACTCTACTGGATGGTTGGTCCCAGTTCGGTTATGTGCAGCAGCGCCCTCTGTCGGCGCGGAGGGATTACGGCGACACAATGAACCACAATCAATTGTCACGGCAGGAAGTTTTTTTTTTGTAATTATCCTGGGTTTAAATTAGTTTTATTTTCCAAAAATATTAATATTCAAAGACAAAAAAATACGTCTCGCGACTTGAACAGAGCCTACATAAACGAGGCTGACGTAACGAGATCTTCAGTTGGAGCACCTGTTGCACGACAGTCAATTAGTCAAAACAAACGTATCGTGAAAAGTGACGGTTTTTCCTGATGTTTCCCTCGTCGGGTCTCTTTGCTGGTATAAATTGTCCTTTTTTAAAACGTGGGCTTTGTGCGCGGCCTCACTGTTTGTACAAACATGCCGCAGAATTGCGGGATGTGTTTGGTGCGTCGTGTCAATCATCGATGGTTGACTTTGCAGGTCAGTGCATTGAGGTATCCTAATATGAGGTAGCTAGCAACGATTTAAAGTGCGTTAGCTTGTTGTCTGTCTGTTAAAAGTTAACATGTATCGTTAACTACTCTAAAATTCTAAATTGCATCACGTTTTTTTTTACTAAAACTAAATGGTATCGCACTTTATCTGAGAATTATTTAGCCAGTTTTTTTTGTTCCTATCTAACTTTAAAATTAAGCACATTTGAGGGTCTGTTGTCTTAGCCTGTTTGCAAATTCTTAATTCAGATGCTTAAAGCTTGTATTCTAAAAACAAATGATGGTAGTGTAAAGATGTATGCTCTGCACATGGCTACATGTCACCACACCAGCACTCTCCACATGCTTGTATTTAAACCAATCTCGTCCTGTATTGTAATCCACTATATTACTAATAAGTCCTATTTCATATTCCTTTTTTGTACAGGGGAGCAAAATGGTTATCCGTTGAATGATGAGACCAAAGATGACTCCTTCCAGGAGCTGGAGCGAATCAACAAGGAGATTGAAACTGTAAGGTACGAGGTGGAACAGGAGCAAAGGCGACTGTCCCGCTACCAGACCGTACTGGCAGACAGCATCAAAACTCCACCGAATTTCCCTGTTTCCAAGTCTGAGACTGGAGGTAAAAATGTAGACAGGGGCCCTCATGGGCTGTCGTCGTGCACAGACCTTCCTAGAACGTATTCCAGAGGGAAGAAGTACGTGGTTGACAACTCAAGACCTAGGACTGATTTGGAGTATGACCCTCTGTCCAACTTTTCTGCTGGCTTGCGATCTTACAGCTCATCGGCTAAAGAGCAAAAAGTGAAACAAAACGGGAAATGTTTGAAAAGAGCAGAAAAAGCTGTACCGTGTGACGTCGCAGTCGCATATCAGTTTCCGATTTCCCGGTCGCCATCTCCAGAGCCACTTGATGACTCTAATGAAGACTGTGACCTGATTATTGACATTCCTCTCTCGCCTAAGAAGAAGAGAGCGAGAGCTCAGACACCTGTTGATTTCGTTGCTGGCAAATCCCTCCAGGAGAAATCGGAGGTCAAAACAAAGCCTGTTTCACTTTTAAATGTGGATGCGTGCGAGGAAGCGACTCTCCCTGCATCAACATTAGAACAAAATAGAGTTAATAGTAATTACAGTGCTGAAAACAATCAAGGTCCGTTTAATCTTTATGAGAACAAAGAATGTGAAAATGCACCAGTTGATGTAGTTCATTTAACTGGCTATTTAGAAGACGTTCAAACCGAAAGTCAGAAGATTACTCACTCTAATGCTGAACAATTAGTGGAGAAAAGTCCTGAACCTGCAAGTCCTCTGGCCACCACAGACCAGCAAGATCACAACTGCAACACTCTGTTGGCGAAAAAGGAGGTAAACGTGTTTCACGTTGAATTGCCTCAGTGTGAGCTGCCCCATTGTGTTGGGAAAATGAATCCACTGCAGCCGCATCATTTTCCACCAAACGATTCACTTTTTTACGAAGCCCCGGGTGCTAACTCGTACTCCCCGTGCAGACAACACGCCGAGCAAGTCCGGGCAGCAGAGCCGCCAGCTCAGAACCGGGTTAGTAACCAGTGGTCTTCGGTGCTGCCACAAAGCCAGAAAACGTCAAGCAAAATGCAAAAAGGACCGTTTCAGGGCAAAGCTGCTGCACCTGAAGGCTACCTGGTGCCGGCAGAACCAGCTTCAGTCGATTCGTCTGCGTTAAGTTTGTCAAACAGTGCAGAATCATCGTCCGCATCAACTGGACAGCTTTTCCTGACAGAAGATAATGAGGAGGTTATACTCATTAGTTCCAGCTCGGATGAAGATGAGCTCAACTACTCTGAAATGGAGCTGTCTGACAGCGATCCGATGGAGGAATGCTACCGGATCTTCATGGAGGCAAATGAGGAGAAAGGAAATGAAGAGCAGCCTGATGCGTCTGTAAGTATGCTGTAGACACTACAGATCCAAGATGGAAGACATTTCTCCAACACTAGCAGTGGAACAATAGTTTCCCTCAAACCGTTTCTCATATTCACTCATTTTTAGGTTGGCGCTATGGATGTCGAAGAGAAGCCGAAGTTAAACGTCAAACCCCAAGCATTACCGGGAAGGAAGAGGGTGGCTCATGATGCCAAACATACAGAGGTATATAGTTACTTAAAAAAAAAACTACAACAAAAATGCATTTTTAAAGTGCAGCCTTTTTTTCAGTCTCAGAAAAGTACACTGGAAATTATCCTTTTTGTTAATGAGAAATACAGCTATGTAAACTCCCCAAGACCATTAACATGTTATGGTAAGAAAATGTATTAAATAAATTAAAAAAATCTGTTGTATGCACAAATGTAGTTAATATGGTACAATAGATTTAACATAGATAAATAGATTTAAGATGCATATCTCAGAATGGCCTGTTTTTGTCTGGGGCACTACCTTCTTGAGAATACTATATTCTGAATTTCAAGCCTAAATTATAATTGAACACATATATTTTTTTATTTATTTATTTATTTTTTTTAAATGTGTCTGCTCTGTTTAGCAGCCAGTGGCTAAGAGCAGACCTCAGCCCCAGGTGCTGGTTCCCCTACGTGCGCCTGCAGTGTCGGGATTTGCCTCCCAGCCCTCCAACACCTCCAAGATCCAGCAGGTACAGCACAGAGCCTCCATGCTGACTGCTTCAGTTAAAGGTGGTCAGGCCTTTGTGGTTTCCTCCTCCTGTCAGAGGAAGCCAGAGACCCAGAATGCATCTCTTCCTTCAATTGAAACCCCTGAAAACATGCAGCTGGCTCCTGTACAGAATGGTAAGCATTTGGTAGCTGTAGAGGATGAGATTAATGAAGGTCATTTTTAGAAAGATTACCATTAAATTGTCAACATCAAATAGTGTCCATTTATAAAAGTAAAATAAAATGTGGGAAAAACAATCCACTTGTCTAATTCCAAAGTTGAAGCCTTTATTGAATTTAAATGTTGTTTTTGTGTTGTCATTTACATTGTCATGTTAGACATTGATATATTTACCAGTAAAACATCTTGCAGACCTGGGGTCTATGCATAGAAAGTAGCCTGCTCGTCAGTGGTGACTGCCGAAAGAAGGAAAGCAAAGGGATTTTTCTGATGCGTTGTATGCTAAACCTTTCCTATTTGTATTTAGTTGCTTTGCATGGATGCATTACGCCTGTATGTGTGTTTTATTTGTCTCACTCCACAGCTCACATGAACTACATATCTTTGGGAACTGCTGTGATTGGAGCGGACAACAACTTGCACTTGATCCTCCCAGAGGGCATCTTCCCTCTGCCCATCACTTCCACTTGCAGCCAAGTTACGTCAGTGCTTACCCCATTCAGTCAAGTGCACACCAGCAGCGTCGCTGTCAGACAAATGTACCATACGCCTGCATTGACCCCTCTGCAGAGATACCGCACAACAGCACCTGTGCTCATTCCTGCGCCGGCACGTAAACCTTCGCTCACCTCTGCTTTGTCACATTCAAGTCCAGCTGCTTCCACCATTCCTCAAGCTGCTGTACATACTACTGTTAAGGTGAGACTGGACAAGCAGCCTGAACTAAACCCATCTCTGTTGTAAAGAAGACACGTTTCGTCTGTTATAAATATTAATAATTGAATTATTCTTTTAGCCGGTGCCTACTAAACGAAAACTGAAGCAGTGTGAGGCCGCCAAAGAGAAGGTGCCCCATGAAATCCGACAGCGTTATGTCAACATGTTCACAGAGGAGTTCCTCAAGACAACAGCAAATGTTAATGAGGCTTTTGAAAAGGTGACCCGTTGCCACTTATGTAATCCTCCCTGACAAACTACAGTCTAGTCTTTTCTAACCCTGTTGTTGTTGTTGATAGGCACTTGCTGAAGAGAAGGCGGTGTACAATCGCAGTGTGAACAAACTGAAATATCTGAGTGTTGCAGTGAATGCACTGAAGAGGCTGAAGAACCAAAGTGCTGTTACTGTGAAAGGTGAACATTTCTGGAAAACCAATACCGTTCTTCATGAAATGTGATGCAACATATAATCTGGTTATATTAAATCCATTATTTCTTTCTGGTGCAGATGAAAATGAAGTAAAAAGCCAAAGATCCAAAGGCAACATTTCACTTAATCTTAAGAAGTTTAAAGGAAATGGTGAGAATTGGTTTCCTTTTAATTTGAATGCATTTGTCATTTCTTGAAAATGTTCTGGCAGTTTATCAGTGAATGTGTTTCCCACCAGATGACATGGCATTGTATGAGAGTTTGAAGGACTATATCTTGACCGAGGAAAGCCTAGTTGAGAGCAACTATCCTCTCCAGCACCCAGAGAAACCTGGTTGTGTTGTTCTTTTTGTTGACCATAAGAAAGGCAGTGCAGACCGTGAGTGAAAACATTACACTCCAACTATACTCCCTGAAATGACAGTTTGATGCTATTCTCATATTATTCCACTAGAGGGCGCACTCAACTTGTGCCATCTTTCTCAGCACATTTAAATCTGACTTTTTTTCTGTTTTGTTGCTTCAAGCCCTCAAGAGGATCTGCTGTCGATGTGGATCTACGTACTCTGTGAACCAAATGGGCAAACACATTCGTAAGGAGGAGTGTAATTACCATTATGGGAAAGGAGTCACAAACAAAGGTGAGTGTACCATAGTGTTATGCTTTAAAAACATCCCAAATGTTTGACCAATTCAAAGAGTTATTAAATGGCTTACGCTATCGGATCACTGTACATTTTTAAACCTTTAACAGTGCCGGGTGGAGTGGAGACACGCTACAGTTGCTGTGAAGGAGTGATGGGAGCTCCTGGATGTCAGGTGTTTCAGGTACAGAAAGGGAGAGCGAGAGAGTAACGAGATTCTCGCCTAAAACCTCAAATGAACCGGCGGGTAAATGTTTGATCTTTTGTTCACTAGGTGCATGTCCATGATTACCTCAGCCTGGATGGGTTCGTGTCGACTGTCCCCAGACATCCCTCAGATACGAGCTGTCCTGGGATCTACTCCTTGGATTGTGAAATGGTGATCAGCTTTTAAAAAAAAATCTTACCAGTGTTAAGCACAAAACTCAAACTAAACTAACTCATTTGTGGAAGTTTCATTAGAATAGTGATACATGAGTAATTTTTTTAAAGGCCATATAGAACTTTATTTGACAGGATCTGGTAATGAATCTTTTCATTCTCTTTTATTTGTTCCAAAATGATTACTGTATAGCACTTTATATGCACCTAAGTAATTAAGACCATTAATTGTAAGTCATTACTATGTAACCACCTTAATGTACACATGTTCCTGGGTCTGTGGGTGGACTTAAAATGATTGTTTGGTATTTAGCTGGCCTCGAGGCTGCAGCGTAAACATTTATTGTGTTAATGCTTGTCTTCATAGTGTTATACCATTCATGGTCTGGAGCTGTCGAGGGTGACGGTGGTCAACTCTAGTCTGCAAGTCGTCTACGACACCTTCGTCAGACCTGATAATGAGGCCATTGACTATAACACCAGGTAATGTTTGTTAAAGAGCCAAATGTGTTCAAACTCTATCCCCCCCCCCCCCTCTCATAATCACCCAAAACTGGCAAGAACCAAAAAAAGGGTTATTAAAGCGCTTGTACTGTGCATTTAAATATGAATATAGAGAGCGAATATAGGAGTATACAAATCAAATGGTTTTGCCATTTAACAGAAAGGCACTAGGATGTTATATAATACAACAGATGTAATGCCCGATGATACTTACTAATACAGAGTGATAACATTTAGAAAATGACAACTTGATGCATCTTTAGTCAGTAGCCTGCGTGACACTTTACTTCAAGGTTTTCAGGCGTCGGTGAGGAAGATGTGAAGGGTAACCGCACCTCCCTCAGAGAGGTGCAGGAGACCTTATTGAGCTTCGTCAGCGCAGACACCATTCTGATTGGACACGGCCTGGAAACAGACCTCTGTGCCCTGAAGGTGACTACTACTACTGTTTTTTTGTTTTTTTTGGGTTTTTTTTTTTCAACATTACGGAATTTTTGTTTGCATAGATTGTTTCACGACATGCATTAAATGTATTTTTAAAATTAAGCTGAAACCAAGCGGATCAAAGCCAGTCACATTCAACATGGCCGTCTGCTAAACTTTAAACAATTTCCCTGCAAAGGGACTTTTTTGATGCGATGTCTGGAGTATTCCTGTGCATAGTTAATGTTTTAACTTATTCATTTCAATGCCATGTAGTCCATGGGATCATGTAGCAATATTACCATTTTCTAGATGGCTGAGTGAGGAGGTTGGCTTTTTATGACCTAGATTATAGACAACCTGAATGTAGTTGATAAACTATTATAAATGCCTCACGAGAAAGTACAAATGCTGATTCAACGTGACAAACGGCATTAGAAACTATTTCAACACAAAGTTGTGAAGTATCGGCTTTTCGCAGCAGTTGAAGGTGTTTTGGCAAGTTACAAAACTAAACCTAAGCTGTGAAAATGGAGATACTGTAATATGTAAAAGTCTCAATCATAAACATATGCCAGACTCATAACTGCATTAACCAAGAGGAAGTCTAACGGGTATGGATATGGGGCTGGGTGGTATGGCCTAAAATTCATATCATGGTATAATTTTGAAGAATGCATGGTAACGGTATATATCATGGTATGTGCGGTTTACCTACATCTTAAAGCACTGGTGTGGCAACGGCATGGAGGCTTGTACTGTGCTCTTAACTG
The DNA here is from genome assembly GCF_004355925.1 of Anarrhichthys ocellatus. Taxonomy (NCBI): domain Eukaryota; kingdom Metazoa; phylum Chordata; class Actinopteri; order Perciformes; family Anarhichadidae; genus Anarrhichthys; species Anarrhichthys ocellatus. The sequence continues at coordinate 9,354,973 of NW_022280039.1, forward strand.
TATTATTACAACATGTCATATAGTAAGTCTAGAGCTATTTTAATATTTACTGCGCAGAATTGGATATAAAAGACGATAAATCTTTTCTCCTTGCTCCACGACTCACTTGCCCATTTGCTGAGGACGCATTATTTTGAGATGATGGAAAAGATTACTTGTTTCACCACTTTTTAGAACCACCGTCGTCATTATCGTTTTCTGCTTGTTGTCTGACTTTTTGTTGTCTTTTAAAACCTGAACCATGCACCCAGCACGGGCTCCGCCGCCCATATGATTCCAGATGATTTGCTGCCGCAGGATGACGACGACATATACTGCGACGATTTGGGGGGGAAAAAGAGGCCTGTAGACGGCATAGTCAAAATTCATACCATAGAGCTAATTCATACTGGTCTACCTTTTTCATATCTTCAACACGAGGACGTTTTGTAAGGGTTTAACAAATGCTAAACCCTATATAATGTTTGCGTTTAACATTATATGACCCACTTTGGTCAGAGGTCTAAGTCTAAGGTACTTTCTAATCCACTAGTTTTGCCATCTTATAACAAAAGTGACTAGAAAGCCACACATTTTGGGCACCTGCTGGTGGGCCATGCTATGGGATTAGCTTGTACATATTCTTTATTACTGAGTAACTTTCATTTTTCCAAAGAGGCTGTAATAAGAGCTTCAGATATCTTCCTCTTTTCTGTAGTTGCTCCACGGGACAGTGATAGACACGTCTGTGGTCTTTCCTCACCGTCTGGGTCCCCCTCACAAGCTGACCCTCAACAACCTCACAGCTGAATACCTCAGGAGGATCATCCAAGAGAGTGGTGGGTCATCATGGATAACTACAGCCGCCATACAAGTGGCTGTTTAATTTGGATGTCCATTGAATTTAAACTCCACCATACATCTGAAACTAAATTTAAATAAAGAAATAATTATAACCGGACAACACCGGAGTGAAGACTGCCAAAATGTTGATGTAGCTAATGCATGTTTTCCCAATGTGTACTTCTGACTTAATACATGGTGTTAATGTTTCTCCCAGTTTGTGGCCATGACACTGAGGAAGATGCTGCTGCCTGCATGGAGCTTATGTTATGGAGACTCAAAGAAGATGGCAAAATGAAGAAGTGATGGATGTAATGCATGATAATCACCGTACTGGGCATACATAAACCAAAAGCAGATGCTGTTATGCATATTTCAAAGTCATCCGTTTGTGTCCTGATGACATGGGAGGGCTGTTTATTTTTGTTTGATTACATCACTTAATTTTGTGTTAACACAGTAATACCTGTATATTATGAGTTGCAGCCTGTGTCCATAAATATTTGTGAAAATCTGAAGGGGTGGGGTGTTGTCAGTATTATCCAAGTAAAGGCACATAATGAAACCCCTTTGTGTGTGTGTTGTTTATGAAGTTACACCAGCCAATGAACAGCCATCATTTAATGTTGAATTGGGCTCAGGTGCAGTTATGCAAATAACATGACACCTGTCTGCAATGACTGGACAAAAGAGCAAATGTCCACATGTATATTAGAATGCAAACGCATGGTATTTGTGCATGTAGAGGATACAAATGAGTTTAATTCAGTTTTCCAGGCAAGGCTCATGGAATGTCGTACAAAGTACAGCACATAGTACGTTTTCTCCCAAGAACACTAGACACTTAAAAATAAACAGTTTCAAAGTTATGATTATTGGTCTCGAGCCATAAATTACAATCCAGGGCATTGTGGATACATTAAATAATTTAGACCAACAATATAATCTGGATTTTTCACCAACTACATCTCACTCCTCTTTCTTTCCCTTTCTGCCACAGCACCTCCGGAAGCAGAAACTGCAGGTCTTGACAA